>NW_021703778.1:171796975-171950762 GCF_005190385.1 Monodon monoceros | reverse complement strand
GGCAGAGGTTCTGACCTCTGAACCTCAGCCTGTGCAGCCAGCACCCCTGCCATTTTCATGCTTTAGTCCCTCACTCCCCTGTGATTTAAGTAGGAAGGACATTTACTGATGGAAAGAAAACAATCCTTGGTCAGAGTCTTGAGTGTGCTAGGAGGGTTTCCAGACGTGAGAAATGTCTGATTGAAGCTTCTCTTCTGCTTTCCCCGTATTAAGCTTGCTGTTTATACTAGAAATGTTTGCCATGATGAGTGAATCAGTACATTTTCACACGAGTTTTTATTGGGTGGGAATGATGGTTTTGTGCCTCCTGTCTGTCGCACCCGAGGGCTCTGTCTCCTCCTCTCTGCCAGCCTCTTGGGAAGAAGGAGGCCGCTGCCCGCGCCGGCTCCCCGCGCCCTCACTCACGTCAGCAGAGTGGCACTGGATGTGCACCTCTCCTCCTCCTTCATTTGCATCCTTTTGATTAATCAACCAACGAAATGAAACTAGTGGGGCTGCTACACGGCTAAAATTAAATTACTTAATGTTCTCTTGCCCTTCATTTATCTAAAGATGGAACTGTAGCTCATGTAACATGCCTTACTTATGGGAGAAGCTTGCTTATATTTGTAGCTAATTGATCTAGCCTTTCCCTTGTGAGTTTGCTTACAAATTCAAATATTGGAGTACACAGTTGTGTATGTGTTGTTTGTGTATGTGCTGCCTTCCCATCTGAATTTGGCTCCTTAGACAGCAGCCTAATTAATTCCAGCCATTGGAAGGTGTGTCTCTGATTTGGTTCAATGGGATTTCGATTTGGAATGCAAGCTGTAAACTGCTCTTGTAGGTACCTACCCAGCTACTGCTGTGTCACATTTATGAAGCTTTGTAAACCGTATATGTGCATCTGTGTAAATTGTAATTGCTGGTGATGAGGAAATGTTAGAATCAGGAACACTCATGCATGTGAAGTCATTTTTAGGTGGTTTTAGAATGCAAGCTTGAGCTTCAAATTGTGGGAATAAATTGGGAATCTTGAGTTATCAGAACAGAACATGACTTCCCTGTGTCATAAAGCTTCCAGGGAAATTCCTACTTCTGGTCACAGGTCCATAGACTTTTTTTTTTTTGCGGTACGCGGGCCTCTCACTGTCGTGGCCTCTCCCGTCGCAGAGCACAGGCTCCGGACGCGCAGGCTCAGTGGCCATGGCTCACGGGCCCAGCCGCTCCGCGGCATGTGGGATCTTCCCAGACCGGGGCACAAACCCGCGTCCCCTGCATCGGCAGGCGGACTCTCAACCACTGCGCCACCAGGGAAGCCCCATAGACCTTTTTTGACGTTAGTATTTTTTCTCGATCCCTGAGTTGGGGTTATGGAGCACGTGGCTACTTGATCTTAGGGCTCCTGGGTGCAGAGTAAAATCAGTGCTGACTGACCTCAGAGGGTTGGCAGCTCCCGTTCCTGCCCTTAAATGGCTGGGGCCGGAGGATGGGGGGTTCCGGGCTGCAGTTGGAGCGTGAGGCCTTTGGCGATCGTTGTGACTTGTCAGAGTCCACCCTCCCACGCGGTCGCCACCCCAGCCTTAGAACGCCGGGGGCAGAGGCCTCGGAGAAGGTAGGACAGCTGTGAGTGAGGTGGGGTCCGTGGCGGGACGTCCCAGGACTAAGGACCAGTGCTGGGACCTTAGGTCCCCAAGGAAATGCACTTTTTAAATAAAGAACATGTAGTTAGAGTCTTAAATTCTGCAGAATAAGTTCTTTTATTCCCACAGTATTTCTCTGCCTTTGTTTTCACAGACCAGCTCAACTAGTGAGCAAGAAACACAAGCCCCAAAGCCAGAGGCGCCCCCACCGGTCTCTGTGGCCGCAAGTACAGAACAGCAGGAGGTGAGAGTATTGCCCTGTTGACGCCCCGAGAGCCCTGCGGTCTGCTCGCGGGCCCTCGAACAGAAGCTGCCCTGATGCCTCACAGCTTGCCACTCCAAGCCCGGCTTGTGTTTGAGAATTACTGTCAGTGCATCAGCCAGATGAGGGCTGCTTTGACAGGTGTCTCAACAATCGAGTAAATTAAAATGCGGGACTGTTCATTATTAATCATTTCTGCTGTGTAAGAGGCGTGCTGAGCTAGGACAGTGCTCACCTGTCCACGCTTGTCCCCACTTGTCCCCCAGGACGTGGCTCGGGCCCCTCAGAGGCCACCCACCGTGCCGCTGCCCACCACACAGACCCTCGCTCTGGCGGGACCAAAGGTAGGAGGGACCTTGCTCTTCCCCGGGGGGCCTTCTCGGATTTAGACAACTTTTGTGTAAATAAGACGAACTTAGTATTTTCACGTACACAGTAATGTTTTGTTCTGAGTAGTGTGTAATCCAGAAAGCATCAGGACCCTGTGTTTTCTATATTTTAAAAAAGATATATATATTTAATTAATTTGTTTATTTTTGGCTGCGTTGGGTCTTCATTGCCGCGTGCGGGCTTTCTCTAGTTGCAGCGAGCAGGGGCTACTCTTCCTTGCAGTGCGCAGGCTTCTCATTGTGGTGGCTTCTCGTTGCAGAGCACGGGCTCTACGTGCACGGGCTTCAGTAGTTGTGACACTCGGGCTCAGCAGTTGTGGCGCACAGGCTCTAGAGCACAGACTCAGTAGTTGTGGCGCATGGGCTTAGTTGCTCTGCGGCATGTGGGATCTTCCCGGACCAGGGCTTGAACCCGTGTCCCCTGCATTGGCAGGCGGACTCTTAACCACTGCGCCACCAAGGAAGCCCCCTGTGTTTTCTTGATTAAAGCAGTGAGACATGAGTGCATTTTAATTGGCTGATTTCAGAGTTTAACCTCCCCGGACCTCTGTCTTCACTCCCCAGACCGCATTTCCTAGTCCACTGGTAACCACTCTGCGCTCGGTGTCCATTAAGTCCCTTCTCCACATTCGTTCCCATTTGTCTGGCTGCACTTTGGGCCTCAGAGGTCCACGTGGTTTATGGGAGGCACTTCTTCCTCAGCGTGAATGGAATTCTGCTCAGTGTGCAGCTTTGTACCTTGTCTTTTTCGTAAATGTATCTTGGAGAGCTGTGCCGTCAGTGCGCCCTGGTTCAGCGTAGGTCATGGCTTCGAGGTGTGACAGGGCCCTGGTTTCAAGCTTAGCAGGTGTCTGGCCTTACGTACTAGATGTTTTTTTTTCTTTGACGTAGACATGGTCTTTTTTAAGGTTTCAGTCACAGACAGCCATGCCAGCTAGAGATGGGGGCTTGATTTTGTTTGAGACCAGCTAACGGCTTGGCTTTTGGACTACGATTCTCGTGGAGTCAGGGATCAGACTGCTCTCTGGATTTTGTGTTGGTCACTCCCTTGCTTCCTACAAATGGTTCCACATCTTCACGTGCCCCTGAAATGAATCCTTTCATTTGCCATGTTAAGCTTCATGGATGCTGGCTGGGCTTCTCATTCTGTTGTCGGTGGCGTCCTGTGTCTGCTCTCCCGACAAGGAGCATTGGGTCTTTCCAGACTCTTGCTGGGAGGAACAAGCTGCTGTGGGTGGCAGCCCACTCCAAGACATGGCCCAGGCCAGCCCCAGAGCCTCTGGCAGGCAAGGGGCTCGAGTCACCACAGCGCCCCAGCCCTGCCAGCGTCGCTGGTGTGGGCGGCGAGGGTCCTCGCTGAAGGCTGCACGTGTGGACTCGTTTTCTGGCTCAGGCTCCATGCGTGGGGTCACGCCGGGAGCCGCGCACGTCGTGGTGAAAGCGTGTGGCTCAGCTTTTCCAGGGTGCGCTGCAGTTGTTGGAACGCTTGGTTACAAGCAGACATGTCCCCGGTCCCCACCGCCCGTGTCTCACCACCTTGACCTTCTTCCTGCAGCCGAAAGCGCACCAGTTCAGCATCAAGTCCTTCTCCAGCCCCACGCAGTGCAGCCACTGCACCTCCCTGATGGTGGGGCTGATGCGCCAGGGCTACGCCTGCGAGGGTGAGTGCGGCCTGCGAGCCAAGAGGGGCCGGGCGTGGGAGTCACGGTGAAGGCCGGCAAGGTCAAGGGCAGCCTAGCCATGAGGGGCCCAGGGCACATGCTCCTTCTCTGGCTTTACAAGTGCTCGGTGAAGGTCTCTGAGTTGAGATCATGCTGCAGTGGACAGCGCGCTGCTCTGGGGTGACCAGGGTGTCTGTTGGTCCTTGTTTGTTACAAAATGTAACATTCACGTCCCGTCCACGTCCGTTCTCCTGCAGGATGAGGAAAAGCAGAGAGTAAAAACAACTTTACGATCTTCCACTATCAAGTCATTTAGAGATAAGCACCACTGTCTGGTCTCTTTTCTGCTAGTTTGTCATTGTTAGCATTGTAGGCCTCTGTGTTGTGGTCTTGCCCTGTGCTGGGGCTGGGTGGGCATGCGTGGCCAGCCGAGGTCCCGCGGTGAGAACTGTGACGAGCCGGGGCCGGAGCCCCCGAGCACAGGCGCCAGCCCCCCAGTGGGTGCTAGTGAGCGTGTGGAAAAGTTGCTCGATGCCAGCGTACCCTAAGCATTTGTAGGAACTGCTCTAAAAACTGTTTCCTTCTTGGGGTGCCACGCACGTCTGAGGCGACTGCTGCTTTGGGGGCGGAGGTGTGACAGTGTGCTCTGTGCTTTCGCAGTGTGCTCATTTGCCTGCCACGTGTCTTGCAAGGACAGCGCTCCCCAGGTGTGCCCCATACCCCCCGAGCAGTCCAAGCGGCCTCTTGGTGTGGACGTACAGAGAGGCATAGGAACAGCCTACAAGGGCTACGTAAAGGTAGGACGTTCCCCCTGCTGCCTGCCCAGGCAGGCGACCCAGCCTGGTGACCCACGGCCGTGCCCAGCTACCCTGGAAATTGGTCCGCTTGCTGCATGAAGCGACCCACATGCCGGTCCTGGGAGCCCTCTGGTCCTGGGAGCCCTCCCCTCCTGGGGTCCTGAGGGACCCCCCCCGCCCCAGAAACACACTCAGCGTTAGCTGGGGCCTCTCGTCCCCACCTCCTGGGCTGATGCACTTAAGGTTTCAAAGCCAAGTGCCATTTGAAGGCGCTGTGCCCGGCCCAGCGTTCCACGCTGCTCCCCGTCTGCTGTGAACACACCCATTCGTTGAGCTGTCTGCACTGTCCCCTGCGTCACCTTCTGTCATGGGCAGAGCCCCTCCCCAGCACTGCCCGAGTCATCCTGGGCCCAGACCCAGCTCCGCCGCCAGCCTGGACTGGCCGTGCAGCAGCTAGGAGCGGACCACTGCACAGCAGCCACCTCCAAGAAGTCTCCTGGGCCTGCCACCTCCACTTTCCCTTGTCCGGCGTGTTGCGGCTGGCACGCCTGGCCCAGAGGAACATGGTTACTTTGATCTGCAGGTCCCCAAGCCGACCGGGGTGAAGAAGGGGTGGCAGCGGGCCTACGCAGTGGTCTGTGACTGCAAGCTCTTTCTGTACGATCTGCCCGAGGGCAAGTCCACGCAGCCTGGCGTCGTGGCCAGCCAAGTCCTAGACCTCAGGTCGGTGTGGTGTAGTCTATCCTCGTTCTAGGAGGTTTACTTGACTTACATGTCTGAGAATGAGGGTTTGTTGCCTGGTAGCCTTTAACCCCATTTCTACCTTCACGCCCTTAGTTATTGGGCAGCTCCAAAAACAGGTGCCTGCTAGAAACTTTCCTGCTGTGAATGTTTTTGCCCTGAAAGATTTGCCAAATAGGCATCTAATACATCCAAGAACAAGTAGAAAAGATCCCAGAGACACATTGCACAGCCTGAGGTAGTCTGTGCTCTGTCTTCGTGAGCCCTTGTCTTCGTGTGGCCACAGCGTTTGCTGAGTGGCACCGTCTCTTAGGGCTTCCATCTCTAGTCAGATGCCTTCCTGCCATCCACATACAAAAAGGCACAGCACCCTTCCCTCCCCACCTTCTCTGTGGTTAACTCTGAAATGGACATAATAGCAACGTCGTGAGGTACTAGGGTTGTTGGGAAGATTAATTAAGCAAGTGAATAGACAGGGTGTGCTTAGCTCAGAGCCTGGCGAGCGGAGCTATTGTTGCTGCTGCCACGTCCTCTCCTCACAAGGTGGAGCGCCCGTCCCTCTGTCACCCACCCCCAGTGCCACACAGTATGGCACCTGTCCGGGACTAGGGCCTGGCCTGGAGCTTCATTCTCCAGCATCGGTCTTCGGGGGGCCCACGGGGCAGGGGTGAGCAGCTGGGCACCTGC
The DNA here is from genome assembly GCF_005190385.1 of Monodon monoceros. Taxonomy (NCBI): domain Eukaryota; kingdom Metazoa; phylum Chordata; class Mammalia; order Artiodactyla; family Monodontidae; genus Monodon; species Monodon monoceros. The sequence continues at coordinate 171,944,603 of NW_021703778.1, read as the reverse complement.
GATGTGGGAGCGGCCCCGGGCGACCCTGCTCACCCCTCGCTGCACACAGGTGTGCCCCTGGCCCAGCAGCGACGAGACCGCTGACAGGTGTCCCGAGACGAAACGCTGCCCGTAGCCCAGGGTTTAGAGCGAACTGGAGGTGATTCCGTGGTTATCTCAGCACATTTTATTCCCGTTTATAGCCAGGTACAGGCCAAAGCAAAGATGTGGTATGTTTGTACCTGTGGAACAGTCTGGCACAGTATAGAACAGTGTGACTCAGGAAAGTGGTTTTATTCCCAGTCATCCCTAATCATTGAAACGCATGCAAGATTCTTGTGTTTTGTTTGTTGCCTTTGTCATTATAAGCGTTTTCTTATCCTGGTGGAGGCGAGGAGCTTCCCTTGTATTCTAGAAAGTATCCTTTTTCATACCGTTCCTAAAGGGTGGAGGACAGAGTCCTGTGTGCATGTCTCTTTTCCGATATTCTGAATGTGTTATTTCTTACCAGAGATGAAGAGTTCTCTGTGAGCTCAGTCCTGGCTTCAGACGTCATACATGCTTCACGCCGAGATATTCCGTGTATATTCAGGGTATGTTTTCTTTCCGATTTTTTAGAGACGTTTCATTAATGATAAAAAGTCCGTAGGGGGACTTCCCCGGCGGTCCAGTGGTCCAGTGGTTAAGACTCCGCAGTTCCGCTGCAGGGGGCACGGGTTCAATCCGTGGTCGGGGAACTAAGATCCCGAATGCCACGTGGTGCGGCAAAAAAAAAAAAAAAAAAAAGAAAAGAAAAAATCCATGTGGTTAAAGTAAAAAGGACTGTTGTGAGCATTTCCTTGTCTTGTAGCAAGGGGCTCACGCACATCCAGAGCGGACCTCCCGTTTCTCCAGACCCTTCACACCTGTCGATATGTCCCGTGTCGCCCGTCCCCCTCCCCGTACTGGGTAACGGACCCTGTCTGCACACAGCAGAGCCCTGTCTCCCCAGCGTCAGGCCCTCCCGCTCCATCCTCCCTCCTCGGTCTGTGTCCCGGCTGCTCCAGTCCAGTGCACTAGATGCTGGAGGCCGACACACGGTTGGCTACAGATGAAATGGACCATTCAGCCTCCCTCCTGAGGACTTGTTGGCCATTAACTGGAGCAAAGCCGGGGGAAAATTAGTAGACATTGCTTATCAGCGGTCTTGCTGGCTGAGTTGGAGTGTCCCCTGCTGAGCCAGTGTTAGATGCTGTGGCATCAGGAAGCTTCTAAAAGATGGTGGATCCCCCTCCACTGGGAATTTTTATAAGTACAGAGAAATTTGGTTGACCACAAAACCAAGTGTATGGATCACTTTCTGTTAAATCACATCTCTTCAGAAACTGTCTCTGTATACAATACAGAAAATTCCCATCATTGTGTGCCTAAAGGATGATTTGTAGCAACTAAGGTTGTCCCGTGTCCTGGTAAGTGTTTGGGGAGCGCCCACAGGGAAGTCGTTTGTTTGAGATCCTGTTGTCCCTCGACGTGCTCTGAGAATGTGTTTCTCAGTTGTGATCAGAGCATTCAAGAAGGCGGCTTTCGAGTGAACGGTGAACCGCAGTTCTGGCCAGAGCCGAGTCACCTGAGCTCTGGCGAGGCCGGGCTGCGGGCGCCGTGTGAGAGCCAGGCTGTCGCGGCCCACGGGCGGCTGGACCAGGACCCTGGCGGCCCGCGGAGGCGAGCTCTCCGGGCAGCAGCCCCCGCCCCTCACCCCTAAAGGCCGCGTGGCGTCTGTTCGGCGTGTCCGGTTGTCTTACGGCTCTTCTCTGTCTGTTTTGTTTTCCGTCGTGAAGGTGACGGCCTCTCTCTTAGGTACACCTTCTAAGACCAGCTCGCTGCTCATTCTGACGGAAAATGAGAACGAAAAGAGGAAGTGGGTGGGGATCCTGGAAGGCCTGCAGGCCATCCTTCACAAGAACCGCCTGAGGAACCTGGTGGTGCACGTCCCGCAGGAGGCCTACGACAGCTCGCTGCCCCTCATCAAGGCGGTCCTCACGGCCGCCATCCTGGGTGCGTTTCTCCGCGTCCCGGCCGCCTGTGGGCTCAGCGGTGTGGCCCATTTGAACTGGTAGTTTCTCCGCCGCTTTGGAAGCAGACGGCCCGCGCGCCGGTACTGACCGCTTTACGTTGTTCGCAGACGGGGACAGGATTGCCGTCGGCCTCGAGGAAGGGCTCTACGTCATAGAGGTGACCCGGGACGGTGAGTGAGCTGGACGCTCAGGCCGCCTGCTTAGCGCCACGCGCGCGGGGTCAGTGGTGGTAACGTGTAGGGTTAAGACGGATTTCCTGGGTGAGAGCAGTAAGTCACCGTGTCAGAGAGCTTTATAAAGAAAGGGAAAGGCCAGCGGCTGAGGAGAGGAACGTGACACAAATAAGACAGATGGTCAGTGACTGTCTGCCTCGTGTCCCCCAGCCCTGAAGGCTGTGGGCAGGGCCCACCCGGCAGGTCCAGTGAAACGCAGAGACCAGCCTCGAGGGCTGGTGGTGAGCTGACTGCCGCGTATATTAGGCCCTTCAGGGAGAGGACTGAGCAGGGAGTCGGGGCAGGGAGAGCTTCCCAGGAGGAGAAATGCTTCCTTAATTCCTCGGTGCACCGAGGCCTTACCAAAACTCGCCTTCCTTTGCTTCAAATTTTGACCTTTCATTCTTCCCAGAAGAAAAAGCAAAAGTACCCACAAGTCTCCCCGCTTCACCGCCCTGGGCCCAGCTCTGGGCGCCTCCCCCAAGGAATAGGGAGTTGCCCCGAGGTGGTGGTGGTGCCTTCCTGATGGGCCTAGGGTCCCGACACAGGCACAGTGGAAGAAGGGTGAACACATGTGGCCTTGGGATGGTGGCTGCTGCCACAGGCTATTGTCCCTCGGGGTCCAGACCCCCGGCTTTCGCTCAGAGCCCGAGTGGAGGCCCTGCCCCAGTTAGGGTATCGAGGGTCCTGGGTTGGTCTGGGGGCCCAGTGAGCAGGTGGGAGCCTTCAGCGAGTTTATCCAAGGATCCAGTGAGGTTTTTTTGTTTTCCAAACGTGGTTCCTGGCTTCAGGGATGAGCCGGAAGGCTGTCCAGATCCACCCACGCAGGGCTTCACTGCCCTTGGCACCTCCCAGCCAGGGCCCTGGTGCCAGGCGTGTGTGTGAGGTGACGAGGAGGGGGCGCTCCGGGTGGGGTGCGAGCAGAGGCCCTGGCCTCACGCTCTGGCCCCCATCCTGCAGTGATCGTCCGTGTGGCCGACTACAAGAAAGTGTACCAGATCGAGCTTGCCCCCAAAGAGAGAGTCGCCATCCTCCTCTGCGGCCGGAACCACCACGTCCACCTGTGTCCGTGGTCCTCCTTCGACGGCGTGGAGAGCAGCGTGGACGTCAAGCTTCCGGAGACAAAGGGCTGCCAGCTCATGGCGACCGGGACGCTGAGGAAGGGCGGCCCCACCTGCCTGTTCGTGGCGGTGAAGCGGCTGGTGCTTTGCTATGAGATCCAGAGAACTAAGCCTTTCCACAGGAAGCTCAGCGAGCTTGTGGCCCCTGGCAATGCACAGTGGATGGCCGTGGTCAAGGACAGGCTCTGTGTTGGCTACCCTTCCGGGTTCTCTCTGTTGAGCACCCAGGGAGATGGGCAGGCTCTAAACCTGGTAAATCCCAATGACCCCTCGCTTACGTTCCTCTCACAACAGTCTTTTGATGCCCTTTGTGCTGTGGAGCTCAAAAGTGAGGAGTACCTGCTTTGCTTCAGCCACATGGGACTGTACGTGGACCCACAAGGCCGGAGGTCACGCACGCAGGAGCTCATGTGGCCTGCGGCACCCGTTGCCTGTAGTATGTATATGTTTTCTGTTGCCATACCCCGTTGCCGCTGTCGCATCACCGGTCAGCATGTGTCCTATTTGCTTTGGTTTGTCCTCTAGCTCCCTTAGCTGAGTGGTCGTGAGAGGCGGGCCCTGCGGCTTGCTGCGGGGGGCAGGGTGGTCCCACTGCCACACCCCGGGCCCGTTGGAGTGGGCTTGCCCTCCTATCCCACGGGCACTGCGGGGGCCCCTCAGCCCAGGAGCCCGACGGAGACGGCTGGCCTCCCTGGGGGAAGCCCAGGCCAAAGGAAGACAGGACCTGCGCTGTTTTACGTTTTAAAAGATGTTCTTCGTGATGATGTATAAACTTACACGGTGATGAAAACAAGCTAAAGGTTTCCAGTGACCAGAAAATACTCAGTTCTGATGTCCAGGTCAGAGTTCCTCTTGGGACAAATATTGTTCCGAGGGGTAGGAGCCGTTCTGGAGAACAGTTGTTGCTTCATCGGCTCAGTTACGTGTCCTTCTGCATGGATGACAGCGCTGGGCACGAGGCCCTGGAGTCTGCACTCCACAGGGGGCGCTTCCTGCTGGGCCTGCTGTCTGAGCACTTTTTAAAGACCCTAAACCTCCCATTCTGGCCACTCGATATAGCGTATAGCAGGTGGGCTGCATCATGACGCCGGAAGGCAGAGGGACGAGGAGTGAGTGGGCAGCCGCAGGGCACACGTTGATTTCCAGCTGCTGGGGGCTGGGGTCGTGGGGGTGGGGCGTGGGAGTTCGGTTTTTCCTTCATTACCTAAAGGAACAGTCTTGCGGCTGCCTCGTTGCTGGCTTCACCAAGCTGGCAGAACAGCCAAGGCGCTGGGACCAGGAGCCAGGCCCGTGAGGGGAGCTGCCGGCCTTCAGCTGGCGGAGGCTCGCTGGACGTGTCCCGGCCTTGTTAGCCCTTGGCCAGGGCCTGGGGTGCGGTGCAGGCAGCCAGAGCTGGCAGGAAGGGCCGAGGCCTGGCCCTGGCGCTTCTCCTGGTCTCTCCCTGCCGCACCCGCTCGTCTTCGTGGGCGGCCAGTGCAGGAATGGCCTCAAGACCACCCGGTAACGTCTGACAGGATGCAGGTCACTGAGTGCCGTGTTCTGTAATCTTGACCGTGAGTGACCTGGCGGGGACGCCCGAGGTTCCTGCGTTCTCCTCTGATTCCAGCTCTCTCTCCACCTTTGTGCTCTCGTCTCACCTCCATGCACAGTACAGATGCCAAGTCAGTTTTAGAGCTGCCAAAAGTAATTCAGTGACTTTGAGGCTGGAGAACTAGAAGTGTGGCCTGCTTGTCCCAAGCCCCGTCCGAGCATGCGTGTGTTCTGCCCCCTTCTCCTGTTACCTGGGGGGCAGGGCTGGGGGGGCGCTAATCGGTCCCAGCCTACCGAGGAGGACCCTGAGGGCCACGAGGTGAGGTGACCTGCACAAATCACACAGCAGAGGCTGGCTTCAGACTTGGATCTGTCAGACTTCACGGCCCATGTTCTCTCCACTGATTTAACTTTTTAGTTTAAATTTTTCTTTAGACTGGACATCTCAGTTTATCACTTTATCAGTAAGTCGTACGCACAGATCTCTCCTGGCTCCCTGCAGATGAAGCCCCACGTGCCCACAAGTAAGAAGAGCTGCCCCAGAAGCCCCCATGTGGGGGAAGGTCCTCTGAGTCACTTCGGGGCCCTCTGGTTTCTCTGACCATCTTTTTCGCATGTGGCACTCAAAAAGGCCTTACGGTTTGTCTGAGATGTCACTTCTGGGACAGTTTGGTGACTGGTTCCAGCATCTTTTGTCTGTTTCCTAAACCCTGTTGTATTTTCTTTTTTGTGTTCAAAAGAACAGGTGTGATCAGAGAGCCCATGTGGAATCTGTAATAGCAGCATAGCAGAAGCTTTTTAGAAATTTATCTTCAGTTAAGCGTAACGTGAGGAAGATTAACCCTGGAAGGTAGAAGGACCAGGAACCAGGGCTGAGCCAGAGCCACCTGCCAGCTCTGCGTGCCAGCCCGGGCGAGGCTGTGTGATGACAGCATGCTGGGACCCCAGCCTTGCGCCCCTCCCCTGGCAGGATGGCGGGATGCAGCCTCCACCGCTGCTTTCTCCCAGATAGTTCAGATATTTTTTACCACTGTCCTAAACGTGGGAAAGGCCCCTTAAACTTCGGGTGCCACAGGGCCACCAGTCCTCGGTCTCACACGTCTGGTTCGCTGGGAGGGTCTTCCGTCACGACCTGACGATGTCCCATCCCTTAGCGGGGAAGGGGAGAGACAGCACCAGCTCCCCAGCTCATCGCAGGAGAATAATTGTCATTTTACCGCGTGTGTTCAGACCCGATTACAGGAGGGCTGCCTGAAAGCAGCTCCAGAGTAAGCCAGCGCCCTTGCCCAGAGCCCAGCAGTAGTCTCTGGGTGGAGATTTTAAATATTTACCCAGAAATCTGACCTTTTGGCATCTCTGAAAGAAGGGATTTGCCTTAAGAAACAGGACATTGGGCCCCTGCCTGGATTTCAGATGTTTCGAGCCTGAAGTGACAGGCTTCTGCAGTAGTTGTATAAGAAAGCTAAAGGGAAAGCCAGGTGTTTAAACAGGTCACCTTCGGCACCTATGGCGATGGTATTGAAATGCTGTTTAGTTTCAGGAGTGGAGGTAAAGCGGTCAGACGTCCGTTGTGTTTGTCTGAACCTTGAAGTGAAGGTTCCCTCTAGAGTAAGGGGCAGGGCCCCTGCGGCCTGGGCCGTTGCACCCCACGCTGGGTGGGCAGCCCCCGGCACTAGGGGGGGCGGGCCCGGGCTCACCACTCTGCTCCGTGTGCGCCAGGTTGCAGCCCCGCACACGTCACGGTCTACAGCGAGTACGGCGTGGACGTCTTTGACGTACGCACCATGGAATGGGTCCAGACCATCGGCCTGCGCAGGGTAAGGCCTGGCGGTGCCCGGCCCCTCCCCTGGCCGCCCCCCTCCCGCCCCCCCAGCAGCCAGCCTCCCTCTCTGGTTTCCAACGCAGATCCGGCCACTGAACTTGGAGGGCAGCCTCAACCTCCTCAACTGTGAGCCTCCCCGCCTGATCTACTTCAAGAGCAAGTTCTCGGGTGAGCCCTTCTCGGGGGGAGCAGAGGACGGGGGCTGGAGGGGGCCTGCCTGGGAGTCCGCACGGAGCCACAGCGGCCTTTCCTTGTCCTGCAGGAGCGGCTCTCAACGTGCCCGACACCTCTGACAACAGCAGGAAGCAGATGCTGCGGACCAGAAGCAAAAGGCGGTTTGTCTTCAAGGTGCCGGAGGAGGAGAGGCTGCAGCAGCGGCGGTAGGAGCCTGGCTGGGGGCTGTGCTGGGCCCAGAGGACCCTGACGCCTTCCTGAACCTCACGGTGTTTCCTTTCCCCAGAGAGATGCTTAGAGACCCGGAGCTGAGATCCAAGATGATCTCCAACCCCACCAACTTCAACCACGTGGCCCACATGGGCCCAGGCGACGGGATGCAGGTGCTCATGGACCTGCCTCTGGTGAGCCCGCGGGTGCTGTCCCCTGCCCTCCCCACACCCCGGCTCCCCTGTGGCTCCTGCCTGTGTGCTCCTGAGGTGTCTGTCACCATCTCAGTCTGTTAGGGGTTTGTGAGAAACAGCTGTCAACGGTGCTAAAACATCTCAGTATATGGGCACGTAGCATACTTTGTGGGGTTTTTTTTTTTTCCTTAAAAAATGTGTTTTCTGTAGAATTTGACTTGGCCTAAAGTCACTATTGCCAATTCTTAGCTCAAAACTGACCTGATGCCGCTGTCCAGAGGTCCTTCCCAGCCCGTTTTGCCTGTCGAGGCCCAGGGCCCCGGCCTGCTCGTGCTGCAGACTTTGCACTTGGCCTGCGCGCTCTGCCCGGGGCCTGGCTGTGCTCCCCCAAGGCGTGCTCACGTGCTATTCTCTCTGCCCAGAGCGCCATGCCCCCCTCCCAGGAGGAGAGGCCCGGCCCTGCTCCCGCCAGCCTGTCCCGCCAGCCTCCGCCCAGGAACAAGCCCTACATCTCGTGGCCCTCATCAGGTACCAGGGGCGCCCGGGGCGGGGCCTGGATGCTGGGACTCCAGGCCTTCAGTTCGTCTCTGAACTGTTTTCCCCAAGATGATCAGTGGCTACCTGTGTTCCGCAGGTGGATCTGAGCCCGGCGTGGCTATGCCTCTAAGAAGTATGTCTGATCCCGACCAGGACTTTGACAAAGAGGTAAGACTTGCCCAATTACAAGGGACAAGGCCTGGGGTCTGCAGCTCCACACGTGCAGGAGACTCAAAGCAGCTGTTCTTTGGAGAAAGAGACTCCATCTCCCCTGGAGTGGCCACGTAGGGCCTCAGTGGTCACCAGCCCCCCGGAGCTCCCCACTCATGACTGCTGAGGCTGAGCCAAGGCCGGGAGGAGGGAGGACGTGGACCCTGTGGCTGTGAGTGTGTTGGGAGAAAGATGTGGATTCTCGCCTCCAGGTCATGGCCTCAGGGAGACCGAGGCCTCTGCGGCCTGGTGCTGGGCCTCCTTCCAGGCCCTGCTCCCGAGTCACCTGGTCCCTTGCCCCCAGCCATGGCTGCCCGAGGCTGGGCCAGCCCCGGGAGGATGCCGCCGAGAGCTCAGGAGGCATCAGGAGGGGGGCCAAGGGAGCTGCTGGGGCCCGGCTCTCCTCCTGGGCACTGACTGTGGGTGGGCGTCACCGTGCACAACTGAGAAATGAAAGCCCTCCTGTGAAAAGTGCAGGAAGGCTTTTCCCGTCTAGACTCTTCTGTGTACTTTTATGCATGTGGCTGTAACACGTCAGTAGGCACGTTCCTTTTAAAGCACAGGTGGCCTCATGTGTCTTGCTCTCTCCTCCTCTGACTGCCCCCTGGGATCGGAGTGTGGGGGCCAGGTGGGGGCGTCCCTGGCTCAGGTGTTCTTGGGCTTTCAGACCCAGCTCCTGGTGGCAGTGTTCTTGGTTCCCTGTGTGTGTGGTGGGGGAGGAGGCTGGGAAGAATGGCAGCCTGAGGGCTGTGCCCCAGCAGCACTTTTGTGGGAAGGAGGAGAGGGGCTGGGTGCCGCTGGCTGTTCTAACAGCCCCGGCACCGACAGCACGTACTCATGGGGGCTGCTGAGCTGACAGCGGAAACCAGAAGGGCTTCGCTTCACGTGGTCCTCACCTTCCTGGCGTGGCCAGCTTTTCAGGTGTGGATCGGCTGCTTCTTCCTCTGGGTCCACCTTTGCGCCCTTTACCCGTCTTCTCTTGAGTCACCATGCTTTCCTCTTAACTCGTTTATAGAAACCCTTCGTAGGTTGTGGGTGTTAATCTGTTGCAGGTACTTTTCCCCTTACCGCTGACTTTTTAATTTTGTCTTTAATTGTAAGGGCATTGCCATACAGAAATACTTAATTCTCGTACAGTCTAGTCTTTATCTTTTTAATTAAGATAAACATTCTCTTATAGTCTGAGAGCTTGGTAGGGTTTTCTGTTTGTCATTACGTCGTGGAAGTGTCTGCGAGGGGGTGTGAGAGTGTGTAAGTGTGTATTAGCGTGTGTGTGTGTGCGCAAGGACCTGAGCTGCTGCTTTCTAAGGTACATGACACGCTGGCCCTGCACCACTTCCTTCCTTCCAACTTGAAGTGTTACCCTTTATTATTTGTTAAATTCCTTTGCTTACGTGTCTCTATCCCTGGAGCCTCTGCTGCACCACCTGTAACCTGAGAGCCGGTAGAGCACATCTCTTCATTCCCACTTTTCAAAACACTTTCTTAGCTTCTCCTTCAAATAAATTTAAAAATATTTTTAGGGGCTTCCCTGGTGGCGCAGTGGTTAAGAATCCGCCTGCCAATGCAAGGGACACGGGTTTGAGCCCTGGTCCGGGAAGATCACACATGCCGTGGAGCAACTAAGCCCGCGAGCCACAACTACTGAGCCCACACGCCTAGAGCCCCTGCTCCGCAACAGAGAAGCCATCACAATGAGAAGCCTACACGCCGCAACTAGAGAAAGCCCACGTGCAGCAACGGCGACCCAACGCAGCCAAAAATAAATTAAAATTTTGTTTAGATTATGGAGCTTGTTGACTCCATCATAATCTAAAAAAAGTGAAAATTGTGTTGAGCTTTTCGCTGGGATTGTGTTGGATTTGTAGATTAATTTGGGGGCCGCTCACCATCCTGACCTTCCCTGTGTAGGAACACTGCACGTCTCTCCCGATGGGCTCCCTCTTGCAGGTTGTGCGTGTTGGTGGCTAATAAGTTAATTCTTAAGCATTCCAAGGTTCTTGTTGCCATTGTGCGTAAAGTGTAATCCTCTTAATGTGGGACAGTGAGAGATTCAGTTGGTGGACATTTTGGTGCCAGTTTTTCCGTCTGTGTTTATCCGTGAAGTTATCTGTGCCTTCTTTTCTGAGCTGCTCTCTTTCAGCTGTCTTCAGGGCTGCACCAGCCTCAACTCTGGCTTAGGAAATCCGGATCTCTTAGTTGCCATCATACAGGGGTTTTCTTTTCCTGGAAGGTCTCATAGGCCTCCCTTAAAAGGGCCTGAGGTTGATGGCTAGAGAGGTGGGTCTTCTGGGGTTTCTTTCCTTATTTTTTCCCCTGCAACTATGTGTTTTGAAAATTTTCAAACTTCAGGAAAGTTGCAAGAATAGTAGAGTGAATAACCCACATAAGCGGCACCTAACCCATGTTCCCCATTTGGGCTTTTGGGGAGGAACCAGCAGAAAGTGAGTGGCAGTATTACCCACCCCTAAGTACTTATCCCGCACCTCCCTTGGGAGGGCGTCTCCCCGCTGCCCGGTGACGTCCTGTTCCTAAACCTAGAATCCAGCCAGGGCCACGCGCTGCGTTTAGTAGGCACATCTCTTCAGTCTTCAGTCCACTGTGCAGTTTGTTTACAAAAAGTGCAGTTTTTCTTGCAAAACGTTCCTCAGTCAAGGCTTGTCTGGTTTTTTGAATTGGGTAAACAGTGAAAAGGCTCCACACCAGTCTCCCAGCCGCCCGGTTCTCCCCAGGGACCAACACACACGTGTGTATGAGTGTGCGTGCACACTGCACACACTTTTTTCCTGACTGCACACATCGTACCCTTTATCTGAGAGCAAGGCTGATCCCTCACGTGACCACAGTACAGCTGCCACACTGATGAAGCCACCTGCGTGTCCCCATAATGTCCTTAAGCACCTTTGCTGGCGCAGGACCCAGTCCCCAAGCATGCGTGGCATTTAGCTGCCTCATCTCTTTGGCCCCTTTACTCTGGAACAGGCCCTCAGCCTGTCTGGCAGAGAGCACATCTTTTATTTTCTAGAACACTCCTCAGTTTGCGTGTCTGACATTTCCTTGTCTTTTGAGATTTGGGTTGTGTGTCCCAGGATGGAGTATGGCACACAGGACGTGGTGTCCTTCTTGGGGTGTTGCATCCTGAGGTACATGGCATCTGTTTGTCCTGTACTGACCTGTTTGTTCCTTTAAGTTTATTTAAGTGAAATTCACATAACAGAAAGTAACCATTTAAAAGTCAACAATTCGGACTTCCCTCGTGGTTCAGTGGCTAAGGATCCGCCTGCCAATGCAGGGGACATGGGTTTAATCCCTTCCAGGAAGATCCCACATTCCGTGGGGCAACTAAGCCCGTGAGCCACAACAACTGAGCCTGCGCTCTGGAGCCCTGAGCCACAACTACTGGGTCCACGTGCCACAACTGCTGAAGCCCGTGCGCCTAGAGCCCGTGCTCCGCAACAAGAGAAGCCACCGCAGTGAGAAGCCCGCGCACCGCAACGAAGAATAGCCCCCGCTCGCCGCAACTAGAGAAAGCCTGCGTGCGGCAATGAAGACCCAACGCAGCCAAAAGTAAAGAAGTCAGCAATTCAGTGGCTGTTTAGTATATTCACAGTGTTGTACAACCACCAGCTCTGTCTACTCAGAACACTTCCATCACTGCAAGATAAAACCCCTACCCACTGAGCAGTTTCTCCTCAATGCCTGCCTCCCCCCAGCTCCTGGCTACCACCAGTCTTAACAATCTATGGATTTGCCTGTTCTGGGCATTTCACATAAGTGGAATGAATCAGACAGTACATGGCCTTTTGTGTCTGGCTTCTTCCACTCAGCATCATGTTTTCAAGGTTCATCCATGCTGTAGCATGTATCAGTAAGTTGTTTCTTTTTATTGCCAAATAGTCCAGTCGATAGATGGACCACGTCTTACGTACTCATTGGTTGTTAGGAATAGTGCACTAGGGACAGCTGCGTACATGTATTTGTTTTGAGTACATGTTTTCACTTCTTTGGGGTAGGTACCTAGGAGTGGGATTGCTGGGTCATATGGTGGCTCTACTTTTAACTTTTTGAGGAACCACAGCAGCTGTACCATTTTACATTCCCACCAGCAAATGTACAAGGGTTGAGTCCACATCTTTGCCAACACTTATTTTTTTTTCTTACAAGAAAATTTTTTTTCAGTAGCCATTCTAGCAGGTGTGAAGTTGTATCTCATTGTGCTTTTGGTTTGCGTTTCCCTAATGATCAGTGATGTTGAGCATCTTTTTCATGGGCTTATTGGCCATTTGTATACCTTCTTTGGAGAAATGTCTATTCAAGTCTTCTGCCCATTTTTAAATTGGATTATTTGTCTTCTTGTTGTTGGGTTGTAAGAGATTTTTATATGATATGGATAGGGAATTCCCTGGGGGTCCAGTGGTTGGGACTTGGCATTTTCACTGCTGTGGCCCGGGTTCCATCCCTGGTCTGGGAACTGAGATCCCATAAGTTGTGTGGTGTGGCACAGCCAAAAAAAAAGGATACCAGACACTTATCAGATATGTGATTTGCAAATATTTTTTTCACGTTCTTTTGGATTGTCTTTTCACAATTCTCTATGTCTTTCAGTGTACAAAAGTTTCTAATTTTGGTGAAGTCCAGTTTTTCTATTTTTTTCTTTTGTTGCTCGTGCTTTTGATGTTATATCTAAGAATCCATTGGCAAATTCAAGGTTATGAAGATTTAGTCCTGTTTTCTTCTTAAGAGTTTTATGGTTTTAGCTTTTGTTTAGGTCTTTTTTACATTTTGAGCTAGTTTTTGTGTGTGGTGTGAGGTAGGGGTCTAGTTTAATTCTTTTGCAGGTGAATATCCAGCACCATTTGTTCCTTCCCCCATTACGTGGTCTTGGCACCCTTGTTAAAGATCCATTGACCACAGGTTTATAGATACATTTCTGGACTCTCAGTTCTATTGCATTGGTCTTTATATTAATACTACCACACTATATTTGATTACTGTTGCTTTGTAGTACGTTTTGAAGTTGTAAGTTTGGGAAGTGTGAGTCCTCCCACTTTTTCTTAGTATTGTTTTCACTATTCTGAGTCCTTTGCAATTCTGTATGAATTTGAGGATCGGCTTTTCCATTTCTGCCCCTCCCCAAAAAAATCCGTTGAAATTTCAGTAAAGATTGCATTGAATCTGTAGGTTGATCATGTTGGGGAATATTGCCATCTTTAGTCTTCCAGTCCATGAACATAGGATGCCCTTCCGGTTATTTAGGTGGTGTTTCATTTCTTTCAGCGATGTTTCATAGTCTCAGTGTACAGATCTTTCACCTTCTTGGTTAAATTTATTCCTAGCTGTATTTTATCCTTTTGGATGCTATTGTAAATGGCATTGTTTTCTTAATTTCCTTTTCACGTTGTTCATTGCTGATGTCTAGAAACACAACTGACTTTTGTGTGTTGATCTTGTACCCTGCAACTTTACTGAATTTGTTCTTCGTGGAGTTCTTTAGGATTTTCTGTCTATACGGAGTCATGTCAGCTGTGAAGAGAGATGCTTTTACTTCTTCCTTTCCAGCTTGGATGCCATTTTTTCTTGCCCTGGCTGGAACTTGGCGCACAGTGTCGAATAGCAGCGGTGAAAGCAGCAGCCTGGTCTTGTTCCTGCACCGAGCAGGGAGCTTTGCCTTTCACCACCGGGTGTGAAGTGAACTGTGGGCTGCTCACGGACACCCTTTGTCATGTTGAGAAAGGTCCTCTCTGTTCCTCACGCTTTTATCATGAAAGGGCTTCACGTCTGTGACCTCTGACTGCTTGGTTGCCATTCTGTCTGGTTTCTTCACTGCGGAGTTACTCCTTTTTGGAATAGTTACTGAGTCATTTGTGGGGTTGGGCCTTGGTTTATGATCTCTCACCAGCAAGGACCACGTGACAAGCTTGCAGCGTGTGCTCTCATGACAAGAATGGAGCCAGCAGGGGCTACAGCTGCCCAGGCAGCATCGCCTCCACAGGCCCAGGGCCATGGTTCTCACGCTGTCCCTCTTTGTCTTCACAGCCTGATTCGGATTCCACCAAACACTCGACTCCATCGAACAGCTCCAACCCCAGCGGCCCACCAAGCCCCAACTCCCCCCACAGGAGCCAGCTCCCCCTTGAAGGCCTGGAGCAGCCGTCCTGCGATGCCTGAAGCTGCCGGTCACCGCAGCGGGGCCGGGGGCCCGGGTGGCCTCCTGTCAGTGCCAAGACTGAGCTGACCCTCCAGTGTTGTCCAAGGAAATGTAGAATCGATTTGTAGATACGGAGATGAAGAAAATACTTTATTATAATAACGATTGGCTTTATGCCGCACCGAGGCGGTAGGCCAGCTCTCACGTGCACAGCTGTTCCGTTTGCACACGAAGGACCGCCTGCGGCCCCTCCTGCCCAGAACCAGCTGAGGCAGCGCGGGGGGCCCGTGACGCCAGCCTCCTGCAGACCCCAGTGGCGCCGGGGGGCTCTGCAGGAAGCAGGCAGCTCGGGGCGGCCTCGGTGCCGCGTCTGTTCCCTGTTCCCTGAAACTGTTTCCTAGGACCTTAGGAGAATAGTAGGAAGTTGTATAGCATTCCCAGTGTCCCTAGAGTTTTGAAGACAGAGGGAAGTGGAGCTTAGTTTGTGGCCTTTTTATTCATTTAGCCATTACATAGTCAGATGCAGAAGTCCTTCTGCCGACCTTGTAGCCACGGACAGAGGCCCATTCGAGTGAAGCCTGCTCTGTCCTGGTCCCTCATGTGTGTCAGTCCGTTTCCGGTCCCAACCACGAAGTGTCACCCGTATCTACTACTGTGAAGTCAGCTGTGCTCCGTTTCCCGCTCGCTTCCACAGCTCTGCCTCCTGCTGTAAAACCAGTGAGTGTCGTGCTGCCGGGCCCCGAGGCCTGCGGGCCGAGAGGAGGCCAGAGCCCCGGGTAGCCCCGCGGCAGGTGCCAGGACCCCCGCCCCGCATGGAGCCCCGTGATTAGTGCCCTTCCGGATCGTGTAGACTCACCGCCACACTCCACCCGGTGGGCTGGCCCGCAGCGCCCGCGTGTATCTGCCTGCCTTCCCCGCGGCATTTGTGAGTATCAGGCAGCCTCCTGTCTCTGTAAAGGCTTGCGATTAACTCGCCCCGCTGGGCTTCTCCCTGTTCTCCCGCCGGTCAACGTTCTCGGTGGCAACGCTGTTGAAGACGTGCACTTACCTTGAGTCGGCACTGAGTGACCTGGGCACCGTGGCCTGCCTGTGCGTGTCACACGCCCAGCACCCGCCTGCCCGCCCCCTGGGCCTTCTGCTGGGGCTGGCACCTGCTGGGGGTTCTGGTTTTTACTTTTTTAATGTAAGTCTGAGTCTTTGTAATTATTGAATTGTGAGAACATTTTTGAACAATTTACCTGTCAATAAAGCAGAAGACGGCAGTTTTAAAGTTCTCAGTGGTTTGTCTGAATGTGACCACCTGTCACCCGGTGTCTGGGCCCCCCCCCCCCCCCAGTAGCGCCCTGTGCTGGAAAGCACTGTCTTGCCTGTGGAAGCCATTCTTGGTCATTTGCTCAGGCGGGGTCCATGCTAAAGGTTCGTGTCCACGTGGCAGGAACCAGCCGCCAGAGCTGGGACCCCTTGCCTGCCAACGTCACGATGGGGGCCTCCTGGGGACACCCTGCACCATGGTGGGCAGGGTCAGGGGTGGGCCACTGGCTGGAGAGGGGGGCCGTCTGGCCAAGTGTCCGTGCCAGGACAGGCAGATGGGCATTCAGCCTGAGAGCAGCAGGTGCCCTCCAGGGCCCGGGGCAGGGTGGGGCCGGCTGCTGCACCGGGGACCCCAGTGCTGGAAAAGGGCGATGTGCCCATGAGCCCGCAAGGCAGAGCAAGACCCCGGGAGGGAAGCTGCGGGGGACAGACGCACGCTGGCCCTTCAGCAGCCCCGGGGGTAGGGTGGGGCAGACCACCCCCAGGAGGGGGAGCTCATGGGGAGGCTGGGCTGGATGGGTGGCCACACTGGGGGCTCTGGCCCCCAGGGCGGGGAGCAGCCTGCGGTGAGTTGGGTTTCATCGTTTGCTCTGTCCCCCAGCAAGCTCCTGGTAACGTGTGGTTAGTGACGGCACCTGCCCAAGAGGGTGGTGTGAGGATACAGTAGAGCACAGACAGCAGCCAGGTGCCTGGCAGGTGATGCTCGGGGAGCGTCCTGGGCACCCTTGCGGCTCCGCCAGTCAGCACGGCCTGGGCTCCACAGCCCAAACAGCCCCACCGGCCGGCGGGGACCCAGGCCCGTCTCACTGTGGGCCTCCATGCTCACAGCTGGGGAAGGAGCATGGCAAATTTTAGGAGCAGACACAATCCTCCCACCTGTCCCTGAAAGGGGACCACCCAAAGCACAGGCAGAGACAATTGACTGAAATCACAGCACCTGGAAAACTGAAAAGCGAGCATAGGCCAGTGGTGAGCGGCCATGTGGGTAGCCGGGGCCTCGGGGTCAGAGATGATGGGATTGGACATTGGCCCTCCCTCCGTTTGATGTCTGACCCACGTGAGGTGAGCACCTCTCACAGCTCTGAAACACGGGTGCTGAAGTGTCAGTCGTTTTTTAAATGAAATATTAGCTATTGCAACAGCTACACAGCACCAAGAGTAACGACCACCCACAACATGGGTGAGCTTCACAGGCAGGATACTGACCACAGAGCACGGCTTCGCGACTGACGGAAACTTACAAGCAAATTCACTGTTAAGAGGCTCGCAGGTGGTTACCCTTGGTGGGGGGGGAGGGAGGGGGGGATGTTTTCAGATGCTGCTATACACAGAAGTGTCCCTGACAGTTCAAGCTGGGCATCCATCAGTACAACTTTACACACACACACACACACACACACACACACACACACAATCCACCGTCCCACTGCTGCCCCATCAAGCACCTACCAAGTGAGTGTCCTACTCAGAGCGGCTCAGTCCCGACACCCACCCTCCGGGTCAGAGCTGCCCTCAGAAGGGAGAGGGCGAGGCCTGGCCCTGCAGCGATGGACACCAAACAAACAGCCCCCACCCAGCAGGACGCACCTGCCAGCTCTCTGACACGCTCCACCACTGTGGCGGGCGGCTCTGCCCCTGCCCCCAGCAGAGGGGACAGATCTACTGTGTCCCTAGGACCGCTCCTCCGGGCAGCCCAGTCTGCCGGAAGTCCAGGTCCACCTGGCTGGCCCTGGGTCCGAGCAGCTTGGCATGAGGTAGGGAAGCACCTGGCAGCCCACTTATCCACCCTCCTTGGTGCCTCACTCGGATTTGCCTCTCCCCACCGCCCCCCTCCTGCTTCAGTCCCCTCCCCAGCCTTAGGGGCTTCTTCCATGGGCTCCTCCAGAACCGGGGCAGCCCCCTCCTAATTCTGGGTGGAACCTCGCAGGCCAGAAGCCTCGGACCGCCCCAGCCTACAGGTAGTACCCAGGACTGCCCTGGGCGGGTGGCCAGGCGCCAGCCGGCACAGGCTCTGAGGACCACCCCTCGCCATCCCACCAGGCAGGGGCAGAGGGGTGGCAACGCAGGAAGCAGTGTGTCCACGGCTGACCGCAGGTGCGGGAAAGCCCTTTATTGAGCAAGGCCACCCTGTCCTTGGCCAGCGGAGGGTGGGGTATCCCGCAGGGCCTGCGACGCCGAAGCGGGGGCGGGGGCCGGTTCCGCGGCCGCTCAGGCCTCGGCCTCGGCTTCGCCAAAGAGCGGATTAGCGAAGTAGCTGCGGCTGGAGCTCCAGACGTCCAGCTGCGGGGCGGGGAGCTGCGGGAGAGCGGAGTCAGGGATCCGGCCGCGGGAAGTCCCACACCCCCGCCCCCGGGCGTCCCCTCACCGCCTCCGCCAGGTCCGCCGCGTAGAACACAGGGTTGTGGAAGCCCACGGGCGCCCCAGCCGGCGCGGGGTCCGCCTCGTCGCGCCTCCTCCACCTGGAGGTAGGGACGCGCGTGAGCCCTGCGTGCCTGAGCGCCGCGTACTCGGGCGCCGAGGCCCCGCCCCGCGTACCTGAGCCTCCCCGCGCGGCGCAGCAGCAGCGCCCCCGCCAGCAGCGCCAGCAGTGATAGGAGCAGCGCGGCCGCCAGGCCGCCCGCCAGCCCCGCGCGCGGCCCCGGCGCGTTCAGCCCCGCCGCCGAGCCGCCCCCAACGGGCGCGCCCGACTCTCGAGCGGTCGCCGATAGGACCCCGAGGGCTTCGCCTGCAACGGAGGGCGCCGGCTCAGTCGGTCCCGAGCAGGGCGGGGCGGGGCAGAGGTGCGGGTCTGGGAACGGGGCGCCCGCGGTTACCGTGCTCCGCGATGTCCGCCAGGAGGGCCCGGGCTAGGCGCCCCGCGCCGCCGGTCTCGGGGCCGGTCTCCACCAGCACCACCTGGATCTCCGTGTCTGCCTTCGCGCCTGAGGCTTCGCGGAGCCGGGGCTGGCGCGGAACCTTGGACACGGCCATTTGCAGCCCCTGATACTGGGGCTGGAGAGGGGCACAGAGTTGGTCCGGGAACTCCGCCCCTCGGCCCTGCGGGAACGTTGTGGGCAGGCACAAACGGTGGACAGGCGGAGAGTGGACGCCTCAGTGAGGAGGCGGAGTGGGGCCCGGGGATTCCTGCGGAGAGGGTGGTCCCAGACCGGGGCTGCGGAAGGGCAGGGGCCCCGGTCGGGGCGCGGCCCCATTACCAGAGCCAGGAAGGCGTGCAGCAGCCGCGCCCGGTACCGCTGCAGGTCAAAGGCCGGGCCATGGGTCAGCGATACGATGGCTCCTGAAGAAGCAGGCAGGTGAGGGTCAGCACCGCGGGTCCGGGCCCGACAGGCAAGCTGAGGCTGGGGGCGAGCCAGGGTGGCCAAGCCGTCCTAGCTAGCAGCGGCCGGGCGGGGCTCTCACCGCAGAGGTCGCAGCACTGCCCTTCGGGCCGGAGGGGGTCTCGGCAGGCAGCCTGGGGGCAGCGGCCACCCAGGGGCTGGAGCAGTGCTGCGCAGATCCACGGCTGCACCTGGAAGCGCAGAAGCGGCGGTCAGCGCGGAGACGGCGAGGAGCAGACCGCAGTGAGAGGGCCACGCGCCCGGAGAGGCGAGCGGGCCAGAGACGGCGGGGCGCGGCGGCCCCTGGCACAGTTCCGACCTCCGGCGCAGAGCCGGGCCCAGCTGTGCGGTGCCCCAGCCACCCCGCTGCGGGCCGCCCTCACCTCGGCGTGGCCGCAGACGCAGCCCGACTGGTCCGCGCAGGCCTCGGGGCCCACGCTCAGCGCGCCCGGCCCGTGGAAGCGCAGGCGGCCCGCGCGGGACGCCAGGAAATCAGCCAGGTCCTCGTCGCTGGTGAATGTCTGCAGGTCGCCGGGTGACCACCGGAGCCAGCCCGAGGACGAGACAGCACCTGAATGCTCGGAAGCCGCCGGGCTAACAGGGTGGGAGGCGCTCCGGGGAGCGGCACTGAGGGGCAAAGGCGCGGAGCTGAGACCCCAGACCCCGCCCCGCCCCGCGCGCCCGGCTCACCTGGCCCAGAGCCCGGACGCTGCGGACGCGCACCGTGCCGGCGCCCGGGCCGAGACCCACCCGGAAGGAGGCGTCGGACGGGAAGATGACGTCGTCGTGGCTACAGGGCACGCGCTCGGCGTCCACGGAGAAGAGACCGTGCGCCGCGTCTCCGGAGCGCCACAGGCGCGGGTCGTGCCAGCAGAAGCGGTCGGGGTCGCGGAAGAGCGCGGGGCCGCCTGGGCGAGCGCGCGACCCTGAGCTCCGCCCAGAACGCGCCCTCCAACCCGGCCACTCTCCAACCCGGACCTCGCCGTCCCCTCCAGGCCCCACCCACGAACGCGCCCCCTCGAAGCCCTGCCCCTGGCCCTCCCCCTCACCTGTGCTACAGTCCAGGTGCGAGCCGATGTCCAGGGCGCTGAATCCAGCTCCTGAGGCCAGGACGAATTCCCCGTCCAGCGGCAAGAGCTGTAGGAAGCGCAGGCTGAGGCGGCGCCGCGCGGTGGACTGGGGCATCAGAGGGTCCCACTCTGCGCCCACCCCCGGTCCCCCTGTCCCCGGGGAGAAGATTCTAGCCCACAGAGTGAGCAGGCGAGGTCAGGGCCTGGGGGCACCTCGCCCTGCCTGAAGGTCAGATAGGCCGCAGGGAGTAGGGCTGCAAGCCAAGGAGCAAGGAGCTAGCCTGAGACCTGGGAGTGACAGGTCCCAGGGGCAGGGTGACTCTTGTCAGGGCCATTGCCCTCCCCTGTCGCCCCTGAAAAACTACAGTCCAAGGGCTCGTAGGTTCCAGGAAGCCAAGCTGCTGGGGACTCTGGAGTCAGCCCTGAGCCTGTGAGGGAGGGGAGGGGCTACAGTTGGGGAAGCGGGTGCCAGAGGCAGCGGGGAGGGTAGTGGGGCCTTGGAGCCCCTTCAGCACAGAAGCCCAGGCCTCAGGTGTCAGAGGAAATAGGGCAGCGGGGAAGGCCAGGAGGAGGGCTGACTGGCCCTGCCCCCTCCACCCGCCGCTCCAAGCCCCAGGACCCCATCTTTTCTCCTTGCCCCCGCCAGGGTTGGGGTTGAAGGTGAGGGTTGGACCAGGGGAGATGCCCAGTGCAGGGGTCATGGGGGTTCAACGTCTCAGGGCACATCCACCCAGGGCCCCGCCTGGCATCCCAACTTGCTGGGTAGGGCCTGCTCTTCAGTCCCCCAAGCACTGGGCCTGACCAAGAGGCTGACACCGGGGAGACTCAAGGTCACAGGCCAGCTACCTCCACAGCTGAGGGGGCAGCACTGTGACAGCAAGGCAAACCCACCTACAGGCGCCAGGGACAAGCCATGGACAGACGGACACGATGCGCCTCAGGAGGGGGAGGCGGGTACTAGCAGTGTGAAGCATGAACAAGAACTCGGTTTTCAAAAGAACCAGAGCGGGAGATGTACATACTATATGATAAATGTAATAGCTGAAAGACAGCAGGAAGGCGCTGAGCGGGAGAAACCAGGAGAGATGGGAGCCCGCCCAACACTGAAGCACCAACATTCAGATACAAGGGTGGGCGGGGGGAATCTCTGAAAAACAGTGAAGATGAATTTTCCATATTTGAAGAAAGCTGGGAGACCTCAGATTGAAAGGTCTCATTGAATGCCACATAAGGAAAATCACGGAACACTATGTTCATGAATATCAAAGACGAAGAGAACATTCTAAAAGCGGCAGAGGGGAAGAACAGATCACCCAGGAAGGAAAAAGCGCACTTTGACCTGCACCTGAAGGAAGGTACCAGGAGGACATCAGTCTTACCAGGACGGTTCAACCTCAGAAAACCTCACTAACAGGCTAAAGGAGGCAGGGGGAAATTACATCTCAGTGGATGTAGGACAAAAAAAAAAACTGAAAAGTTCAACAACATATTTATGATTTTTTTAAAGCTTCTAGTAAACTAGAGATAGACTAGAATTTCCACAATTAAATAAAGTTTATGTACAAGACCCTACAAACATTAATTTAAACCCCACAGTTTATCTCAAATGTGAGTCTGGGACTGCTTGGCAACATTGTATGTTTCTTACTCAGAACCACTGATGAGGCTTTATTTTTAAACATACTTGTCTTCTGACAGAAAGGACTGTACATCATATTGTTTCTTCCTTTCCGAAATTAGTCTTCCGTCTTTGTGACAAAAAACATACTCTGATTATTGCTATAAAGATGGAGGAGAAGGTCTAATACTACTTAGCCTTAAGAGTTTCTGGCATTGTTCAAATGTATTTTCTGTAAACAGAAACCTATTTGGAATGTTTTCTAATTGCTACGAAGAGTAGCCCCCCCTCGCCGCAACTAGAGAAAGCCCGTGCGCAGAAACGAAGACCACACTCAGCCAAAAATAAATAAATAAATACATAAATTTATATATATATTTTAAAAAAAAAAGGAGTTAGGACTGGAAGAGAAGAGGAACAACGGTCGTTGTTTACAAAAATAACCAAATAGAAAATATAATTCTTAAAAATAGGGCACCATTCACAATAGAAACCAAACTATAAAGTATTTATAAATTAACCAATACTACACAAAACCTCATGTGGACCGTTTTAGGACTCTAGTAAAGAGTTTTATGACCAACGATCTGAAATATCTGGAGAGAAAATCCACGCTCTTGAATGGATGACTTGCTTGTATAAAGGTATCATTCATTCCCAATCAAATTCCAGGGTTTTGGTGGTGGTGCTGTTGTTACCTGATAAACCTACACTATAATCTCTCTGCAACAATCAGATCCACAAAGCACTAGTCAACCTCGTAACAGGGGGGTGAAGAAGGCAAGTTACCCAGTGGGATATTAAGGCAACTCGCAGAGCCTCAGAGTGGGGACAGTGTGGTGCCGGCAGGAGAACGGGCAAAAAGATCAAAGGAACTGCAGGGAAAGCTCAGAGACAGCCCTCACTGGGCAGCTGACGAACAGTGACCGCAGAGCCACAAAGCCAGGGGGCAAGGCTGCTGGTTTGGAGGAGGACATTCATTGGAAACTGGGCTCATTCCAAGGAGGAAAAAATACGCCTGGTTCCCTAGCTAGTGCCCCACTCAGCCACGTGCCCCTGATGGCAAAGCTCTGACTTAACAGACAGAATATATAGTTGATTATGGTTGTGACTGAGAAGCAGGAAAAAGATGCTTAAACAAAACACCAAAAACACAGTTATAAGGCAACAGATTTTGCATTCGATAGATTAATAATGGGGGTTTCTGATCAGCAAAGGGAAACGCAGGCAAAGTCCACAGTGAGAAGACACTTGCAGTATCTCAACAATCATTAATGGGTAGAATATAGGAGATTTCCCCCAAAACAAGAAACCTGGGCTAAGGGTAGAAATGGGAGGGGAGAAGGGTTCAGGAAGAGAAAAATCCCAGGGAGAGAAGTTCCAAACCGAGAGAAATGCAAATGAAATCACTGACAGTCGTTGTGCCTGTTACTAGGGCGACATCTCAGCAGCCGACAACGCTGGGGACCCGCGTGCAGAGGGGGTGGGAGGGGCCTCAGGCAGCGCTGGGTCCGTTCGGCCCCCTGTCCCTGGGCCCCTGGTCATTTCCCACCCGGGTCCTCCGGGAGCTGACCCCGCGGAGCGGAGGAGAGGCAGGGGAGGTGGGGGAGAGGCCCACGGGGCCGTGCGCAGGGGTACAGGCGCGCGGAAGCCTCTGGCCGGGGGGGGGGGGGGGGGGGCTCGCGTCTGGGCGGCGGGGCGTGGGAAGGAAGGGGCAGATGGAGGGACCCGATAAACGAGTGAACAATGAATGAACGAATGTTGTGTCTTTTAGGATCCCCAAGCTCTTCCAAAGGAGACCATCAAAGTAACGAAGTCAGCCAGGAGGAGCCCCCAGGTCCCGGCACCCTCCCCCGCAGCTGAGTCCTCTGCCCGCGGGTTCCGGCTCGCTCCACGCCGCCGCCTGGTTGCCATGGTTACCAGGACTGCGGAGGCGGGTCCCCTCGGTGCAGCTGCTGCGCCCCTACCTCCCCGGCTCTGCTGTCACCTTCTCATCATCACTGCTCCCTCCGCACCTTAGTCTTTGCGTTGGACAAATGTGGGAAAGACATCCCGACCCAGGATCTGCGGGGACGGGGATATCCTGCCCTCTGCCCCCTTCCCAGGCTGCAGGTGAGGGCGGGGCTCCACTGAGCCCACAGCCCTGCCCCACTTGGCGCCAAGCTCCCAGAATTAATGCCGCTTTTGAAAACCATCAATTAACCGAGCTGCCTCCAAGTGGAAATAAGGGATCACCAGATCCTGCATCTGGGCAAGAGATTGAGTCCCAGGCCTGGGCCCCCGGACTGCCCCTATTCACCCACAGAGTCCATTGGCCTCCAGGTGAGGGGACCCCCACCCTGGAACTCACACTGTGAAGCAGTTTGAGAAAAAGGTCCCCTCGAATTCTGCTGGTGGAGTTTGAGGCACCAGGACAGGGAAAGGCTTTGGTGGGGTGGGGAGCGGGGGCTTTCCCAGAGCAAACCTTGGAGAAGACAGACTACAGGAGGGCAGGGGCCAGAGGCAGAGGGCAGTGGGGATAAGAGGTGCCCTCCACACCCCCCAACAAGGCTGGGGCATAGCCTGGCTGAGATTGTAGGACCGGCGTCCCCCGCTCCCATGTGGGTCCCGGACCTTCCCGAAGCCCCTCCAGAGGCTGACGGCCAGCGGACTGCGGGGTCCCCCACGCGACTGCAGGCCGGTCAGGAGGCAAGAAAGGGGCATGGAATTGACCCCGGCGGGACCCACCAGACCCCCACCGACCTGGGCCCCATTTGCCACCCGGACTCACCATGTCCGAGATGCTGTGACCTTCTCGCACCAGGACTGACACCATCTGCAGGCAGAAGCGGCATCAGCGAGCAGACCCCACCCTTGGTGTCCCAGTGGGCCCGGACCACGCTGGTCCCCACCCTGGCCCCAGGAGTGGGGGCCAGGCACCTTGTCCGCGGGGAACTCGACAGTGGCGCCCGCGCACGGGGTCCGGTTCTGGCTCCAGTTGGCGGCGGCGTCGAAGTCGGTGTTGGGGACCCAGAATTTGTAGGCGGCCCGCGTCAGCGCTGGGGAGGGGTCGACTGAGTGTTCCCGGGCCCGTGGCATCTGGGGTTCGCGCCCAGACGCCCCGGTGGCCCAGGGAGGACGACCTCACCCAGACAGGCCCTCGCCACTCCCGCTCCCGGCGTCGGACCAGACACTGCAGGAGCCTGGCCACAACGCTCCCTGACGAACTCCTACGGGATCTGCAGAGCCCGCTCAAACGTGCCCTCCTTCGGGACGCCCGCCAAGATCGCCTCCTAGCCCGCCCCCAGTTCGCCCCGCGCTGGAGCCAAGGACCGGGCCAGACAAGGATGGCGACGACCAAGGGATGGAGGCGAATGGGGCAGCAGAGGCCTCTGCCATGTAGAAGGGGCTGGGGGGGCCGCAAGACCCGTCCAGACGGGCTCTGAACTGGAGCTGCGTCCTGAGGGGGCCGCGAGGGGCTTAAGAGAGGAGAACAGGGACGGGGCTGCAGTTTCTAAAGTTCCCGGGGGTTGGGGGCCGGCCCCGAGGACACGCGCCGGCCTGGGCGCGACGGGGAGGGTCCGCGGCGCCCTCGCGGCCGGGAGGACGTAGGCCGGCGGCGGAGCTTCGGGAGGGGACCGGGGCGGTGCCCAAGTCGAAGGCGGACAAGCGCCCGAGGGCAGGCGCGGTCCTGGCGTAGGTCTGGCCCGGGCTCCTCGCCTCCCGCACCGCCCGGCGGGCGCTGAGTGCGGAGGGATCTGGAGGCCCGGCCGGGTTTCGCAGCCCCTCAAGCTCTCGCCGCCCGCCCCTCGGGGGCCCTTGGCCTCCAGGTGTGTCGCGTCCCCCCCTCCACCCACCCCTTACCGCAGAGCTGCAGCCACAGCAGGACCCG
This sequence comes from Monodon monoceros, assembly GCF_005190385.1. Taxonomy (NCBI): domain Eukaryota; kingdom Metazoa; phylum Chordata; class Mammalia; order Artiodactyla; family Monodontidae; genus Monodon; species Monodon monoceros. The sequence goes on along the minus strand of NW_021703778.1, from coordinate 171,919,225 downwards.
GCCCGGCGCGCCCATCTCGCCCGGGGTTCCGCGTCTCAGACCCGGAGACTTTGCCCCGCGTGGCCCACGTGACCGGGCGGGGAGGGGCGGGGGCGGCCGGGGGAGGTTACACATTTACCTCCAGACCCGCCTGCAGCGACCCTTAGGCCCCTCGGAGGCGCCGGCCCCGCCCCCCTCCCTCCCACACGCTCAGCCCTACAGGACCTGAGGACCTTGGGCGCTTGTCGGACCGACTTGCCCAAAATAACGGGTGTGTTGGGGGCGGCGGGTAAACAACCTCTGCTCCCACACCCCCTCTGCCCCAGATGCAGCTGGAGCTGCACCCAGTCTGTCCACCTAGTGGGGCTGGGTGTCCACTCTCCGAAGCAGGCCCTCCTGCCTCCTGGGCTGGATGGACTGTGGATGGTGGCAGGTAGATGGTGCCTGGTGTCTCGCGTATGGAGGAATGGTGAGCGGGTGACAGTGGGTGCATGGTGAGTGGTGGAGCGTATTTGTGCTGGTTCGTGGATGGATGAGGATTGGATGGATGGGAAATGGTGAGTGAATAAACAAATGGACAGTAAATGAGTGACAGTGGATGGAAAATGAGTAGTGCGTGATCGACGCGTGTTGGATGGTAGATGGATGCATGGATGGCGAGATAACGGATGGTGGATGGATAGAGGATCGATGGTTGATGGTGAGTAGACAGGTGATGGGTGGCAGGTAAATGTAGGTAGTTGTTAGTGGGTGGTGGATGGATAAATGGATGGATGATCACAGATGGTGGATGGATGGATAGAGGAGAGTAGATTGTGGAAAGATGGGCCATGGATGGTAGATGGTAGTTGGATGAAGAAGAATAGTGTAAAGGGTGGAAGATGGAATGGTGACTGGATAAATGGATGGTTGGTGGGTGAAAGATAAATTGTGGATGTTAAATGGTCTATGGGTGGATGGCTTGTTGAGATGGATGGTGGGTGAAAAAAGGTTGTGGATTTTGGATGGAATGGCTGGAAATGGGTGGTAAATGAGCTGAATGGTGGATGAATGGATTAATGGTGGATAAATGAATGGCAAATGGGATTCAGATGAATTGTGAATGGATGGTCGGTAGAGGGGTGGTGGACGGATGGGTGAGAGTAGAGACGATGACTGGATATAAATGGATGGGTGGATGGACAGGTGGCTAGACTGAATGAGTACAGGATGGGTGAATGGATGGAGGACGGGGGATGCTGGAAGGATGAGTCGGGGGTAGATGGCCGTGTTTAACTGGCGAGGTGGGTGCTTGGCTCTCTGTATGATGCACATAGGGATGGATGGTGGTGAGTGGGTGGAGGATGGATTTGTTAGGGATGGGACGTAAAGAGTGAGTGGGAGGTCAGATAGATTGGGCTTGGTAACCTGGATGGTTATGGGTGGTGGGGTGAATGGTGAACTGATTCTTAGGGGATGGGCTGTGAATCAATGGTGAGATGACTGGGGTGATTGGTGGATGGTGGGAGACCAACAGATGACGCCTTGTCGGTTATGGTTGCTGGAACGGAGAGGAATGGTGGGTGGGCCATTGGGTTCAGGATGCCTTGGTGGTTGACGAGTAAATACAGAAGGATGGATGGAGGGGTAGATGATGGAGGTGGATGTATAGATGGAGGGCTGTGGGTGAAGGGGAACTACTCAGCACCTTCTTCCCTCCCTCCAGCTCACCTGCCCTCTCCTGCACCCCCACCTACCTCTCACCTGCACACCTCCTGCACACCTCCTGTCATGAGCACTCTTCTCTCTGACTGGGTCTTTGCTTCTCCCCAACACAAGATATTTCAGACGAGGAGGAAATCCAAGGGGCCCACCGCTGGGAGCCCTCAAAGCACTTTATGCCGTGGGTAGGGACAGAGACTTCTCTGACTAGGAAGGAGGGGGTGAGCACACCAGCTTGTCCCACCCTTTCTCCCGGGTGGGATCGGGGCACCTGCTCTCAGTGGCTCAGCGGTGCCAGATCTATGTGGAGGGGTTGGCTCCCAGCCCAGCCTGGGATGGGGAAGGTGGGTCTGCGTGGTCCTGAATTTGGCTTTGGCCACCGGTAGGGCTGACAGGAAGCTCCATCCTCCACGGCAGTCAAGGAAGGCTTCCTGGAAGAGGTGGTGTTAAAGCTGAGACTGGAAGGATGAGGTCACAGCTGCAGCTACAGGTTGGGTTGAAAGTGGCAGAACAGGAGGAGCCAGGGCTTGTCGGCTGTGGGGTATCGGCGTCCATTGCTGAAAGGGGTATCCTTGAGCAGAGGCTGGAGGTGGGTCCAGCTATCAGAGGGTGGCCCAAAGAGGCATCCACACCGAGGCAGGAGGCAGGCACCAGCCGTGGCCCAGAGCTGCCAAAGGGTCCCTGGAATGACTCAGAAGCAAAGACATGAGGTAAGGGATGGCTGGACTGAGATGCAGTCCTAACCCTGACCTGCGTTCACAGAAGGCCTGCAACTGCATGCACAGGTGCCCGGACACGCAGGTCCATGTGTGTGCGCACTCTTTCCAGCTGGTCAGGACCCCAGTGGGAAGTAGGAGGAAATGCGAGTCTCAAAGAGAATTTCTTCCAGTAACTAGGAAGTCCATGCAGCAGCCGCTTTAGGCAAGGTCGGACCCAGGGGCTTGGGCTGTCTGGTCTCTCTGTCTCTGTGTCGCTCTGTCTGGCTCTGTCTTGGCTTGACTGCCCTCTGTGGTCAGCCTTCTTCTGGGAGACCTGGACCTGCTACCTCCCCAGCTAGGTCACTGTGCAGAGTCTCAGTGAGGTTCCTGTTTCCAACTGAGCACCAACCCTGTGGGCCGGAGTTGCTGTGCTCCGATTGGCCATTGCAGCCTTCCCTTGGTTGAGGTCAGTGTGAGTGAGTCCTGCTGCCCTGGGGGTGCGGGTGGTCCCCACTCTGCCTGCAGCCATGGTCCCTAGTCAGACCCCCCCATCCTCACAAGTCTGTGAGGACAGAGCCGTGCCCCCCCCCCCCAGGCCAATTCCCCAGCTCCTTCTCCCACACTTTTGTCACTGACTGGCTGTGTGACCTTGGGCAGGTTCCTATACCTCTCTGGGCCTCAGTGTCGCTCTGGAGGAACTGAAGCTCCAGTACACACGGTTTTGTTCCTGGACACCAGGAGGAGAGGTGGGGGTGGGGGGAGGATAGAGGGCAGCCCCGCCTCAGAAGGGCTTCCCTTTACTCAGGTCTCTGCACATGGTCACCTCCCCAGAGAGGCCACCTTGGCCACAAACACCCCAGTGTCAGCATCTACCACCGCGTGCCCCGTGGGCCACAGGGCGTTGCTCACCCTCCTCATGTACTGCTTGCAACACAGGAGATGCTCCAAAAATAGTCGTGAGGGGAAGGGATGGCTGGCACGTCCCCAGGGCTGGCCGGTCACCTCCCAGGCCCTGCCGCCCCACAACCTACCAGCTCAGGGGCTCTGACCCCTGGAAAACTCCCCGCCCTCGGGCCTGTGGCCTCCTTGAAGCCTCCGGATTTCTCTCTGGGCCTTTTGTTCATCCACACGCTTGGCACCAGGCCTGCAGCGGGGCTGGGAGTGCAGCCTCCTGGGTTTGCCACTGGACGGGGAGACGGATGATGGACTGGTCAGTGCTCTGAGGAAGCTCGGATCAACCAGGGAGGGCCGGAGTGTGCGTGAGGCTGTGCAGGAGCCCTCAGGCAAGGTGGCCAGGGCAGGCCTCTGTGAGGAGGGGACATGCCAGCTGAGACCTGGGAGCAAACAGCTGGTGCAAAGGCCCTGAGGCTCCAAGGAAGGCGAGACGAGCACAGCAGGAGGTGAGGCCAGGGCAGTGTTGGGGGCTGGGTCTGATGTACATGAGGGGGGTGTGAACGGGGGTCTCCGCCTGGCTTGGAAGGGGCTGAGCTGGCCACCTGTCCACCAGGGGAGCACAGGTGGGGCAGCTCTGTTGTCCAGCAGTGGGGCGCCAGGCTCGGATGCAGGCTGTCCCGGGTGTGGATGCAGGGCAAGGCCACACGATTCACTTAACCTGGTTCGTCCCTCACCTGCAACCCTCACCTGCAAAGCCGGGTGGCAGTGCCCGCCTCACAGGGCACCAGGAGATGCTCAGCCCTGGACACTCCATCTCTTTTCTGTCTGCGGACGCTGGGAAAAGGAGGACATCGGGGGAGACTGACCTGGGAGCTGCCCCCGGCACGTCGCTAAGCCCCCCCACCTTGGGAAGGGGTCCCGCAAGGGTCCAGCCCGGGCCTGTGCTGTCCTGCCTGCCCGGCCCTGCCCCCTCTCCCGGTGTGTGTGGGACTTGTCACCGCCCCTACAGCCTTTGTTTGGAGGGGAAGTTTGTCAGGGGAACTTCGCAGGCCTCTGGGCCCAGAGGAGCCACAGCTGGAGGTCAGAGACCTCCCGACCCCTCTCCCCTGCCCTGGGATTGGCTGGGCGAGGACAAATGAGTGGACGAGACGGGACACACAGGGCCGAGTCTGAGGGCCGCCACAAGGGGAGCGGACCCACGGAGGCTGCGTCAACTAGGTGTCCGCGCCCCAGACTCGGCAGGCGTTGGGAGAAGGGGGAGCCTCTGGAGCCCAGGGCCACGGCCACCGCGTGGTCCCTGACTCCCGGGGTGCCTGTCTGTGGCTGGAGACCTCTCAGCTGAATGACCAGAGGCCAAGTCCAGGGCCAGCCCACCCTGCCCAGCAGACCGAGGTCACCTCAAGGTGCTCTGTCCAGGTGTGTCGGCACCACTGGCTGAGCACACGTTCCCCCCCACCCCAGAGCACCTTCCACCCGGCCTCACGCGGCCTCACGACTGCCTGCGAGCAGAGGCGCTGCTATCCCCATTTTACCCACAAGGAAACAGAGAGGTGCTCGGCGCAGGGGGTGGGGGGGCTCTGCCTGCAGCCCTGCATCCCCCCAACTCCAGGGCCAGCCTTCTGGTCCTCAGATTCCAGCCCACCCCCCGGGGCCTGGCAGGGGCAGTGGCTGCCTGGGTCTCTGGGGTCTGGCCTCCGCCCTCCGAGGCCTCCCTTGGGGTCCAGGGGTCACCCGGAAGCAAGGCCGGGGCCCGGGGCTTGGTTCACTCAAAGCCTCCTCTCAACCTCTGACTTCTGATCTTGTGGCCGGGCTCAGGACGACGCCTCCAAGCAGCCGGAGCTCTGCAGGGACACACGTCCTGGGCCTCTGCGGGGTCAGCGTTGGCGCCGCTTCCCCTGGGGGGTGGGGTTGGGGGGGATTAAGAGGCCGCCGACGCCGATTTCGATCCCACAGCTGTTAACGACCCCATGAGGTCCCATTGGTCCCCAAACAGGCCGGCCACACGCGAGACAGCAAAGCGCAGGGTGGCTCCGGGGCCGCGCCCCCTCCTCTCCAGGCCTCGTTCTTCTTACTTAAAACAGACCCTGCAGAGCACGGGCGTCCGGGGCACGTGCGGGGGCCCGGAGCTCTGGGCACACTTCTCGGGACGGCTCGGTCCCGGGAGCATGGCAGCGTTTCTGCCCCGGCTGCTGAGGGGACAGCGGCAGCGAGTCCCCAGCTTCCCGGGAGTCCCCCTTCATCGCAGGGCTCAGAACAGGCAGCCCACCCCGCGTCCGGGGCTGAGGGAGGCGGCGAGGGTCCCTCCGCAGGCGGGGACCGGGCCGCACCCGGGCCGACTGCGGGGACCGAGGTGGGGCGGGGCCCGGCCCCGGGGAGCCGCCGGGAGGCCCCGCCCCCAGCAGCCCTGCGGCCGACCGGCGCCCGGGTCTGCGGCCTCGGCCCAGGGGCAACCCCGGGGCGGGCCCTTCATCCTGGGAGTTGTTGCCGATTCTCGCCCCGTAAGACGCAGGGGAAAAAACTCCAGAAGGGGGAAAGGATCCGGCTTCCGAAATCCCAGCTGAGCGGCCCCTCCGGGGGTGCTGGAGACCCCACGGACACGGCCCCGCGCGCTGCCCGCCCGCGGCGCCGTCCACACTGCGCGCTGCCACCCGCCAGGGGCTCCAGCTTCAGGGCTGAGGGCCCCCCAGGGGCCTCACTCAGCACCCGTGGTGGCATCAGGTCCGAGGTGGGGCGCCAGGCCTGAGCGCCCAGGGAGGAGGGTGGAGCGCAAGGGGTGTGTGGACTTGGGACGCCCCCCAGACGGAGGGACTGAATGTGGCCCCCTCTCTGGCAGCTCCTGTGTGTGGGGACCCCGTGTAGGAAGAGCTGGGGGCCACGGGCTCCCCTGCAGGGCTCCGGGTGCGGGGTGGGCAGGAACACTTGAGCCCCTGGGGCCCGGGCAGCACCCCTGGGCCAGGCCCTGAGCCCCTGGGTGGGAGCAGCCTTGGGGGCTGGTTCCTGCGCTGCCCCTTCCTGCTGCCCGGTGGGCACACGGGGAGGCCCGGGCCGCAAGCCGTGACTTAGAGAAGGGGTGAGGCCGAGCACGGGCTTCGGGGGCTGCGGCGGCGACACGTGGAGGACCAGGGCGAGTGGGGGAAGGGCTGAGCGGTCACCAGGGCCTTCGCGCTGCCTCGCGGTGCTGGAAAGCAGCCCGCACACCTGGTGATTCGGGGGAACACCGTGGGAGACGCAGGGCTTCCTGCTCCGGGGCCTGACCGCCCGGGGAGACCGGCCCGCTGGTGCTGAGCCGGGCAGGCGCCTATTGGCCCTGTGCCCCCAGTGTCCCCACTGCGGGTGGCTGCGTGGAAGGCGCCGCCCGGAGGCCCCACAACCACCCGCGGTGTCAGCACTGGCGGGGCTCACAGCCAGCCCCCTGGTTTCAGGAAGGAGGTAGACGCTGTCTTTCCCCTGACACGCGAGGAAACCGAGGCTCAAAGAGCTCAAAGTCCCATAGCTGATAAAGTGGCGGAAATGGGACAGGATCTCCGGGAGGATGAGGGCCCCCTGGCTTGCTCTGGACCAAGCCATGGACTTGAGCACAGCTGCTAGGTGCACAGGCCCCGGGGACCCCCTCAAGGTAAAGCCACCGCCTGAAGGGAAGGTCAGGAAGCCACGGCAGGACCGGTGGCACCCTCTGCAGGGGCCGGTGCAGAAAACGTGCACGCAGAGCCCAGGACAGTGACCGCAGGAGGGAGGGGCCCCCTCACGGGGCCCTGGGCCGCGCCTGGGCCTATGAGTCAGTGTGAGAGAAACCAAGACTCCTAGTCAGATTTATTTTCCTCTAATCAGACAGTTTAGCATTTCAAAGTTTTGCATTCTACACTCTTACAAACTTTAGTTATTAGCATCAGAAACACAAAAACGTTGCAAGACCTCCAAACACAAATAAATACCAAATAAAACCACACACAGTATACAGTAAACAAAAATATCAAACATAATAATGCTACCAGGAAGTCAGCCATGTTGCTAACCCACAGTAACAACATGAGTATTGCTGGGCAATAACTTACACTGTCCTTTTGTGTTTTTTTCTTAGAAGAGCAGAAGAACACGGGACGTGAATCACTGGTCACAATCACTTGGACTGTCGAGATGGGTCCTCACAGCGAGCGGTTATACAGATGCAATTTTTAAAACAGGCAGGTTAAAAATAGAGAGTCAAATGAGAGATTGGCCTTCTTTGGTCTTTGTTTTGGGTAAGAGAACTGAACGCAGAGGGTGCCATCAGAGAAAGGAATCGATTCTGGAAATGCGACACAACTGTCTGCGTGGATTTACACACTTCCTTTACCACAGAGGTTATTCTACAGAGAATTCTTATAGAAATCCTTGAGAATCATGCCAGCGTTTGTGTTTACCGATTAAGTCGTTGAGTTTGCTGTGGAAGTTATCTCACTGGTCTAAGGGGACTGAGTTACGACCCGATCACCACGAACCGCAGGAGTGGTGCAGCCGTCCTGGACTCCACCTCTCTCTCGTCGTGAGTTCACAAGACAGACTCTAGACACAGCAGCAGTGGCAGAAATGAAATGCGAGCACTGCTTGGTGCCACTCGGGCCTCCGCAAACGGCACCAACCACCTGTGGCCTGGGTCACCCGAGGCCAGCAGAAAACGCCCCGGACGCCTCCAGGTCTGCGCCCTGCCCCCGCTGCGCCGGGGCCCTGGTGACAAGCAGCACCGCCCGACAGACAGCAGAGACGAACAACCGGGTCACCTGCCCTCGCTGGAGCCTCACGCCGACCTTGTCTGACCCGACCCTAGTGGACACGTTGTACTTTGGAAAAAACACAACTATCAAGATTTGCAAACAGAAGGCAGAACCATGGTCTTGGGCTGAGGAGGAGATTGGGTGACAGACCCCCCCCTTCATGTCACAGATGCAAAGGAACTCCCGGAATTCCCCCCAGCTCTCCTCGGCGGCCTGATCAGTAAAGATCTAGACTAGAAGTTAGAAAATAGTATTCTACGGCTCCGCCTGAGCCCTTTCCAGCACTGATAATCACTGCAAGCGAGGGATACGTTTTGGAGAGCAGAGGTGTGGGCAAGAGGCCCCACGAGGAATCTCATCTCCTGCCCAAGCCCGTGAAGACAGGCAGGGATGCTGGGGCCGGAGAGGTCTGCGTCCGGCACGGGATGATGGGCACTCCTCCACGTGCAGGCGGGAAGAAGGAGCGGGCCTGGACGGCTGGAGGGGCCAGCGCGCCCCCCAGGGTGCACTCGGGGTCCTGCCTCTCCGCCCACCCCCTCGGGGCCCTGCTGTGCCTAAGGGTTCGTCCAGCCGCCCTTTCCTCTGCCTGAAGTTGCCCCACGGGCTGCAGGATGCCCGGCCCACCGCGGGCGACCACCCCCATGACGCGGAGGGTCGACAGGGACGCGCGGCCCTGGGCGGCTGGGGACGCTGCAGGAGACGAGCTGCTGGGGAGAGGCTGCGCCGTCCTGGCCGGCGTCTGAGGGGACTGGTGGAGTCGGCCACCAGGACAGGGAGGTGACGGGCGGGGGCAGGAGGGCCGCCTGGCCGAGAGCCTGGCCTCAGCTGGCGGCTGCGCTCTGGGGCGGAGCCGGGGGGGGGGGGGGCGCGGGGCCGGCGGCCCTTCTCGACGGCCGCTCGGCGACCGCGCCTGACTCACTCTTGGGGGCTGGTGCCACCCTCTCGTGTGACAGGTCTTGGAGCAATTTACCCGTCTCCTCTGCGTCACCACAAACCTGGGAAACTGAGAACCCCAACCTGTAAAAAGAGGCCCAGGTGAGCCGCCCGGGCTGCTCCAGCCCCAGAGCCAGAGCCTGGCATTCGCTGGCCCCGCCGGCCTGACACCCTGGCCCCCCACCCCTGACCAGAGACCTGCAGGCAGGCAGACCCGGCCGGTCTTCATTTCCAGGACAGGCGACGACGGGGAAGCAGGGGCACTAACCCTGCACGGGACTCGGCGTCGGTTCCTCTACGGCACCGGAGCGGTTTTGTTCTGTGCGGAATTTGTCACTCTCGGTACACGGGAAAAGTGCGTCCACACGCCGTGTCCGACACCATCACTTGTCGCCGTGGCCCTGGTGGCGGGAGGGCCCGCAGGCACCAGGGAGGCACGCGACCCGCTACCACCAACCGTCACCGAGCCACGGCCTGAGGCTCCCGCCGCGTCCCAGCCTCCCGCCGGGGGACAGTGAAGCTGGGTCTCTTGGGCTCCTGGGTGGCGGCCAGGGGCCTGGCATCTTGCACCGGGAGGAGCTGCTGGAAAAGTCCCCCCACCAAGGGACGGATGCTTCTGGGGCGCTGCCAGCGGCCCGCCCCCAACAGGATTCCAACCCAGGGGAGGGAAAGGATTTTTTTTTTTTTTTTTTTTTACCAGACCGAGATGTTGCTTATCCTGAATTTGTTAACATCGCCCATACTTTCCGTGAAGGGGAGGAAGTCCCTGTTGGTAACCCCTGGCCTCGGGAGAGCCATCTGAGGCCGGGTGGGGCCTGCCGGGCAGCCTCCCTCCCCTGGGTCTCCAGGGCAGAACCGGGCCCAGGCCTGGAGGAGGTCTGGGCACTTGGGGGGAACAGTGGTCCCACAGCACCTGCAGGAGGGCCCTCCTCTGTGAGCGGGGACACACGACTCCTTACTGGGCAGAACCGATGACACTGATTCGCCCTCAAAGCAATTCTGGGGTCAGGGGATGGGAAAGAAAAAGAGACGAAGACAACTGAGCATCTTAACTGCCGAAGGGCAGGGCAGGTGCTTGGAACCCGTGAGGTCACTTATGGAAGCCTGGGACGGCGGTGGCCAGGAGGTGCTTCCAGCAGGCACTGGGGCGAAGGCACACCCAGGGCGGAGGGCAGCACCAGAGACACGGGGGCCACCGGGCACCACCCCGCCGTCCCCCGCGTGGCCGTGGCCACGGGGAGCCCGGAGGCAGGCAGTCTGAGGTGCGCGGCCCAGCTGGCCAATCGTGGGCGCGTCTTTTGGATGAGTGGCACAGATGCGGCGGTTCACACACATTGGTTTTGCCTAAGAAGCACCCGTCACGTGTAGCACCCATCAGTGGTAAGAGCACCCATGGAGCGTGGTGCATAGCAGGGGGCACAGGAGCAGGGCCCCGCTCTGTCACAGTTGGACCATTGAGAGAAGGTAAACGGGGGTGAGAAATGCCGCCCGGACAGGCGCAGGCTGGGGCCGAAGACCCCAGGGCCACCCTTCCCAAGAGAGGGGCGGGCCCCAGGACGCCTGTGGATCAGCCTGGGCGGCCCCCGGGGAGCAGTCTCTGGAATGCTCAGAGGGCCCCGCGGCGGGTGATGTGAGCACCCGCAGCCCGGGGACGCAGAGGCGCAGCTCCTGCCCTGTCCCTGCCTGCGTGTGGACTGCGCGGCTCGCTTTTGGGGCCTAGAGATTTGGAATCTGTGATAATGAAGCAGTGGAGGCTCCAGAAGCCGACGAGGGGGCCTGGCTTCCTCAGCAGGTACAGGGCTGTCTGAGGGCCCTCGAAGAGGCAAAAGGTCTAGTGATCAAGAGAAAGGTCTGGCTGAACTATCACCTTCTGGAATTACAGTGAACACAAAGCTGGGGTCGAGAAGCAGCATGTCACATCTAAGGCACATGTACAGTATGCCACCATCTCTACGCAAACGCTGTTAACAAATGCGGCAACATGACAGGATGAAGAAACACATCTGCTGTGGCCTCCTTCAAGCACAAGTCACCTGCCCACCCCCGGACACTGGACACGGAAGGTCGGTGTTGTCAGCAATAGAGAGCTTGTCTGAACACGTGGGGCAGAATTTTAAAAACCTACAGGATTTTGTTTAGAACTCCAAAGTTCAACTAATGCCCTATTTTAGGGTGAAAACAATTATAAATCTGAAAATGATGCACAGCATCCATGAGCAATTTTCCTTTCATAATAACTTTGAAGTAGTGTCATTAACTACAACAGATATTGCAGGTTTACATTTCTAACGAGAAATAACAACAGACTGAATATTCTCTTTCCTATCACAAGTGATAACCAGTGTTTGATATTTTACATTTTCTTCCAAGAAATATCAGTCTATCAACGTTTTAAAATGAAATGTTTGCAGTAACAATTATCTTAGAACTTTAAATTAAAAAACGATTCTGAATTTAGAGACTTTCAAAAAAGACCTAGGTGCACTTCAGGGTCTTCTGACAGAGTATTGAAGCAGAGGCCAGATGAGGCCTTAAAACAGACAACAGGCTAAGTTTGAAACAGGACTGCACTCTTGAATCTTAGAATGAATATAGCAGAACTGCATGATGATTTCATAAATTCTCCTTTTACTTAACATGCTGACATGTCCAGCTATCCCCAGGTATGTGCATGTGTGTGTGTGTGTGTGTGTGTGTTCTTTTTTTGGTGTTTAAGGAAGAAAAATCATGGTTCTTTTCTTTAGCATATATGTTTTCCACCTTAATTAACTAGATCTTTAAAAATGAAAACGAAAACCTTCTCTGACAGCAGTATTTCTCTCGTCGAAGGATAAATAATTCTTCCAAGTGAAGTGTTGCTAGTCTATTAGAAAACGTGGTGTGTGTGTCCTGACGCGTGGCTCCTCCCGCCGGCCCGCGGCCACCTTCTGCCGCTTCCTCCGTTCCACAAGGTCCTTTTCTGGGCGTGAGGACCTCGGTGGAGACGGCCGGTTCAAACCCCCCAGAGGAGTTGCCTTCTGCTCAATCCGCCTCCCCAGAGACTCGTCAGGGGTCTGGCAGGTCCGAAGTATCCACTATGACTTTGATAAAAATGGTATCATCTTTAATGTACGTCCCGTTTTCCAGCACAGTCTGCGCCACGAAGACTGGGCAGCCGGAGGCGATGTTCATCTCGCCGGTGGGCTTCTTGAAGCTGCTGCTGTTGGGGTCCGGCTTGAAAGCGTCCCCCAAGTGTCGCCGGGAGGACCCCTGGTCCATCAGCATGAGCGTCACCTTCTGCTTGAACGGCCAGGGAAGGAGGGCGTCGTATTCTCCGCGCATGATGACGAAGAACAGCGACAGGTGCGTCCCCTTGCCCATGCCATCCCCGTTCAGGTAGACCCTGGCGCACATCTTGTAGCCGAAATAGCCGGTGTAGAAAGGCTGGCTGTAGAGGGACAGGGTCTTCCCCATGACGGCCTCCTGCTTCCGCCGCTTGTAATCCCGGATCTTCCAGATCAGCACACCGTTGTAGCTGGCGGTCTCCAGGACCTGGAACCGCAGGTCCATGTCGGCCAGGCGGATGTCGTGGACACTCAGCATCTGGTCGTGCCGGCTCAGCTGGGACTCCAGCAGGCCTGCGGCGGGCGGGAGAGATGGGCGCGGAGACACATGACTATCACAGGGGCTGGAGAAGCCGATCCCCACCAGCATCCGAGCAGAAGAGCCCAAACTCACTGCGGCTGCTGGGGGGTGGTTCATGCCCCGTGGAGGACCGGAAACGCAGGCCTCGGGATCCACAGCCTGCTGAGAGGCGACAGCCTGGGCTGCCTGCCCTCTGGCTCATGGCCCCTGCCTCCAGCCCCCACGCTCCGGGTAAGCTGCGCCCTATGAGGGCTTAAGCTGCTCCTCCCCCTCCCCCCCAACTCCACGTCCTTGGCTGGCTGGATCCAGCCCCACGTGCATCACGGTCATCCTTGTTCTTTCCCCCATTAATCCTCCTCGTGCAGATATATTCAGAATACTCGCTCAGCCCTTGAAGCAGCGGCCCCGGTGGCTTCTAGGTATCGGACACGCTGCTGGGCTCGTCACCTTCTGTCCCCCAGGCCTTCAGGAGCGGGTCTGGAGCACCCGACCCGCAGGCCGCCCCACGCCCACTCTGCCACGCAGGCCTCACTGCACGGAGGGGAGCGTCTGGGCCCCTGCTGTGGGCATCTCGGTAGGAAGGCAGCTGCCCCGGCAGGCGGCGCATCAGACGCACCGGCCGTGACTGGACGGCGCCGGCCTAAGGCAGCACGCGCCTCGCCTACCCCAGCGCTGGCCTGGGGCCCCGGGACCCGGCCAGGCCCCCCTGTCCCGGGGCCTCCCGGACCCGCACGGCTCTCACCTGTGTTCCGAGCCGCCTGCCCCGCACTCTTGTCCACACTCTCCAGCTCGGTCACCCGGCTCTGGAGCGACTCCACGCTGCTCTTCATGCTGCCTGCCTCCTCCCAGCTCTGCCGGAAGGGGCGGATCTCCTTGTCGAGCTCCTTCAGTTTCTCCGCTTGGCTGTCTATTACTCGCTTCCACATCAAAGGTGTGAAAAAGGTAAAATACAGTTAGAGCTCGCTGCCAGCGCTGCGTCACTACCATCAGCCGCCCGCTGGTCAGGAACAGGGAGCCCGCATCAGCCCTCACGGGGCATCTTACCTCAGACCCACGGGCATCTCGGGGGACACAGGGACCCAGGCCCCTAGTTCCAGGAGGGGACCGAGGCCTCACCCACCAAGTGCAGGGCATGCGGCTCCCCCATCCCTCTGTCCTAGCGTCTCAGCTCAGGACCTGGAGTCACTCATCGGCCCCGTCTGAAGGCCTCCATCCCCTGCAGGGTCCAGCGACCAGCAGAGGCCAAACTATGTGGGCCTCCAGGGCTAGAGGGGCTGCCCTGTTTCTGTGGCGCAAAGAGCGCTCAGAACCCCGGCTGGGTCCCAGAAGAGAGAGCTGCCACCACACTGCCACCTGGCACCAGAGACCTGGCTTCCAGCACAGGGCTGGCAGCAGGACAGGGCCCTGGAGACAGGTCCTCGGGGCCCCGGGTGAAGCCAAGGGGCCAGTGCCTATTGGCGGGGTGGGTGGGGGTCTGTTCCCACTGGGGCAGAGCAACCCTGCTGACAAACACGTGGCTGTCGACAGCGAGGCTTGATTTAAATAATTCAGAAACCCCCTTTTCCAGAAGCACATGACCAGCACGTCTGTAACAGTAACTGGAGGGGTGAGCCTGGCGTGCCAGCCATGGCTGCCCAGTTTGTCTGCAGGACTGGCCTGCCCACTTGTTAGGTGAAGCCAGGGACCCAAAGAGTTTTCACTTCTAAAAAGAATTTGCATTTTTGAAATAAAGCTCCTGAAGGCTGGGTGGTTCAGTCCCTGAAGCTGTGGAGTGGCTGGGCCGCCCTTGAGGCTGAGGGCACACAGGGGAGAGCCCCGGGGACCTGCCGAGCTCACTTCTCCTTTTGGGAGACTATTTTTAAACATCGAGGTTTCAGCACCTTTGCTGGCTCTTAATAACCGTGAAGGAACAAACATGTAGGCTTGGGTTACTTTTTCTGGGTAAAAATACAGTGTTAATCTTCTTCTTCTTTCCAAGAAACCCTGATATTGGCTAACATTTAAAAAGTAAAGACGATTTCTCTAAAGAACACTTCTTTCTACACCGATACCACTTTATTTTAAAATATATATGGTGAGAAGCATAGTTAGTTCACAAAGTCTATTTTCTGGGGACAATCCTATTGACATGAATGAACACCCATACCCATAATGAACAGCTGTAATTTTTCTCCTGTCCTCTACCTACTCAGGTGACAAAATGACAAACTAGGCTGATGTGGGTACTAGTGAGAATAAGAGGGGAGTTAATGGAAACCTAAACAATCAGTGGCAGTTCCTTGGTGGACCTCGTTGTAAACCATGAGGACAAGCTGCTCATCACTTCCAAGCCCCCCTCCCCAGCCCCGGGACTGGTGGCGCACACAGGACAGTGGCACGAACGCATGAGGCGCTCTCGAGAGGGAGCAGAACCGTGGCGTCTGAAATGACAGCAAGGACCCCAACTGCAAACCAGGAACATGGAGTCAGCAGGCGGGTGGCGGGCAGGAGGGAACATGGGAGCGAGCACACATGTACATACACACACACACACACACACACACACACACACACACACACACACACAGACAAGGCCCAACCACTGTTTAAAAGGCACTCCTCACACAGCAAGGGAAAATGTGCTATTTTCAAACAGACCCTTCATTTGCAGAAAGGGTATGAGGTCAAAGCAGAATGCTGACCCAAACTAAGCTTTCTCTGTAAGATGCAGCAAACATGGTGTCATTCTTGAAGAGCAGTCTACACTCAGCCCCTGCAGTGTTTCTATAAAAAACAAATCTTAAATGCAGGTGAGGATTTTACTAGAAAAAAGGACTCAGGAGCTGAGAGAAACAGCACAGATCACACACTATGTGAATAAACCCTGATCAGGAGACCTGCTCACAGAGCATCAGTCTATCGGTCTCATGCTCGTGCACTTAGGGCTTAAATCGCCGTCTGTCACTTGGCACCATCTGGTCACCGAGCCGATGTGGGTGGGACTCCTGGGCCCAGCAAGGGGCCCGTGGACAGAGCGCTCTCGCTCCAGCCCGGCAGAGCCACTGACTGTGGGAGCGCCCGGGAGTACAGCTCCTGCTAACAATGCAACACGGGAATGAAGCTCACATCTAGGCTTTTTTTTTTTTTTTTTTACATTTTTCTTTTAAGTTTATTTATTTTACTTATTTATTTTTGGCTGCGTTGGGTCTTTGTTGCTGCGTGCCGGTTTTCTCTAGTTGCGGCGAGCGGGGGCTACTCTTGGTTGTGGTGCGCGGGCTTCTCATTGTGGTGTCTTCTTTTTTTTTTTGCGGTACGCAGGCCTCTCACTGTTGTGGCCTCTCCTGTTGTGGAGCACAGGCTCTGGATGCACAGGCTCAGCGGCCATGGCTCACGGGCCCAGCCGCTCTGCGGCGTGCGGGATCCTCCTGGACCGGGGCACGAACCCACGTCCCCTGCATCGGCAGGCGGACTCCCAACACCACTGTGCCACCAGGGAAGCCCAG
This sequence comes from Monodon monoceros, assembly GCF_005190385.1. Taxonomy (NCBI): domain Eukaryota; kingdom Metazoa; phylum Chordata; class Mammalia; order Artiodactyla; family Monodontidae; genus Monodon; species Monodon monoceros. The sequence continues at coordinate 171,903,163 of NW_021703778.1, read as the reverse complement.
TGGTGTCTTCTTTTTTTTTAAAATAAATTAATTTACTTATTTTTGGCTGTGTTGGGTCTTTGTTGCTGTATGCGGGCTTTCTCTAGCTGCGGTGAGTGGGGTCTACTCTTCGTTGCAGTGCACGGGCTTCTCATTGCGGTGGCTTCTCTTGTTGCAGAGCACGGGCTCTAGGCACGCGGGCTCAGCAGTTGTGGCTCACGGGCTTAGTTGCTCCACGGCATGTGGGATCTTCCCGGACCAGGGCTCGAACCCGTGTCCCCTGCATTGGCAGGAGGATTCTTAACCACTGCACCACCAGGGAAGCCCTAGGCTGCCTTTTTAAATTGAGAAAAAAGGGACTTCCCTGGTGGTCCAGTGGTTAAGACTCCGCGCTTCCACTGCAGGGGGCACAGGTTCAATCCCTGGTCGGGGAACTAAGATCCCACGTGCTGCACGGCATGGCCAAAAAAAAAAAAAGTTCTTTACAAAGTAAAATATTAAGAAACTACCCTTCCACGGCTGGCAAAAGCTAACCCACTCTTAAGTTCCACTTCCTTTGCACAACTCTGACTGCATCCCATCCGCCCTATCTGGGGCTGTCAGGAGCTCTGCACTCTGTGTGGACTCCTGTACAAGCCTGTCTTCAGGATTTAGGGTCGACTGGAGACTCAGACAAGGGAGGAGGTGACACAGAGAGGGATAGGTCTGTCACCATCCAGGTGGTCCAATGCACAGGGTGGGGAAGGCTCCCTGGAGAAGGTGGCATTTACAGTGCCGTCTGAGGCGCCTGAGGAAGTGGGGAGGGAAGGTCCATTCTGCCGCGGAGAGAGTGGCAAAGGCGGCAGTGAGGAACAGCGGCCAGTCACGGTGGCGGTGTCCTGAGCCACTGTACAGCGCTCAGGTAAACTGTCCTCCAGCAGCTGGAATTTCTAGGGTGAGGACCGAGGGGCAGGTCTGAGCCAGGCTCTGCTGAAATGGGGGATTGGCGGGGGGAGGTCGGGAGGGATGGGAGGGAGAGCCCCACCCAGAGCCGGCATCTCCAGCTCCAGCCCGCAGGGCCGCCATCAATGTTCACTCAGAGGCGGATGGTCCAGGCCGCCTCTCAGCGCTGGCAACCATGGTGACGAACATTACCGACCCTGAGATCATCCAGGGGACGCGGTTCCATGTAAACCATCGGGAAACGGTCAGCCGTCCGGAGGGGTTTCCAGCCCGTCAGCCCCTGCTCCTGACCTCTGTCCCTCTCTTGGAATGCAGCCTACTTTCCTCCGTGCCTGCCTTCCAAGGAGGAGGAGAAGAGCGCCGGCGCGGGTCACCGCCGCCTGCAGACATGGCACTGCTCAGCCTTCACCTCCCCGGGCTCCGCAGCTTGGAGCTGGATCTCTCTGACTTAGATCTCAGTGGTTTCTTCAATCGTGGAAGTTTTAAAACGTGAATCACTCACAGTGGAATGATTAAATTAAAGTAAATTCCAGCTTTTCATGCTGGAAGTGGGGAACGGAGGAGAGGAATGCATATAAAATCTCCAAGGTGTCGGGCGAGTGCATCCATGACCTCATTATGGACACTCTCATTTTTTTTGGTTATAAATGACCCCACTACTACATATATACAACGGAATACTACTCAGCCATAAAAAAGAATGAAATAATGCCATTTGTAGCAACATGGATGCAACTAGAGATTATCATACTAAGTGAAGTCAGAAAGAGAAAGACAAATACCATATGATACCACTTATCTGTGGAATCTAAAATATGACACAAACAAACATATCCACGAAACAGAAACAGACTCACAGACATAGAGAGCAGACTGGTGGTTGCCAAGGGGTAGGGGATGGGGGAGGGATGGAATGGGAGGTTGGGGTTAGTAGTTGCAAACCATTGTATATAGAATGGATAAACAAGGTCCTACAGTACAGCACAGGGAACTATATTCAGTATCCTGTGATCAACCATAATGGAAAAGACTATGAAGAAGAATGTGTGCGTGTATAACTGAGTCACTTTGCTGTACAGCAGCAGTTGACACAACACTGTAAATCAACTCTACTTCAATTAAAAAAACGTTTGGAAACCACTACCTTAAAATAAGAATTAAATATAAGAAAAAACAACCACCCACTACTTCCAAAAGCTTTGGAAACCACTACTTAAGATAAGAATTAAATATAAGGAAAAACAACAACCCACTACTTACTCATTCTTCCTTCTGCTGTCAATATGCCGTAACAAGTGGCTCTCTGCATAACATAATTTCCTCGGCCTTTCCACGCACCGCTCTGAGCCCTGGCCACCCTGCGCACAGCTGGACCTGCTTACCGGATGGCGGCATAGGCCTCTGTCCGGACACGCTGACCAGCACCTCCGAGGCCTCGGCAAAACGCCACAGACTTCCCGTAGGAGGCTTGTGGTGTTTTACGTGACACTGTACTTTTCTGACTTGCTTCAATACTTATGACTTGTATCTTTTCTACTACAATCTAATGGTTCATTGTGTTTTTCCTTGTCTCGGGACAACCACAGAGTTTAACACAAATGAAGCTAATTTAATAAATCCCTATGCAGTTCAAGGCACTATAACTAATAACATTAAAATGGGAGGAAAGACGATCTCAAAGATGCCGTGACTCTGAGCTGTTAGAAGTATTTTCTCTTCCAGATAATTTAGGGAGACACTGTAAGTACAAGCACTGAAAGACCCTTTCGGCAACATGTGACTCTCCCACGGGTGTGTGTGACACACACCAGAATTACCATCACCAAGGTACACTCTGCGTAAGCTGATGTGAAGACAGTGTCTAGAAGGATAATCTATATAACAAGCACCTAATGGAAGCCTGTGCTGGTAACAGAAACGAGCAGCAACATTGTAATCAGGCTTATTTATACACCACCTTTTTCGGGAGCAGCAAAGGTTTATGTGTTTATTTTGGAGGTACCTGTGGTTCACGGTGGTGAAATAAGGTGACTGTGTACGTGCATCGCTAGAAGATTCAGAACAAAATAGTTTGGCTTCAGTTCACTTTAGGAAGTGAAACTTTACACATAACTACTCACGAACAATATGAAATCTTAAATAATAATAATAAAACAGCTAATTTTTAGAAACGCAGGCTTTGAGTCTTATTTCACCAACAATGAACCAAAGGCACAGAGGAGAGAGAGGTGATGGGGCTGGACCCCGGGAAAAGGCGAGAGGAGAGGCGCCTACAGCCTCCCAGGTCGGCCCACAAACCCAGGCCACCTTCCCTGAGTTTCACTTAAGCAAGAGAAACAAGTTGCCTTGTTCGACAAAGGTCAGGGCTTTTGCTCAAATATCTCCCTGAGAAAGTCTTGGAGGGAAACGCAGATGTGTTCCCTTTTATCCAGACATAATCTTAAACTTCTTACCTGTAAATGAAGTATTTTGGATTCATTATTTCGAAGCATTTCCTTTTGTCTCTCAATTTCAATTTCAAAGCTGCATATCTGGTTGTGCAAACTCTGTATGCTCTTGTTTTTTTCTACGCTTTCATTCTGCAGCAAGGAAACCTGAAAAAGAAAGTCTTCAATTAAGCAAACAAAAAGTGATTTTAATATCAATTTATAACAATTATAATAATGGTAATTAAATGTTTACAATACAGGCCTTCTATCAGCTCAATGAAGGAGTTCCAGGAAAAAAAAAAAAAATCCCTTCACACAGGAAATGGGAGTCCTGGTAGTTTAACAGGGATCCTACAACTGCATTTCTCAGAATCTCTCCCAAGAATCAAATAAGATGAGGCAAAGTGCAGCAAGGGCTGAATTTCAGAATGGATGCTTTTTAAAGTTTTTGCTGAAAACTAATAAATCTTTTATCAGAGTGGCTTTCAAACTTGGACAAGGAAACACAGTAGGAAACACATCCTTACACCCCACCTCTTCTGCACAGACACTTGTGTACGTGTGCATATCCCTAAAAACAGGGATCTCAAAACCACATCTGCCCTGATCACAGTGCACCCGGATATTTTCTCTTTTACTCTATTTTACTTTTGAAAATGCTAGCTGCAACCCACTAAATTATTTCACGCCCACCAGTGGGCCATACACACCCTTTGAAAAGCTCTCTGAACGGAACGAGGGAGCACGATGGGAACAGTCTCGCGCGCTGCAGTGAGTCCTGGGGCCAGCCTCCCAGCCTCCCCGCCCCCGCCACAGAGGAGCTGCCGACTGGGGGTGCCAGGAAGGGTCTGCTGGGGGGTGCCATTCCCAGCAGGGAACCCACCTTTGAGTTTTTCAAAGTTCCTTTCTGAAAAATAATTGGCTCCCAAGAGCCAATTTACACTGGTCTTACAAGCCCCAGGGTGAGGAGTTCAAGGGCGATCCTACCAGGCTTCTTTCTCACAGTGTTTCTACGAGGGGCATTTTGGTCCCTGGAAAGGTTCCCTCCGCCAACAGCTGTGTCCACGCGCAGATGCGGCCGCCACCCTGGAAGACGCGGAGCTCCGAGACGGATCGGAACAGGTCTACTCGCAGGTGCCTCTCTAACACCTCCAGCACCTGAGGACGGTCTGGCCGTGGGGATGGCCCACAGGCATCTCAGGACACATCTGGGTTCCTGACCTTGTCCCCTCTGAAGAACAACGAGCCTAAAGTGAGGCGTCCTTACGTTACTCAGTCTGCTCGGCAGGCAGCACCTCTGGGCGCTGTCTCAGTCTATTTTATTTATAACCAATGTATTTATGAAGGAATACAGAACTTGCAAGATATACTTCGCTCTCCTAGGATTTCACTCAGCACAAACAGACTTTCCTCCCTAAACTACACTGTCTCACAGGCCCACGACCTCCTCCAAGTGATCAGCCTGCAGTGCCCAGACTGGGGCACGGGCAGCAGGCAGCGGCATTTTTGTTTTTTCTGAAATTACAATTCACTCACTCCCATCTGTCAAAGATGGACACAATTCCCAGGCTCCTGATTCTCACACCCCAAAGAAGAAATATCATGCACACAGGCCAACCTTTCTGATAAAAATCTCAGTAATGTCTCCAAAACCAATGGCGATTTTTTCTGCAGCAAATCAAGCTACCTGAGGATGACGGAAATATCTCACACTGATGATCACACATCATGCTGCATCCAACTCTTAACTTCTTAATTTAGGGACGGCCCTTAGACTGACGTTTTATTTATTTACACATTTTAATCAAGGATCGCAGCCCCTGGGTGCCTGCAGACCCCTGCTTTCACCAGTCTACCAGGTATAGGAAAGTCTACCTGGCAGGAGTGTTTCCAAGAAGCACAGTGTGGCACCCACACAGCAGATGAAAACAGGGGCCCCCTCATCCTTCCTGAGACCCTCCTCACCAGGAACATCCTCCACCCCAGCCTGTTTTGGTGGGCACTCCACACTTCCCTTTGATTTAAGCTTTCCTAAAACATAAGATGGGTGTTTTTAAGCCTGGATTTTACAAAAAGTTTTTCTTTAGTTTGACTGTGAATATAATAATCAGCGTTTCTGAATCAACTCAGACGTTCTATTTTCTAGTATAGATGAACAAAATAACTCAGGAGATTCCAACTAATTCTATGATGAGAAATAAATTCCCATTTTAAGAAAATACAAGTATCTCCATTCATTGTCCAGGTTTTGCTCTTGGGCCCAGTGAAGAGAAGCCAGCTTCTCATGAACACAAGCAAGGATGCGCAGGGCGGAGGCCCGGATGACCTGAGCAGTGGGCACGGAGTCAGGGAGAGGCTCACGCTCCAGCAAAACCAAGAGGACAGACGTTTCAAATGTATCAGCAGCAACTCGGCCCCCTCTCAGCCGGTGTACAGAGGGAGAAGCTCTGGGGAGGGGTGCTGGCTGTGCGGCTGTGTCCCAGAGCTTCCAGCGATGCAATGCGGACGCTCTGAGGGGGACAAGTGTGGAGGTAGCAGGGAAGGAGGATGCAAGTGACAGGATGACCCCCGCGTGCCCCACGGCGATGGCCCTGAGGACGACCGTCCTGAGAGCTGAGCGCACGGCAGCCCAGCCCCGCTCAATGGTTATATAACTAGCACAGCTGGAATAACCAATTCACTTTACATGAAAGGAAGAACCTTTCAGATAAACGAGGAGCCGTATCTGTGAGAGACCAAAAGCCCTGAGATCTATGCCTATAATTAAAAAAGGCAGAAACAATGCATTCTTCAAAAAGAGGGGAAAAAAAGATCCATAGGTAAACTGTCACTGAACTCAGAGCAAATATGTGCTCCTGGGAAAGGCATAAATGATTCATGTAACAGATTTTATTTCACTGATAAACAGAAGGCTTCTCCTGCCCCACGTGTGTACACACAGCACGCAAACCCTTTCATTGGTTCTCATCTCCAGCTTAAGCATTTATATTAAAAAAACTATTTTATGTCAGATTTAATAAACATCTTTTGATTTAAAACTTTAGACTCTTTTAAGTACATTTACACTTTAAATTGCTTGGATTTAATACTCAAAACAAGATATTCAAATCTTTACAAACCTTTAGAAAGCAAACATCAACACCCTGGCTGCACCCTAGTGTCCTCCCACTGCAAGTTCTCAACACATGTTTGTTGAATATCAAATTAATTTCTTATTTGTGTACATAAGCCACAAGCCACAGTGGGAGATCCTATAGCCTCCTTCTCTATCAAGTCTTGGAGGTTTTCATCTTTTCCTCAGATAAGAAGGCCCGGAGGGCTGAGCACCACAGGACAAGCTCCCCAGGAAGGAGTGCTACCTGGGCGGGGGCCTGCTAAGGAGTCCAGACCCCACAGCTGGGGCCCCTCGAGGAGACACCCAGGAGAGCAGGTGTGTCCGGGAAGGGGCTGCGTGGTCCCCCAACACCCATGGTCAACAGTCACACTCGCGATGTGCAATTGTCCTCTCCTCGTCTCCAAGAAGACAGAGGGTGGTAAAGCAGGTGACACTGGTGACCTTCCAGATCGGGGGTCGGCAGGCTTTTTCTGTAAAGAGCCAGAGAACAGTTTTTGGGGCTGTGCGGGCCGTACAGTTTCTATCTCTGCTCATCCATGCTGCCGTCCTGGTGCAAAGTAGCCACGGATAATACGAAAATGAGTGTGTGTGGCCGTGTTCCAATAAAGCTTTATTTACAAAAAGAGGGGGTGCGGGGTGGACGGGGGTTGGAAGTGACAATCCCTGTCCTAGATCAATTCTAAGAGAAGCACAATGAGTTTTGTTTTGTTTTTTTTTTTTAAAAAAGCACTTCATAGCTGCTTGGCAATTAAAAAACAAACAGCAAGGACTTCCCTGGTGGCACAGTAGTTGAGAATCCGCCTGCCTATGCAGGGAACACAGGTTCGAGCCCTGATCCGGGAGGATCCCACATGCTGTGGAGCAACCAAGCCCGTGCGCTACAACTACTGAGTCTGCGCTCTGGAGCCCGCGAGCCACAACTACTGAGCCCACGTGCCACAACTACTGAAGCCCACGCACCTAGAGCCCGTGCTCCCCAACAAGAGAAACCACCGCAATGAGAAGCCTGCTCACAGCAATGAAGACCCAATGCAGTCAAAACTAAAAATAAATAAGTAAATAAATTTATAAACAAACAAACAAAAAACCCAAAGAGCAAGCTAACAAAACCACACAGCTTCATTTATAAACTCAAGATCACTTGAAGAGAATTTACTTTTTTGACACTCTTGATGCTGTTTCTTTTATGCAAAATCCATTACTAACTATAAACAAGGTTTTCTTCTTTAAATAATTTGAAGAAAGTATTAAAAACCAACAAAAGCAGGAGGCGGTGCGTCGTACCTTTTTCTCTAGAGAGTTGCTCCATTCTTTGAGTAAGTTGACATGCTGCACCGCGGAGCTGGCCTCGTGGGCCTTAATCTGCTGGTTTGTCCCCTGCGAGAATAAAGAGGCAACGCGTTACCCAACCTCACTCCGCCGAAGTCAGAGAGACTCATAGCCGACCTCAATCCAGCACTACACGAGGCGGGGGTGACTTATTCATGGACGGTTCACAGGGGATGTCCAGCCTCAGGAGGGCTCAGTGGCCCCTGATCTACTGTGTGCAGGTGAGGAGGCTGTTTCGAGAAGAACGGAGCAGCTCAAAGCCGAGACACTGCGAATTCTACAACAACTATCTCGAGGCCGTGAGCTTCACTCCTCAAGCTTCTTATCAAGGGCCTTCTTACCTACGTTTCATACTGGTAACATCAAGAAACTAAATTTTAGATATATCGTTTTTGTTCCCTAAAATTTTTTTGCGTTAAAATATAAATGGAAAATGTTTAGACACCTGCAAGTCATAGCTAGAAGCTGCTATAATAGCCTAGCGAATATGTAATCAAAGTAAGATTCTAAATGGTTTATTAAAGTATTAACTTACCAGTGAAATACACTGTATTACTGTTCCTAACTGTCCTATGTATACTTAGAAAGTTACATACAGAACATAAACAACCTACAGAGTACATAAGATGCAGACCATCTTAGAGTCAGCAATAAGCGTGGGAAACAGTACCTCAGATATTTAACAAAGTAATTGGTGTAAGAATGTAATTTGTTTTGAAACTGGAATATTTAAAAGCCACAGAAAGCATTTTAATGATCTCCAAAACATATACTCTGTACATAGAATAGTCATATATATATGTTGATATAAGTATTGCTATATATAAACATATATATATACATACACAGAATGAATGATATATATGTACATACGACATAACAGTGGTGAGGGCTCAGTCTCATAAGAGACTGAAGCAAAGGGAAAGCTACAGTCATTCTTACTCTCAAGGCTTTTTACTTTCTAAGAAAATACTGAGATGCCAATATCTCTGTATTGATTTCACAATAATGTATTGATAATACATAAAAATCAAATACAAAATACTTTAATTAGAGTATATACTGCCCTTTGATAGTTCTAAGGTCAAGATATACATTTAAATGAAAACTAGTTCAAATTCACTAGCCATCTCAGATGTGTTAAAAAAACAGAAACAAAAACAAAAACCCAGGAACAGCTTTCTCACGGCCCAGGTGTGGCAGTGGCAGAGACCTCCTCTCCACATGGCCCTCCGGGCACGTGCATGTGGCGTGCACATGGAATGCACTCTGGACACACGCACGTGCGATCCTCACAACTGTGCACTGCTGCACACACTGCCGAAACCACGTCCAGTTTGCCAGTGACTTACATTCAAGTAACAGCTCAAATTCCATAACTATCTACCTAGACACCCCACCGAATGTCAGTCCTGCTTGTCCCATTCACTAACTGGTTTTGAATGTAATCGTTCTCCTAATGCATTAACTCCCCCTCAGCACAGGTGTCTACCTCAAGTCTCACGACACCCCCGGCCTGGAAAGCGAGCACCCACGTCCGCTGCACGTGGATTTCGTCACCCGTGCGGCAGGTGACTCAGTTCCGTGGCAAAACTGAAAGCCCAGAGCTTGCATGTTAAAATGTTAATAGAAAAACTTTCTCTCATGGTGGAATGTCAGTGACTGGGAAGGACAAATGTCGGATACTGACCTGAAAAACGCAGCCATAGCGCTTAAAACTACAGGTGCTGGGGGCATTGACACACTCTGACAAGTGTGCACTCAACTGCAACGGGAAAGAGACGTGAGTTGTGGCACGAACGTTTGCATGAAAATGTTCAAACATATCAAGGGCACAGATAGCATCTGGGTTGTACTATTACGAATGGTGTTTATCAGCTACAGGTGTGTATATAGCATCTGCTTCCTGGACTTATATGCAGTAAATATACAGTATCATCACGTGTATACACATATATACACCAATATACAGAAATACATTTACTATAACATTTCTTAAACTTGCAGTTTCTTTAGAACAAGTTGTTTTGCGACATGCTGTCTGCAGTGCCAGAATTTTAAAAAGAAAGGAAAAAAAACATAAACTGAAATGCACATTTAAAGACTATAAACAAAAATTGCATGAAACACAAAAAATAGAAAGCATTCAGGATGCAACTGGGTCACACACCTAATATACAGTACACAAAAATAAATATCTTTCCAAAGCAAGCTTACACAATGTACCATTACTCTCAGTACTTCTGAAAAGACTTTCTTCCCTCTGTAATGGCCAGAAATTCAAGTAGCTTTTCAAAGACCTCTAAGGTCATTCTAACAACATGAATCTTACGATGGTTATCTCCAGTTCATGGAGGACGATTAGGAGGGGCTGGGAGAGGATAACTTCCCTTGCAAGGAAAAACCCCTGTGTTCAGCTTAAATGTCAGCAAATCATCAAATAAAAACCACCTACGGTGCCCCCTCAAGAGTAAAGGGAATTGAAATATCTACATTTTAAAGACACAGTGTTTTGTGTTAGGCTAATACAATTTAAGGATAATTTCTTTCTTTACTGAAGAAATTCTCATCAGGAAACTCTAGGGATAGATCTTCTTTATAGAAAGCGATCAGACCCTGAATTGGGAGAGTGGCCAGTGAGCGTGGCGCACAGCGGCCCCGGGAACGCGCTTCCCTGCGAGCCAGCGCACACGCACTCCCGGAGGCTCGTGGGATGTGTCACTCCGGTGGGTGCAGGCGGCTTCTCCACCTTCTCCTCCTGTCCTCCAGGACAAAGACATTCCTCTCCCTTCAGGTCAGTATTGAGGACAAGAGTGAGCGGCTCACAGGACGGCCCTCCCGCCTGAGGGACCCACCTGACCACGGCCAAGGCCAGCCCTGCGGAAGGTCTGAGCCAGGGCGGGGTTGTGGTGGCCGCAGAGGCTCTGGCCTGCAACTGGAGGAAAGCACCCCAAGGGTACATTGCAGGTGACGGGAGCAGAAACCCAAAAGGACACCGTGTGCGTAGTAACATCAGTTTGAAAATTTTAAAACATATTCTTTCGGTGCCATCAATACAATCGTGAATCTAACCAGTTAACACTCTTAATGTTAAAATCAGGGTCATATCGAGTTTGACATTATTTTCAGTGCACTAACTGAAAGGGCTGTACTTTTTTCAAACTGGCTTTATCATCATTAATCTCAGAGCCCTACAGAATTTACCAGAGCTTGGGGATAAAAGCAAGAATCATCTGTAAACCAATAGCACCTTTCACCAGAAACCCAAGATAAATGCAGGCTTAAAGTTTTTTTTTTTTTTTTTTAGGTTTAAAGATTTTTAAAAATAAAAATAACTTAGAGGCAAAATGGAGGCAGCTTTTGCCCCGAATATAGACAGCCCTGAGTGAGTAAAAATTTAGGAAGGTATATAAAACCCAGGAAATTATTTCAACAATACAGACTCTTCATACATTCACTTTAACAGAGGGACTTTCCAGTTGTGGAAACAATCTACGTGCGTTTCCCTGCCGCTCCCAGAGGCACGTTCAGGGGCCCAGAGACCACCGTCGCCAGTCCAGACCCTGCCCTTGCCCAGCAGAGTCAACGTCCAGGGAGGGTGCACCTCAGTGAGAGTGGCCTTCGGCCCACACGGGTCCTCTCGCTGTCATGGACGTGAGAGACTGAGCTCCCCTCCCCCATATCCAGGTGTAAAATTCCAGGCTGTTGAAAAGGCTGAGGTGAGCAGGCTCCTCAGATCAAAGAACCCAGGACCAAGGGAATCGGGCGTGGGGGGGCGGGTGGGGGGGGGTGGGGGTGGGGGGGGTGGGGCACGCACCCACCGAGCCCATAGGAGCCCCAGACGGTTCCCAGAACACCGACCAGAGCGGGGGTCCAGGTCAGGATCAGATGCGAAAACATTAAGAATCCTTGGAATTGTTCCTTCTGGATATATCCTGATCAAAATGAGGTTACTGCAAAATCTACACTTGCCTTAAAGCAAGTGTGCCCGAGGGTAGCGTGATGTGCACAGCCTCTGGGGGAGGCTGCCCAGGTGCCTTCCCAGCGGCCCCTGAAGTGTGGGCACCACCCCTGCACCCACTTGCCCCCCAGCACAGGTCCTGTACAGCATGTGTGGCCTAAGTGGTTCAGGAGTATTTCTAAGTTAACTGATTTCCTTGAGATAATCTTAGAGTGATTCCTAGTTTACAGATTTAAACCTAAAAAGTGTCACCTTTGCTCGCATTGTAGATATTCCCATTTTCTCAATTCTTAATATTTTGCTCTGACTTTACCACTTTGTAGCTTTTAATTGTTTGTTTCTGAAATATCTGACTTCCAAAAACAGCATGAGGGTTTTCATTGTTTTTGTACTGTAAGTATCACTATCACAACCTGTGAAAACCGCTGACCTCAGCTTTAAGGGAGGAGCGGGGTCCTGAAGGATCCCCAGCTCCTGCACAGGCCCGGCCACGCCCCTTACCTCGCTCCTCAGAAGGGTCTGGACACTGCACTTATGAGGGCAGGACACCACCACGCAGGGACACTCGGTGTCTTCGTGTTTCTGAAGGAGAAAGAGAGAGTGTTGCCAACTCTGAAACACAGTCCACCTTCCCTCAGATCCCACCAGCGTTCCCAGCATCCCCACAATGACCCAAGGGAAGCCCTCTGCTCATGGTCATGTCCTTGAGTCACAAGACTCACATCACACTTGGATGGGTCGCTATGTTACACAAGTTTGAGTGCCGAAAAGAATGCATCTCACAAGAGCTACTCAGATATGACTGGTCGGGGCCACTCATGGGAGCACAGCCCACCGGAGGGGCATCCTCACGGCAGCTTCCCTCTAGCTGTGTCCCCTCTGCTGATGCTTCCCTGACACCTGCGCCCAGGTAGGTTGGGCCTTGGCCTCCCTCACACAGCAGGTGGATGGCAGGGCCCAGCCTCTGCTGGTTGGAGAGAAGGACAGTTCTCCTCTGGCTTCTCAGTTTGGGGTCTGGAAATGATGCTTCTCAAGAGCCTGAAAACAATGTGATCTACTGGGTATTTAAATTACTGTCCTGATAGCTGATCTTCCTTTAGTGCGTGGTAAACGTGGATAAATTTTGGTGTAGCCCTTCTCTGGATGGCACAGATTTCAACACAGAGCCTGGATGACGGTGACTGTTCAACTCGGTGCCCCAGGCACCTGCTGGGCACCTGTCCGGTACACCTGTCCACAAGTGAAGCGCAGGCAAGAGCTCCCACGAGGAGAGCAAACCCAAGGCTCTGGAGAGCACCTCCAGACACATGACAAAGGGCCGCTGGAGGGAGACCGACACAGGCAGAGCCAGACCTGCCACGTAACACAACCGTGGGAGGCCAGGCTCCCGGAGGTGGCATCCCTCGGCAAGAAGAGAATGTGGCGGGTTTTCCTCTGAGGCCCTGGGACACTCCCAGTTCTCCTGGCTGGGCCTCCAGTTAGGCCGCTGTTGAGGTGTGTCTGGGGCAGCGCTGGCTGCCAGGCCGTCTGACCCGGCAGGCATGCAGGTCGAGGACACGGCGCCCGAGAGGACACTCCTCTCCTCCGGGGAGGCCTGGAGCCAGGTGCAACACCATCTGAAGTCCCTCGTCTGGACCAGCGCCCTGCGGGCTGTGCAGCGCGGAGAGGACACCTGGACGCGGCCGCTCTGCTCCGGGGCCTGGTCCCCAGAGGCCTGCAGGGCCCGCGGTGGGCGAGCCCACGGCTGTCCCGAACTCAGCAAAAATCACCTGACTGGACTGAGCCTGACCAGCACCTCCCAAGAGGGGACCCCCGACGGATGCCTGGCCGCGCTCAGAATCCCTAAGAGTTCCCAGGTGCCATCACGCCTTTCAGGGGGAAACCTCGGCCAAACAGCTTCTCTCTGCCTCACCTGTAAGAGGGGGCGTGACCAGCCCTCCCTCAGAGGGCATCTGTGAGGACAGAATCCGTCACGGGCCCGGAGAACTAACGTGGCCGACACTCCACGGACGCCACGCCTCCCTCCTGAGCCTGCCCTCGACCCTGCCTTCATTCACCAGGCCAGGCCTGCCCTGGGTGTCAGGGGTGGCCTGACCAGGACAAACAGATAATCACCACTGCGGCAGGGAGGCCGGGAGCGAGCAGCGGGGGTGGTGGCCTGGGACGGCGCTCTGAGGAAGAACCAGGGGTGGGGGCAGTGTACCGGGGAGGGCAGAGCAGGGGGTAGCAGGAGGTGAGGCTGGGGGCCCGCAGGCCACTCCCATCAATAGCTTTGTGTATCTTCGCAGATCTGTGCAAGGACGTCCAAATGACGAATGTCTAGAAATGGGCTTCTTTACCCTTCTTTCAAAGGGTAGAACATTTAAAATGGGATTTGGGGTCTTCCCTGGTGGCGCAGTGGTTGAGAGTCCGCCTGCCGATGCAGGGGACACGGGTTCGTGCCCCGGTCCGGGAAGATCCCACAGGCCGCGGAGCGGCTGGGCCCGTGAGCCATGGCCGCTGAGCCTGCACGTCCGGAGCCTGTGCTCCGCAACGGGAGAGGCCACAGCAGTGAGAGGCCCGCGTACCACAAAAAAACAAAAACAAAAAAAAGGGATTTGGAGGGGTATTGCCAGCCTACCCTCCAATCAGCCTACACAAGCCCACCCTCACTGCAGTGAGAACGCACGGCCCCAATCGAATTCTATCAAACTTTCCCATCGCTGACAGTGACAGGTGAAAAACAATGGGTATGATTTGCAATTCTTTAATGATGTGTAGTTATTAGTATGTTTTTTATGTTAACCATTTATATTTCCCGTGAATTGCCTTTCATAGCTTTTGTCCACTGCAGTGGGTTGAACAGTGACCCCTGAAGTTCATGTCCCCCCGGAACCTCAGAACGTGACCCCGTTTAGGAAAGAGGGTCTCTGCAGATGTAACGAGTTAAGAGGCCACCCTGGATTAGGCTGGGCCCTGAACCTAGTGACACTGTCCATGTAAGAGGAGAAGACGTACAGCAGGAAGACTGCCATGGGGACATGCAGGCAGAGGTCGGAACGGTGCAGCCGCAAGTCTGGGAGCCCAAGGACCGCAACCCCCAGGAGGTGGGGAGGTGAAGGAGGGGTCTTCTCTAGAGCCTCTAGAGGGGCATGGCCCTGAGGCAACCCTGGATCCACACTTCTGCCTCTAGGACTGTGAGGGAACAAATTTCTGTTGTTTTAGGCCACCAACTTTGTGGTACTCTGTTATGACAGCCAAACAAAGATAATACACCTGTTTTCCAAAAAAAAAAAAAAAACCTGTTAATCTGTCGATATGTAAGAACTCTTCGCATATTAATGAAATTTGTCCTGCCTGTCAAAGCAAATGTGACTTTGATACACACACAGAACGGATATCACGCGTGTGTGGGCCATAAAGCATAAGTGCGTAGTGAGCACCCACCAGGGACAAGGATGTAACCAACGGCCATCACCTGCAGGCTCCTCTTCTGCCTCGCCCCCGCCTTCTCCGACTAAAACCACAAGGCTGAATCTGCGCTTTTACTTCCTTTGCTTAAAAAAAGGTTTCATTACACGTGTATGTGTAACAGGTAAGATACTGTTTCGTCTTGACTGCTTTTGAATTTTGTTAACACGGAATTCCGCCTTTCGACCCTTCTGCGACCTGGCTCAACACCACGCTCCTCGGGCGGGCGAATCCACGAGTCGCATAAGTGGACTCGTGGATTCCACTGTCACTGCTGTCATACAACCTTCCCTGCTGTGCACACTGTCCACGGGGTCCGCTACAAGTGATGTGTCTGTTCTCCAGCAGAGGGACGTTTGGATCGTTCCCAGATCTCTCTGCTCCTCTGGTTATGCTTGACATACTCTCTGCAGTGCATGTGCGACAGTTTCTCTTAAACATCTAGGAGAGGGGCTGCTAGTTGAGAACATGAGTTTTCAACCTAATAAAATACTGCCACGTGTTTGCCAAAGTGGCTGTACCTGTACGTTACAGTACACAGTCGACCCTTGAACCCGGGTATGAACTGCGTGAGCCGACGTACACGCGGATTTTCTTCACTAGGTGTGCACTGCGGCACTACGCGACCCACGGTCGGCTGACGCTGTGGACGCGGGACCTCGGCTAGGAGGGCTGACTGTAACGTTATACTCGTGTTCGAGACTGCTCGGAGAGTCTGCGCCCAGCCCCTGTGTCATCCAAGGGCCAAATGTATACACGTTCCCATAAAACGAGATCTTTACAATTCTTGACTGTTCACAAATTAACAGAACTGTTTAAAGAGAATGATATTCGATAATTTCTGGGCTAAATGGAAAAGAAGAGATTTTTTCCTGACACTTTAAATTCTGCTATTAGATTAAACAAAACAACTTGAAAATAGCTGCCGGTACCATGGTTTAAAGATAGAAAAGAAATGCTCACATGAACTGCAACGGTCCAGAGAGTCAGTGCGTTGTTTGATTTTTTTGATGGGAACCATTTTTAAAGTCTGTGTTGAATTTTTTTTTAAAATTTATTTATTTTTGGCTGCATTGGGTCTTCATTGCTGCATGTGGGCTTTCTCTAGTTGCGGTGAGCAGGGGCTACACTTCATTGCGGTGCAAGGGCTTCTCACTGCGGTGGCTTCTCTTGTTGTGGAGCACGGGCTCTTGGTGCACGGGCTTCAGTAGTTGTGGCTCTCGGGCTCTAGAGCTCAGGCTCAGTAGTTGTGGCGCACGGGCTTAGTTGCTCCGTGGCATGTGGGATCTTCCCGGACCAGGGCTTGACCCCGTGTCCCCTGCATTAGCAGGCGGATTCTTAACCACTGTGCCACCAGGGAAGCCCTCTGTGTTGAATTTTGCCACAGCATTGCCTCTGTCTTCTGCTCTGGCCCCTTGGCCGCGAGGCCTGCGGGATCCTAGCTCCTCAACCAGGGACTGAACCGCACCTCCTGCGCTGGAAAGGCGAAGTCCCTGGAGTCTCGGCGCTTTATCAACCTACATTTTATCAACACTTGATATATCTGTCACACCACAAAATGCAGGACAGGGAGGAAAGTCAGGATGAACTGGGGCTTCAGGCCTAAGTTAAGCAACGGCTCTTTTTAAAAATAACCTTAAGGCCTGAGAGGATGAGACTGTGAGGGTTGAAAGAACAAGACTTGGGAGCCAGATCCCACCACTGCTAACAGGGCGGGGGCCCGGGGGGAGTCTTGGCCGCTTCCAGGTGGGTGAGCAAGGGCGGATGGGTGTGGCCGCCTGCCAGCGCCGAGGGCCCCAGGAGCCGGCGGCTGGTGCACAAGCAGCGAGCCCACGCAGGGCGCCTCTCACAGTTATCACAGGTGGACAGAAAGTAACATCTGCCCCAAGACACGCTGCAGCGTCAACACTGATAAAACAGTTTTAAAAGTTTTCATCACAAAAGCATAGTAAGATTTAATTTAATTTAATTTGCACAACTCAGGTCCCAAACTGGTAATTACCACTTTGTGCCTCTGCACCTGCTGTGTCTCTCTCTCCTGTTTGCAGTCAACAGATTGAAGACCCAGATCAGAGCAAACGCCACCTCCTCTCCAAAGCCCTCCTGGACCCTATCAGGCCATGTTTAACTGTCTCTTCCCGTACCACCATGTACATAATTGTATATCTGACTGTCTCCCCTACCAGACCGTGAAAGGAAGGGGAGGGACTGCAATCTACTTTTGTGTGTCCTGAGCAACTAGCTCAGGGTCTGGCGCCCAAGAGCAGTCAACAAACATTTCATGACTCCATGTGTGATGCCGTTATTCCAAAACCAACCTCTTTAAGCCTCGGCTGGAGCCCAGAGCTGGTTACTCATAGGCTGTTTAACTGACATGCTTACAATTCTTTCTCAGATGAAAATTAATTCCTGGATTCTATCCTGCAAATAAAGGTAATTGATTTTGGGCAAGAAGCAAAGTGTAACTTTGATAGCAACATAGTAACGTGTAATGTCAGGAGTATTGCTCGTTGGGTGCACCGTCTCATTCACTTGAATTTAATTACTGAAGAAATGAGAAACACTACTGCTAGTTTTCAAAGGGGAGGGCACAGCTGTTAAAGGTTACTAGTAACTGGAAACGACAAGAGAATCATACAGGGAACAGATTTCACGACGGAAGAATCCCAGGCAAAGGAAAATTATACAAGGTAAGGTAAAACGGAGGCTGTAGAATACATCTCATTTCATACAGAATAACAAAGAAAATTTCCTAAATTTTGGTCAAAGTACTCCCGAATATCCACCAGGAATTCGACTGTGGCCCTCACGCCTGGCTGCTCTGCCACGGTCGCCCCCCATCTGGTGACCCACCAGTCGCCATCCTGCCTCGGCCGGCAGCCAATTCCCAGCCCCTCCAAGCCCAGCCTCTCAGCAGCACCCGCGCCACACACCCTGCAGCTCCGCCTGCCTCTGGGACGTCACTCTCCTGACCCTTCCACGCCGGCCACGCCTTTGCTGGGCGACCTCCCCCTCTTAGTATGCTGTAAGCATCACGTGCCCCAGGCCTCTGTCCTCCGACTCTGGCCCTTCTCTCTACTCGCTCCAGTCCCAGAGCTGCAAGTACCACCTATTTACACATACATACCTACGGCCCAGACCACTCCCTATCCCCCCGAAAGCCTCCTCTCTTCCCCTGAGCCCCACTTCGGTAGGACACTCCGGTTGGTCCAGCTGCTCTAGTTACAAACGCTGGGCATCCTCCAAGCTCATACTCCATACTCGAGCCATCGGCTAATCCCAGTGGCTCTGCGTTAACTATGACCGCATCTGTCCCTTGCTCAAGGCAGCCCCCCCGTCAACTTCGCACCTCGCCTCTGCTCTGTGCAAGGGGAAATCTACCTGCTGAGTCTGCTCCATCTTGGAGCCTGAGCCCCCCCGCTGCTGCTCCCTCTGCCCCAGTGCTCTTCCTGCATCGTCCTGACTGCCTCAGAAGGGCCCGCCCTGATCACCCCTCCTCCCCTGTTACCAGTTTGTCTTCATAGTACTTATGATCTCGTCCCACTGGAAGATGAGGGTCACCACTGAACCTGCAGCTCCTAGAACAGTGCCCAGCACACAGTAGGTATGCAGTAAATACGTATTCAACAAACAGACAAATATCTGAGGGTCTCTACACCACTGGCTCTTTTTAAAGTTTGTCCTCCATCCCAACACCTGTTTCTCTTTGATTTACATATAAGTGATCGGATTCTAACATGCGCACAATATAAAACCGTGCCAAAATAATGGAGGCGTGAAAACATTTTAAATTCTCATCTCTCTCCAGGAGAGACCGCTGCACTTCAATACTGCAGGATAAATTACCCTGCTGAAGTGATGGTTATGTCACAGAGCCGTAAAATGATTAAGCAATCCAACAAGATTTTAGAGGCTATTCCCTGGCACAAGTGAAAAATTCTACCTTTTTTGAATAATCGGTCTTCATTTTTTGGGCACCCCAAATGGCAGTCAATCTAGGCAATGGAAAATTAATTGCATAAATCAAAATGGGCAAAACAAATGAAGCTTAACTCTGAAATAAAGTCAGATGAAAATTGCTATTTACCCCTATCTTTTCTCTTTATTTCTGTTAGAATAGTCATTTAACAAGCTATCCTGCGGACAAACGACATCTGGATGGAGTAGAAGGTGGGTGAGACAAGAAAACACCGCACCTGCAGCGTTATCATCGGGACCTGGCTTCTGCAGTGGCCGCACGTGGCCTCACGGTATTTACAGGCCTTGTCCACGTGGTCACGCAGGTCCTTCCTCAGCACCTTCTCTTTGCAGTCGGCACGGACACACAAAAGTTCCTCAAACTGGCAATCATTCTTCAAATGCACCTGTGAGACAATTCAAAGTTCTTAATCGGCAAAACTCAAATCTGAAATACCAAATTCTAGCCTCTATGCAATTAAATCCCACAAAAATGTTTCTATCTGCTGCTAGATCAGCTTTTCACAGAGAAGAGTGACAAATGTATCAAGAGACACTGAATTTCATGTTCCATTTAATGATTACTCAAACTATATTGCTTTTGAAGAATTAAGTCAATTAACTTTTCTTCCTGGGTAAATAAATGGTTATCTGCTAAGGACTTTGTTTTATCCCAATTCAAATATCTTTCCAGGATAAAATATGATACTAATCAAAAAAACATAAGAAGTTACGTGGAATTTCATGGTTATAAAAAGGAGAAGGTTTTAATGGGCCTTCTACAGTCAAAATTCAATTCAGATTTTTCTACTCTAAATAGGGTGGGGTGTTCAAAAACCAACTGACAATTCTGCCTATGATGTCATTAAAAATAACATTTCATACCTAAATGGCTCTGACTGCTTTCATAGTTGGTTGTGTCTGAAAGATTAATGCAGACATGATCTTAAGGGGCCACATCGTACTGACCAGGGACTTGTATTTCTGGATGTAAAGCCGACACATCACATCCCCACTTACCAGCAGGTGCCCCAGTGCTAACTGCTCTACACAGCCTCTGCCTTCGTTCCTACAGTATATCTGAAGGGCCAGAATCTCTCTCTTGCAGCAATTATCCTTAAACACCTGAAATTGAAAGTTAGCTATTTTAGAGGATTAATATTTCTTAATCTCCACATGCTGCTACTTTAGACAAGGCAAAACCACTGTAAAAATACCATGAGAACATCCCTTAAGTGGGCCTCAGAAAGCATTAAGAACTATTTTAATCTAAGTAGAATGAAGGAGCCACCCCCACTAAGGGACACAATTTAAATAATAAAACCTTAACTACCACCTTTTATTAAATAAACCAAAAGTAAGCAAGTTATACGGAACAACTGAAGATCACTTTGGAGCAGCACACATTTTGGATTAACTCTGACACACTCAAGACGAGGACACACCAGGACCAAGTTCACATCTGGATCCTGGAGATTTCAGGCACCAGCACTGCCGCAGGTGGGACCTCCCACCAAGGGACCAGGGCAGAGCCCGCTACAACTTGATGCCTTTGTAGGTCCTTGCCAGAGAAAGAGAGAAACTACTGTAAAAGATAATATTTTGCAGATGGTTTGTAAAACATTTATTTTGGTTCTTGCTCCTAAGGTTATGTCACTAATAACTCATTTTTCACCAAGAAGAAAGCATTAGCCTGCTACGTAAGAAACATTTTTA
Organism: Monodon monoceros; assembly: GCF_005190385.1. Classification (NCBI taxonomy): domain Eukaryota; kingdom Metazoa; phylum Chordata; class Mammalia; order Artiodactyla; family Monodontidae; genus Monodon; species Monodon monoceros. The sequence goes on along the minus strand of NW_021703778.1, from coordinate 171,882,285 downwards.
AAATTTTTATTTATTTATTTATTATTTATGGCTGTGTTGGGTCTTCGTTTCTGTGCAAGGGCTTTCTCTAGTTGTGGCAAGCAGGGGCCAGTCTTCATTGTGGTGCGCGGGCCTCTCGCTATCGCGGCCTCTCTTGTTGCAGAGCACAGGCTCCAGACGCGCAGGCTCAGTAATTGTGGCTCACGGGCCCAGTTGCTCCGGGGCATGTGGGATCCTCCCAGACCAGGGCTCGAACCTGTGTCCCCTGCATTGGCAGGCAGACTCTCAACCACCACGCCACCAACGAAGCCCAAGAAACTTTAAAAATATATGTTGCAAAGACTGCGGTTAATCCAATAATGAAAATGTTTCCCTTTGAAAATGAAAACCTCCCTTTAATTTCATTTTTCCCTTGGAAAACAAACACTCTCACTCCTTCTAACAACACAAGCTACACCGTCCTCACCCTCAGGCATTTCTAAGAAACGCCCACACGCTGCCACAGTAACAGGGGGAACAGGGAGCTCAATATGCCCTTCTAGACTCCACAAGAAAAGAAATAGAAACAACAGCTGTTAAGAGTTCAAAATAAACTAATTTGGAGTCAAATCTAATCTTTTGTAAACACGACTTTTTAAAAAAGGTCATAATTTTAGATATTAAAGTAAACAGAACAGGTATTTTTAACCAGTAATAAATAAGCTTCCTTTCTGTGCCATTAAGTTCCTTTCCTTTTTTTTTTTTTTTTTTTTTTTTTTCTCCTTTGGCTATGCCTCACAGCTTGTGGGATCTTAGTTCCCCAACCAGGGATCGAACCTGGGTCCACGGCAGTGAAAGCACCAAGTCTTAACCAATGGACTGCCAGGGAATTCCCTAAGTTTCTTAAATCATTTACCTTTAGGGAGAAAAAACATAGAACGAAAATATCAGAATAATAAAAGTACAGAATTTTAGAACTGAAAAAGATCTAGTATCATTACTACAACTGTCCCATTTTACAGATGGGGAAGTGGAGGCCCCAGGGTGGCCACTATCCTCAGTGACCCGCCGAGGGGTTGATCTCGGTCTCCCGGGGCCCAACCAACCCCACATTTTCCCACGAGGATCCATGGCTTCAGTCAGTCTCATTTATGATTCTTCAACAAATCTAGTAATTCTTCTTCAGCTAGCAATGCCATTGAAAAATAAGGATAATAACTCCGAATAATGAAATGAGACACTAAAAAATTCATCTTAGCCCATTGTTTCAACCTTTTCTCCTGGTCACATTGGTTAGATACATGTTAACAAGTTACCAGGTTGCCATGTTAAGACAAGAGGTAGAACTGAGTGATTTGTTTTTCTTAAAAACAACCCCTTCCAAGCTAAGTGAAGTCTTTAGTGGCAGGTAAATGCTAAGGAAGAACAGGTACACGGACGTTCGGCCAATTCTGTCTCTGAACCGCCCAGAGCAGGTGACACCGGATGCCCCGTCCTGGCAGCCCACGGGCACCTGTCACCAGCAACCCTCGAATCACCACACTCACCTGTGCTGCTTAACAACAAGGCCATGCGAAAAGCCCAGAGTGAGAATTTTACTGTACAATTTAATGACCTACATTTAAAAAACTGTTCAGTTCATTCATCAAAATTTCAGAACCACATATTTTTACTGATATTTTAAGTACTTCAAGAACGAGTCGTTTCAAACTAGAAGTGTGCCTGGCAGGGCCTGGCAGGGCCCGGATGGCCACAGGGATGGGTGACAGGGGCTCAGGGCCCACGGTTCGAAGCTGGTGGGCACCCAGGGCCCCCGTGTGCTCATGTGCTAAAGACCCGAGACGACAGTGCACATCTCTGCACTTTACTTACTCCTCACCCACCTGGGGGTCTTGGGAAGTGAACCCATTACCGACACAGGTGAGGAGACAGGCTCGGGGGTCACGCGGCTGGGGACCTGCCCAGCAGATCTGCCCCGTCCGTCCCGGTGCTTACATGACACAGTCCCCTGTCTCGACCCTGCTCCATCAGCTGTCAACTCAGAGAAACTCGGAACCAGGGCACTGGATGCAAACTACGCAGGAGGCACTACCCAGCGCAAAACGGTGACAAAATAATTTATTAAAAACCAAGAATACCTTGTCTTTGCTGATGCCTTCTCGACACGCAGTGCATTTCGGGCTGGAGGAGCTGAGGGGAAACACACAGTAAATGTGTTAGAGTGAAAGCCACCTTCTCATCTGAACCCACTGGATACGGTGAACCGTTCACTTTAGGGTCACATGTCTGCCATGCGAAGCTCAGAGCAACCACCAGAGCTTCAGGATGCCCCAGCGAACTTGGTTTAAATACGGTTTAAACAGGAGAAGAGGGTTAAAATTCTTCTTTTAATAGTAATTTTTCATAAGGAAGCTTTTAAGCAGAACAGCCTAGATCAGTCCCTCTTGGAAAGTCCCTTTCAATTAAAGGTGAGATTTTATTTCAGAAACCAAAAGCAGCTCTCTGTGAAGGGGCTCTTCAGCTGAGTGTCCACAGCCATCGGGAAAGCCTCTGAACGGTTCTGCTTTATAAGCACAGTCAGGGCTTTCTCCACAGGCTATTTCCTTCACAGTGTACTGAAAGGATGATGCAATTCCGTGGACTTGAACAGTGTGGGGATTTAAAGCTGACCCTGTCTAGAGAAACCACTGGTCTCCTACATTATTCTTGTCCCCAAACTCAGGACATCAGCCACTGCTCCCACGCTGCCCTGTTTTGGACTTGATTCTCACCCCATCCCGGGCCTGGAAACCACCTCCTAGAGATTAAAAATAAAAACTAATTTTGAGCGCTCCCTACTGCCAGGGCCCCTAAAGGCGCCAGGAGTCCAGGCCAGGGAGCAGGAGCAGAGGCTTCAGGAGCAGGGGGCAGGTGGGCACGAGTGCGCTGGGGCCCTGCGGAGGGGCAGGAGGGCCGAGGGTCAGTGCAGGAGGGAATTAACGCATTTTAAAATAAAAGCTCACTCATTCAGCCTACGCTAATATGGAGCTTGCGCCAAACTGTTTTAATCATGGGGATCTTTTCACACCCTTAGACCCCGGGGCTGAGCGGCATCTGGGCGGGATCCCCTGACACCTGCAGAACACAGAACAGGAGGAGCTCAAGAAGCAAAGAAGGGCCGAAACCAGGAGAGCAACAGCCCCCGGCCGCTTCCGCGGCGCCAGAGTGCAGGGAAATCAGGTGCTCTGAGCCTGCTCTGCCATCACTAAGCTCCAACCAAGAGTTATTTTACCCACTCAGCTGGCGAAGCTGAGTTCACTGTTGGGGATGAGTGGATAAGAGCACGGTGGGAAGTACCCAAAGGAGGGTGCCGGGAGAGAGGCTGCGCTCAGTGGTGGGTCTAGAGGAGCAGCGGGCAGCCTTGCCGGCCCTTGTCCGCTGCCGGGGACCCAGGCTGAGCACAGTGCCTGGCACCCCGCTCAGGAAATAACTGTGGGATGAACGAAGGTGCTCTCTCAGCCAACGTTAGCTCTGCTGTAAAACTCCAGCCTCTCTGACGCCCGTGATTCTAAATGGCATCAATGCCCAGCTGACAGGCCCGTGAGGGCTGCTGCGGGTTCCCTGACACTCACTGGATTCGGCCTGGCCCATCCCTCCCATCGCCCTGTCCCCCAATCCCAGCCCCCAGGCGCTCACCCCAAAGGGCCCCACCGTCATTTGCAGATGGGATGTCTCCTCCCCATACCGTGAGCGCCTCCAGCAAAACTTGGCCACGCAGATGGAGACCCGGGCACCAGGGCCGAGACCTCGCTGGAGAAGCTGGGGAGGGGCTCCCTGAGTCTGCGGGCCGGGCCCCGGTCCCCTGCGTTGGGGCACCCACCTGAGCAGGGCGCCCATGCAGGTCTCGCAGAAGCGGTGTCCGCACTCGGTCTGCTTGGGGTTACAGAGCACCAGGCGGCACTTCTCACACTTGTACTTGTCCTCCACGGCCTTCACGAAGCGCTCCTTGTAGCCCCCCTGCTCGGGGACCAGGACGGCAGGCCCGGCGCCGCGGTCGGGGTGCAGCTTCAGTGGGGGGTTGGCTGGCAGGGTGCCGGCGGCGTCCAGCTTTTTACTCGGCTCCATCCTGCGGGGGGCGGGGGGGGGGGGCGTCCATCAGAGACACACGCCGGGAGGCACAGGGTGCTGACGGGAGGCCGGGGAGAGCCAGTGCGTGCGCTCTCCTTCAGCCTCGAGGACACACGGGTGCCCTTCCAGCCTCCAGCACCTGACGGAGCAGGACGCCGCCATCAGACACACCTCCCACCCAAGCACCTGCTACAAGGTACAAACTGCATTATCAAGGCTCTTTAACTTAAAACACAGATGATACTCTGCCGTAACTTTAAATTCTATGCATCATTCTGATGGCGTGGCTGGAGCCGCAGCTGCTCTCAGCCAATTTCATTTCCTTGTGAGCCTCGCTGCGCTGCCAGGTGATACGACCCGACCCAGGGCAGTGTCACCGTGGAGCCCAAGGCCGGACCCGCTCCTCTCACCAGCGATGGCACCTCCCTCGGGGTCCTTCGCACTCTGCCCGCCCAAGGGGCGGCACCCGCCCAGGCCCCTGCACCGAGCCTATGCCCTGCAGCCTTGGGAGGTGCTTCCTGGGTCTGTGGGGACCCCGTGCCCGGGGTGGGCCGGTGGAGGGGACACCGGGCTGGGTCTCCATGCCCTCTGCCTTCTGGGAGCGCACAGGTGGCTGGTCCCCACCTGCGAGTCCCCGTCGCCAGGCAAAGTAGGAGGTGCCTGGAGACCAGCCACAAAGACCCCAGGCCCAGCAGCCTCGGCAGCAGCGCATCTGGTGGCCCTGCAGAGAAGGTTCTTTCACAGCTCACCAGGCCTCTCAAGACTGCGCTGTGCTTCTGCTCAATTCATCTATTTCTGCTGCTGACAAAAATAAGGGCCAAATTCTTTCTCCTCACAAGGTTGTGGGCATCCGCCCGCGTCCCCACCCTGCCCTCCTCAGCCTGAGGCTCCTCGCCAGCCGGGCCCGGCCGGGCCGCAGACTCGGGTTCTGCGGGAACCAGGGCGCACCCCACCCTAGACCCCAGGGTGCCCAGGCGGGCTGCGGGCAGAGCCCAGCTCCCCCAGCCTCATTCCTCACGCCACCTCTTCCTGCCTCTCCCTGGGGCTGTGGGAACGAACGTTTCGTAGCTGGGATGTGTAGGAACCACTCAGGCAGCAGTACATGTGACACGTAAATGACCTGGTGTTTCAGCCACACTTGGGTTACTTTTAACAAAATAGCACAGTATCGTGCAAAGTGTGGGAGCCTCCTATGAAATCTATTTGTGAAACCAAAACAAAGAAGATTTCAAAATGACCCCAAAAGGCCAGCAACCCTTTGCTCACCAACTTGTTGATTAGAATCCTGTTCATCAAGATGCTAAGTAGGAAGGTGACCGTCAGGGAAAAGGGTCAACCAGGAGCCGATCTGCTGCCACTGGCCGCCCCCCTGCCCTTCTGCAGAGGCTGACCCTGGCTCCACAGCTCCCCGCCGGGAACGCCCCTCCCACCTCCTCAGGGAGGCCCACCCTGGTCAGCCCACACACCCCACCCCTTGGTCCGTCCTCCTAAGACTGCTCGTTTATGGTTTATTCACTGCCTATCTCCCTGTGGCAGGACGCAAGCTCCCCAGCAACGTGGGTTTGGATCTGTTCTGTTGACTGACAAACACCAGGCACCTAGAATCACTAGTGTCTGATGGGTAGAAGGTTCTCATCTTATCTCAACTCAAAAATACACATTTGTTGAGTTAACAAATAGAGGGAAAGGTGAGGTCTGAGCCACTCATACCAAACTGTGTTTCTGTGAAACCAGAAAAAAAAAAAAAAAAAACACAGGAAAAGAAAACTCTTCAGATTTCACATCTGATCTCATAGCTTCATACCTTGAAAACCCTTGCTTAGATTATAAGCTACTTGCAACTTTGGTTCAGTGTTTTATCCTATAGTGCATAAAGAAGCCGTGTGTTCAATAAAGTTTTTAGTGAGAAATGTTTGATTCTTTGGAGGTGAATTCCTAGTTCAAATATGAGAGACAATTACCCCAAGATCAAGTTAATGACAAATAATAAATGTTCCTTTACCTATAACATGTCATACTCTGTACAGACAAATGAAGAATATAGTTTTAGATCCTTGGTTTTATAGGCTGCTTAAGATAAGCGAACGGATGCAAGCATCCCAAGAACATAAGGAGAACGTCACAGCAGCCTGTCCTGAAAGGCAGAGCACAGCCTGCGGCCAGCAGGTGTGCCAGGACTCACCTGGAATGTGAGGCGCTGACGTGGGTAGCTCTGCAGCGGGCCCCAGGGGCCTCTCACAGTCCTGCTCAGGGTCCCGCATCCTGGCCCACGCACGGCCCACTCCTGAGCTAAGCTGCTGGCTGGAGAACGAGCCTTTGGGGAAGGAGGGAAAGAGGCCCTACAGTGCTTAGACAGCACGAACAAGAAAAATACCAGACCTCCTTTACCTAATATTCACAAGTAAGGACGGAGAAAACTATCTAAACGTGAAATGTCCAGAATAGGCAAATCCACAGAGACACAAAGTAGATGCACGGTTGCCAGGGGCTGGGGGGAGTCAGTGCATCTACGAATGGGAACAGGGCTTCTTGGGGTGATCAAAGTGTTCCGGAATTGGATACTGGGGATGATGGCACATTCTGTGAATATACTAGAAACCACTGAACTGGACACTTTAAAGGGGTGAATTTTACGGTATGTGAATTATATTTCAATTTAAAATCTAACCAAGAATATTACCAAGTAACTGTTTAAGATGGGTTCCATTTGGGTTTGGTTAATCCGTGACATTTATACATAGTGTCATACACTTTAAAATGTAAGACTAAAACCAAAAGTGGATATGCCTGATGCTGTGGGCAGTGCCTGACACATGAGGGGACAGTAAGATTTCTTTGTAACAACAGCACCCGCTCACAGAGAAAACAACAACTAGACGTGGGGGTAACGTGTAAAGAGTAAGTACCAGATTCCGGGACTGCAACCACCCAGAGGCAGACGCTCCCCTGGGTGTTCGGTGCGACTGTGCAGATGTCCAAAAAACAGCAAATGCACACAGAGGGAAACGTGTCTCTACACAAGCTGTGCTGCACATGCAAACTAACCTACAGCTTTTCTTTCGTCACCTACAGTGTGTCCTGGGCACTTTTCCACATCAGCATGTAAAGATGCACCTCGTTATCGTGAAGGGCTGCACAGCACTCCACTGCATGGTTTACCACCTCTACTCATGGCGAGCTAGGCTGGGTTTGGTTTATATTATAAACAAACTGCAGTGAGCACTCCTGAATGCATCTTTGTACATTTAGGCAAGCACACAGCAACCCAACTGCTGGGTCAAAGATGATGTGCGTTTTAAAATACATAATCACTGCTCGGGATTTCCCTGGTGGTGCAGTGGTTAAGAATCCGCCTGCAGGGAACACGGGTTTGAGTCCTGGTCCGGGAAGATCCCGCATGCCACAGAGCAACAAAGTCTGTGCGCCACAACTACTGAGCCAGCGCTCTAGAGCCTGCGAACCACAACTACTGAGCCTGCATGCTGCAACTACTGAAGCCCACGTGCCTAGAGCCCGTGCTCTGCAACAAGAGAAGCCACCGCAATGAGAAGCCCGTTCACCGCAACTAGAGAAAGCCCGCGCACAGCAACAAAGACCCAACGCAGCCAAAAATAAATTAATTAAAGAAGTGTATATATATATATATATACACACATATATATATATATAAAATCACTACCAAACATCTTTCTAAAAAGGTTGTCCATTGTATACTTCCTCCAATGGTTAGTGAACTAATAAACATTATTTTAGAGGACAGTAGCTCATTTCACTCAAACACCGATGCTCCCGACTTTGTTTCGGCCACAGCCGGGTTTTCTGGAGGGCACTGCTGGCCTTGTTGGTGAGCACATCTCAGGTTCTTCTGCAGAGCTGTCGGCAGGCACCGCCATGCCACGCTGGAGGGCACAGCCGCCGGCCTCCTCCACGAGTGGGAGAGCCCTTCGTCAGGTGAGCAACTCTGCAGAGGTTTGCCAAGCCAACCACACTTTATTTCAACAGATAGCCGGGCACCTACAACATACACAGCTCTGTGCCTCGCGTGCAGGGCACGGGGATGAAGGAGACTGTCCCACCCTTAGAGGCCTCTGCGGGAGTCGTGAGGAAGGTGAGCACTCCAGGGTTAAAAGGTACGCGCGGCGGCAGACGCCGAGAAATGCCACCTGAGAGGTTACAAAGGGCTGCGGACCTTCAAAACAGGAGGCTAGCACCTCTGTTTGGGGGAGATGGGGGGTTTCCTGAGTGGGATTTGTGGTACGATTCCAATTCTAGCAGAGGAGGAGAGAAGGAGGGCAGGCAGACACAGCACCGTTAGCTGGTTGTGGAGGGGAACCGGGAACGGGGGGCTCTGGGGAAGGAGCCGGACAGGCAGGGCATCCAGCCCTGAGGGGTCTGGGTGGGAAGGACGGCCTGGTGCCCCTTCCCTGAGGCAGGTCCTTGGGCACAGCTTTTGTCCTCTGGGCCTCACTTTTTCTGTCCCCGTGAAAAAGTGAAAAAGAATTACTACCCCTAATTCTCATGGCATTACCAGGCGTCACTGATATATATTATACAGAGGATCCCTCTACAAACTCTGCGGCACTATACAGAGAAGATACACTCTCCTCCAGCTGGGGTCAGGAAGTCTGATGGGATCGCGCTGTTTCCTCATCTTAGACAGCTCAAAGCCTCTTTGAAAAGCCCCTTCTCAGCAATTAGGCAAGAAAAAAAGAAATAAATGGCATCCAGATTGGAAAGGAAGAAGTAAAACTATTTCTATTTTCAGATGACATAATCTTGTGTATAGAACATACTAAGGAATCAACCAAAACCAAGCTGAACTAATAAACTTGTTCAGCAAGGTCGCAGAATACAGGATCAATATATAAAAACCAGCTCTATTGCTAGACACTAGCAATGAACAATCCAAAAATAAAATTAAGAAAATCCATTTAAAAGAGCACCAAAAAGAATAAAATATCTAGCAATAAATGTGACCAAAGAAGGGCACGATGTGTACTCTGGAAATCATAAAACGTTGTTGAAGACATTAAAGATGTAAATAACGGAAAGATACCCCACGTTTACGGACTGGAAGACTTAACATACTACTCACACTGATCTACAGATTCATCTCAACCCCTATCAAAATCCTAGCTGGTTTTTTTTTTTTTCTTGCAGAAATTAATAAGCTAAACCTAAAATTCATATGGAAGTACAAGAGACCCAGAACAGAAAAAACAGTCTTGAAAAAGAAGAACAAAGTTGGAGGACTCACACTTCCTTATTTCAAAACTTACTACAAATTAATCAGGATACTATGGTACTGGAAGTAAGGACAGATATACGGCCAATGAAACAGAACTGAGAGTCTAGAGAGAAACGCTTACACTTATGGTCAACTGATTTCTGAGCAGGGTGCTGAGACCATCGACGGGGAAGGAACAGGATGCACTCAGGGCCGGCGGTCTCACTACTGTCACAGAACAAAGCAGGCTCCACTCCTAGCCGTCCTTCTCACAGCTCTTTCAGTCTGTGCTGGCGGCCACCGCCCACCAGCTGCCGAGACACCTCCCTCCTCCCTCCTCCCTCCTCCCTCCCAGGTGATCAACTCAGCAGAGCTCGGGGACAGAAAGTACCGCTTCATGGAGCACAGGCTGGGGGGATCTAAGACCTCCCTGTCTGATATCCTTCCCTGCCTTTCAAAAAATGCACTATGTGATATCTGACACATAAAAGAGATTATGTGCAATATACATGCAAGGTAAGAATACAACAACAAAACCCCAGAGCCCACTGCCCATTTAACGGTCACCGTCGACCTGTGTGCTCCTTCCTCAGCTGCCCTCCTGCCTCTCTCCAAAAGTAAATATCAGCCTGAACTTCGTATTTATAATTTTCTTACTAGCATATATTTTTCTTCTTAAACAATATACTTTTGCCCGTTTTAACCTCATAAAAATGATATACCATATGTAGTCCTCTGCCATCAGTATTACATCTACCCATGTTTGCTGTGTATAGTAGACATACTTCATTCATTTTCACTGCAGTATAATATTCCATGATGTACTTATCTATTTTCTTACCACACTGCTTCCAGTTTTTGCTATTATGGACAGTGTGTTCTGAGGCTCTCATCGCATCTAAGTTTCCCTAGACCAGGGGATTGGGGTTCAGCAACTATAACCTATGGGTCAAAGATACTCAGTAGCCTATTTTTGTTAGGCCCTTGAGCTTAAAATGCTTTTTAGATTTTTAAAGAGTCGAACAAACAAATGAAACAAAGGCAGCTGTGTGACAAGACTGTGCGCTGCCCACAAAGCCTAGAACGTTTACCACCTTGCCCTTTACAGAAGGAATCTGCCAGTCTCTGCCCTGAACTCTACGTCTAGAGTGCAGAGGAACAGCTGGTCAGCAAGGTGCAGGCGCGGCCAATTTACAAGCTTCTCTTAACCCACACCCTCCCTCACCAACACTGGGTATCATCAGACATCTTAATTTCTGCCAACCTAGCAGGTACGATGGTCCCTTTTCTTCCTTACTCTGATTAATTAAATAGGTTTAGCATCTTTTTGTACACTCATGGGCCACTTGTGATTTTCCTTCTGTTGAAATGCCTGATTGCGTCTCTTTTGCACTATTTAATTGGGTTATTGGTCTTTTAAAATATTGATTTGTAGGCGTTATTCATATGTTCTGACTGCTAATCTTTTGTTAGTTATATGTATATGTTTTTCCCCTAGGTTGTGTCTTGACTTTATTTATGTATTTTAATGAAGAGAAATTCTTAATTTTAATGTAGTCAAATGTACCCTTTTAAAGGATAATCTTTATCTGTATCTCGGCCTTTTAAAAATATTCAGATTAGCTCATGGGTGAGGTGATGCTGATGAAAAAGGGATGACCTAGTATATAGGAAACCAAAATAGAAAACAGCTCTGATTCCACCACAGAATTATTTTCAAAAGAAGGATATTCTGCTCAAATAAAAGTAGCAAATGTGCCACCAACTATGTCAAATAGACTCATATCGCTCAAGGAAAAAAATATTCTTCCTAAACAAAAGATTATTCAAGACAGAGATGGACCCGAGCAGGGCCCAGTGGGCAGGCCTGGGCCCACGCCCTTCTGTATCAGTGAGGCGCTGATGTGGGCCTTAGCTGGACCGAGGAAAGCAGGAGCTTGACTCCTTGGTAGGTGCCAGGACTGGTGGACGAATGAACACTCTCAGGTTTACCGACAATCCCAGACTCTGCCAGCGATCAAGGTCACTACAAGAAGTCAGTTCTGATTTGAAGTGTAAGAATTACCTAATCACCTCCTGAAACAACTAAGGCGACAGGAACGATGTCTTAAAATAACACAATTACCCACCTATTGTGTCCTGAGGAAAAGGGAGTTCTGGATTTAGGAAAACCACCTTTGGAGGCAGATTTTTCACAATCAGCTCAGAGGCAGACAACAGTGAGCACTGCTTATAGTTGGATGCTGATGGGGTGTATCACCTTAAGACCACATACAAAGTCATGCAGAAGGACAACCACTGAGGTGAATCTGCTTCAGATGTCCTCCCATCTATGCAACAGGGAGGGTGAAAACCTCAAGATCAGCAAAGGAAACAAAATTTCTATCCGCAGGACCAAAGTTTTCAACATCAACCAGGGAGGACACAATTTTTACTAGAATGCCCTCCAACCAACAGGCACACAAACCTTAATAATAATTTATTTTATCCTTCATAAATGTTTATGTTTACCTTTGTAAGCCGTCATACTTCCTTTTAGAAATCAGGTGGGGTGTACATAAATAATAATTTATTTTATCCTTCATAAATGTTTATGTTTACCTTTGTAAGCCGTCGTACTTCCTTTTAGAAATCAGGTGGGGTGTACATAAATTAGGCAAACTCAAAATTGGTCACAACGTTAAGAACAGACTAGTGGACTGCCCTGGTGGCGCAGTGGTTAAGAATCCGCCTGCCAATGCAAGGCACATGGTTTGATCCCTGGCCAGGAAGATCCCACATGCCGTGGAGCAACTAAGCCCGCGAGCCACAGCTACTGAGCCCACGTGCCACAACTACTGAAGCCTGTGCGCCTAGAGCCCGTGCTCCATAACAAGAGAAGCCACCGCAATGAGAAGCCAGTGCACTGCAATAAAGAGTAGCCCCCGCTCGCCACAACTAGAGAAAGCCCGCGTGCAGCAATGAAGACCCAATGCAGCCAAAAAATAAATTAAAAAAAAAAGAACAGACTAGTGAGTGATGTCAGTGAAAAGGGCTCAGTAAGGAATTCCAAAAGTCCATCCTTCAATAAAAGCAAGAAAAAAGCTGGCAAAGTCTGTCAGAAACAACTTTTGTGGAACTCTAAAGACTAACCAAAAGCTTGCAACATTCAGAGGAACACTTAATCAAGCGAAGCCTTGGCAAGAACAAGTGAGCTCTGTGGCATTTTACCTTACCCTGGTCCCATCCCCCAAGAGGTAGTGGCCTGGAAGATAAAAGCCTGCAATCCCAGTACAGGTACTTGGTGGGGGGCTGGGGGTGGGTGGGTGGAGCAGAACAGATCTCATTTGCAAAGGATTTCAGTAGTAGGTTATGACCTGTCTGGTGGCTCCCAAGAAGACCAGCTCAAATGGCTTGCCTTCACTTCACCGAACTCAGGACTCTCCCAGTGCCGAGGCAGCTACTGCTAGGGGGCAGGGGGTGTATATACTGAAAACCTCTACAGACACATGTATTAGCTGCTGATGCCTGGGGCAACCAGTCACAGCTGAGGCAAATGATAGAGAAACCAACAGGCTGACGGGAAATGCCGGGAAATAAGGGCTTTGAGAAGCACCAGCATGTTCCTGGGGTTCTAAAAGGCCAAGCACATGCCCAGGGCTGTGTGCACACTCAGGGAAGGCCTGAGAAGACTCTAAGGTCTCACCCCTGGCTGACCTTCAGGTTCCGCACAAGCAGGAAGTGAATGCTAAGGCAAAGCTGTCCACTGCCTGGCCGAGTGCTGAAAACATACCCCAATACTCATACAGACCCTGTCTGAAGAGACTCAGAGACAACTCTGGTTCCAGGCACTTAAGGAAATCTCTTGTCTGATTACTAGCTGACTACTATACTATTACAAAATTAGGTCAAAGAAGTTATTATGCAAACAATAACAAGCAGCAACAAATACTGGGGAGAATCTAATTTCCAGATTTGCCGTATTATACTATTCAACATGTCCATTTTCAACAAGAAAACTACAAGTCAGGCAAAGAAATAAGGAAGTGTGGCCCAGGAAAAAAAGCAAGTATCAGGAACTGTGTAGGAGGAAACCCAGACATTAGACTTACAAAGACTTTGAATCATTGATTTTATGTGAGTTCAAAGAGATAAAGGAAACTTTGTCCAAAGAAGTAAAAGAAACCATCAGGGACTTCCCTGGTGGCGCAATGGATAAGACTCTGCACTCCCAATGCAGAGGGCCCAGGTTTGACCCCACATGCATGCTGTAACTAAGAGTTTGCATGCCACAACTAAGGAGCCCACAAGCCGCAACTAAGGAGCCCACGTGCTGCAACTAAGGAGCTGGTGAGCTGCAACTAACGGGCCCACCTGCCACTATGAAGACCTGGCACAACCAAATAAATAAATATTTTTTTAGAAATTAAAAAAAAAAAAAAAGAAACCCATCAGAACAATGTCTCATGAAATAGAAAATATCAATAAAGAGAAAAATTTAAAAGGAACCAAATGGAGATTCTAGAGTTGAAAAGCACAATAAAAGAAATGAAAAATTCAATAAAGGGGCTCAACAGGAGAACCAAGCAGGCAGAAGAAAGAATTAGAGAACCTGAAGGCAGGTCAATTGAGATTTCAAGATAAGACAGTTGAGTTTATCCAGTCTAAGTAACAGAAGGAAAAAATAATAAAGAAAAATGAAAGGAGCTTTAAAGACCTGTGGGGCAACATCAATCATACCAACATATACATTATGGTAGTCCCAGAAAGGAGAGGAGGGAGAGAAAAAGGTGGAAAGAATACTTTAAAAGGTAATGGACAAAAATTTCCCATATTCGATGAAAAACGTTAATCTGCGCATCCAGGAAGCTCAACAAACTCCACGCAGGATAAACTCCAAGAGATCTACACTAATGCACATTAGAATTGAATGGATGGAAGACAGAAAGAATTCTGAAAGCAGCAAGAGAAGTGACTCCTTACATAAAAGAATTTCCTCAATAAGATTAACAGTTGATACCTTATCAGAAACCATGGAGGACAGAAGACAATGGGATGATATATTTGAAGGGCTGAAAGAAAAAAAAATCCATTAAGGATCCTCTATCCAACAAAACTACGTTTCAAAAATGAAGGAGAGGGGCTTCCCTGGTGGCGCAGTGGTTGAGAGTCCGCCTGCCGATGCAGGGGACACGGGTTCGTGCCCGGTCCGGGAAGATCCCACATGCCGCAGAGCGGCTGGGCCCGTAAGCCATGGCCGCTGAGCCTGTGCATCCGGAGCCTGTGCTCCGCAACGGGAGAGGCCACAACAGTGAGAGGCCCGTGTACCACAAAAAAAAAAAAAAATGAAGGAGACTCTCAACAAAATACTAGAAAACTAAACCCCAAAGCATATTAAATGTATTATACACCACAACCAAGTGAGATTTGTCCAGGGAAGCAAGAGTGGTTTAATATAAGAAAAATCAATCAATGTAATATACCACAGAAATAGAGCAAGGGGAAAAAACTACATGATCATCTCAATTGGCGTAGAAAAAACATGTGACAAAACCAAACTCCCTTTCATTATAAAAACCCTTAGAAAACTAGGAATAAAAAGGAACTTCCTTGACATGATAAAGGATATCTATGAAAAACCCACCACATTTAATGGTGAAAGACTGAAGGCTTTTGCACTAAGATCAGGAAGAAGGGAAGGATGCATGCTTTCACCACTGCTATTTAATATTATACTCTGAAAGTTCTATTCAGAGCAATTAGGCAAGAAAAATAAATAAAGGCATCCAAATTAGAAAGAAGGAAATAAAACCATCCATCTCTGTTCATGGATGATATGATCCTGTATTTAGAAAATCCCAAAGAATTCTCAAGAAAAGAAACTAGAATAAATGAATTCATCAAAGTTGCAGGGTACAAAGACCAACAAAGAAACATCATTTGTGTTTCTATACAACAGGAACAAACAATCTGAAAAGTAAAGTTAAAAAGCAATTCCATACACAATAGCATCCAAACGAATAAATTACCTAGGAATAAATTTAACCAACAAGGGGAAATATGTGTTCACAATTGCTGAAAGAAATTAAAGAACACACCATTAAATGGCAAGATACTTGTTTGTTCCAAAACAAATCTATGTACATGGATTGGAAGATAATATTATTATGATGGCAATACTACTTGTGATGGTTAATTTTTTATGTCAACTTCTCTGGGCCACAGGGTGCCTAGATATTTGGTCAAGCATTATTCTGGATGTTTCTGTGAGAGTGTTGGATGAGATTAACATTTAAATTGGTAGACTAAGTAAAGCAGATTGCCCTCCCTAATGTGGGTGAGCCTCCTATTCAGTCAAAGGCCTGAATAGGAACAGAACAAAAAGGCTGACCCTCTCTCAAGTAAGGAAGATTCTTTCTGCCTGTCTTCAAACTGAGACACTGGCTTTTTTCCTGCCTTCAAACTCAAACTGATGTCAGCTCTTCCTGGATCTTGAGCCTGGCTTTTGGATAGGAACTATGCCTTTGTCTCGCTTGGTTTCAGGCCTTCAGACTCAGAATGGAACTAAGCCACTGGGTCTCCTGGTTGCCAACTTACTCTGCATATCTTGGGACTTGCCTGTCTCCATAATTGTGTGAGACCCAATTCCTTATAATAAATATGTCTACACACACACACACACACACACACACACACAAACACCCCTTATTGGTTCTGTTTCTCTGGAGAACGCTAACTAATATAGTACACAAAGCAATCTACAGATTCAGTGCAATCCCTATTAAAATTCCAGTGGCCTTCCTTTTACAGAAATGAAAAACCTGATCCTAAAATTCACAAGGAACTGCAAAAGGGACCCCAAAGAGCAAAACAGTATTGAAAAAGAAAAAGAAAGTTGAATGACTCACACTTCTCAAACTTACTTTTCAAAACTGCCTACAAAATGACAGTAATCAAAACAGTGTAATATTAGCATAAGGACAGGCATGTGGACCAATGGAATAGAACTGAGAGTCCAGAAGTAAACCCATACATCTATGGCCAAATGATTTTTGACAAGGATGTCAAGGCCATTTAGTTGGAAAAAAATAGTCTTTGAAACAACTGGGTAACCGGGCAGAAGAATGAACTTGGACCCCTATCTCACTCCATACACACAAACTAACTCAAAATGGATGAACGACTAAAATGTAAGAGCTAACACCCTAAAACTCTTAGAAGAAAACATAGGGGTAAATTTTAATGATGCTGAATTTGGCAAAGGATTTTTAGATATGACACCAAAAGCACAAGCAACAGAGAAAAAGTAAGATAAAAGTGGCCTCACCAAACTTGAAAACTTTTGTACATAAAAGGACACTATTAAGAATGAGAAAAGGGGCTTCCCTCATGGCACAGCGGTTAAGAATCCGCCTGCCAATGCAGGGGACACGGGTTCGATCCCTGGTCTGGGAAGACCCCACTGCCATGGAGCAGCTAAGCCCGAGCGCCACAACTACTGAGCCTGCGCTCTAGAGACCATGAGCCACAACTACTGAAACCACGAGCCTCAGCTACTGAAGCCCACGTGCCTAGAGCCCATGCTCCGCAAGAAGAGAAGCCACGACAATGAGAAGCCCGCGCACCAAAATGAAGAGTAGCCCCCGCTCACTGCAACTGGAGAAAGCCCATGCGCAGCAACGAAGACCCAATGTAGCCAAAAATAAATAAATAAATAAAACAAATTAAAAAAAAA
Source organism: Monodon monoceros (assembly GCF_005190385.1). Lineage (NCBI taxonomy): Eukaryota > Metazoa > Chordata > Mammalia > Artiodactyla > Monodontidae > Monodon > Monodon monoceros. The sequence goes on along the minus strand of NW_021703778.1, from coordinate 171,865,279 downwards.
AATTTTTAAGAATGAGAAAAGACAACCAAAAAAATGGGAGAAAATCTCCGCAAATTACATATCTGATAGGGGTCTAGTAGCCAGAATACACAAAGAACTCTGACAGCTCAACAACAATTAAAAAATGGGCAAATGATGTGAATAAACATTTCTCCAAGGAAAACACAGAAATAGCCAATAAGCACACGAAAAGATGTTTAACGTCATCCGTCACTAGGGAAATACAAATCAAAACCACAGTGAGTTACCACTTCAAGCCCACCAGGATGGGTATAATTTTTTTAAAAAAAGGTAAAAATAAGAATTGGTGAGGATGTGGAGAAACTGGAACCTTACATATTGCTGGTGGAAACAAAATGGTTCAGTTTTTGTGGAAAACATTTTCGCAGTTCCTCAAAAAGTTAAACATGAAATTACCATATGACCCAGCAATTCCACTCTTAGGTATATACCCAAAAGAACTGAAAACAGGTACTCAAACCATACCCACACACATGGTTACAGTAGTACCATTCACAATACTCAAAAGACAGAAACAACCCAAATGTCCATCAACAGATGAATGGGTAAACAAAATATGAGATAAATATTACTCAGCCATAAAAAGAAATGAAGTGATGATAGAGGCTATAACATGGATGAACGTGGAAAACATTATGCTAAGTGAAAGATGTCAGAAACAAAAGGACACATACTGTATGACTCCATTTATCTGAATTATACAGAATAGGTAAATCCATAGAGACAGAGAGCAGCTTGGCGGCTGTCCAGGGGATAAGGAGAAGGACAACGAGGACTGCCTGCTCAATGGGTAAGGGGTTTCCTTTTGAGGAATGAGAACGTTTGGGACCATAGAGAGGTTGTGATTATACAACACTGTGAATGTACTATATGCCACTGAATTGTTCACTCTGAAATGGTTAATTTGGGACTTCCCTGGCAGTCCAGTGGTTAAGACTTTGCCTTCCAATGCAGGGGGTGAGGGTTCGATCCCCCTGGTCGGGGAGCTAAGACCCCACATCCCTCATGGCCAAAAAACCAAAACGTAAAACAGAAGTAATATTGTAACAAATTCAATAAAGACTTTTTAAAAATGGTCCACATCAAAAAATATTTAAAATGGTTAATTTTATGTTCTGTCAATTTTATGTCAATTTAAAAAATTACTATTAAAAAAACTGAGCATCATGAGATACTACTTCACAGCTATCAGGATGGCTGTAATTTAAAAAAATGGAAAATTACGTGCTGGTGAGGATATGAAGAAATTGGAACCCTCAAACATTTCTGAACATAAAATGTTCATCATCCATAGAAAACAATTTGGCAGTTCCTCAGAAAGCTAAACACAGAGTTACCATATGACCCAGCAATTCTCCTCTTGCGTATAAACCCAAGAGAAGTGAAAACATATGTTTACACGAAGACTTGTACATGAATGTTCATAGCAGCGATATTCATAATAGACAAAAAATATTAACATTCCAAATGTCCATCAAGAGATAGCTGGATAAACAAAATTTATAAGTATCTATACATTGTACTATTATTTAGCCATAAAAAAATGAAGTCCTGATACATGTTACAACATGAATGAACCTTGAAAACTGTTATGCTAAGTAACAAAAGTCAGAAACAAAAGTCCACATATCATATAATTCCATATGTGTGAAATGTCCACAACAAGCAAATCCACAGAGACGAAAAGTAAATAAGTGGTTGTCAGAGGCTGAGGCAAGGGGAGAATCATACAGAGTGACAGTATGGAGTTTCGTTTGGGGCGATGAAAATGTTCTAGAATTAGACAGTGGTGATGGCTGTATAGCACTGTGAATATACACTAAATAAAAACCACTGAACTGTACATTTTGAATGGTTTAAATAATGAATTTTTTCATAATAAAAACTTTTTAATGAAAAATAAAATGTCTAAGGAGCTTAGACACTCCAATCTCTTTCTTCATCACAGAGCCTGATGACCACTCCTCACTAACCCCAGCCAAAAAATAATCATAGCAGTAACAACATAAAAAAATGGCTAGCACATTTAAACTTGATGTAATATAATTCTGTTCATATTTACATCCAAAGAATTTGACATCATCGCACGTATTTTAATAGAAAAATCAGACGTGGAAAGGAGTAAAACTATTAGAAGACAATGAAAAGCTAATTAGTGGCCAAAGGAAAACTGCAAACACCAAACGTGGACCCCACTGAATGCCAGTGTAGACGGTAAATGAGTGTCCACTGGAGTCAGCCACCTCTTGATCCTCGGCCGGAACAACAGTATCCGCTATACGTGCAGTGACAAGAGCTAATACCATGTTCAAAGACCCCCAAACTAAAAACCACTGTCAAAAAAAAAAAAGTTCCTTGGTTCTCATTATAATTCTCTAAAACAAACATATAAAATTAAAATGCTAATTTTTCCTAAAATACCTGTGATGGTTATTTCTAATCTACAACTGCATCTGGTCATTCACACCAACCTGGAGGTGGGCCAGGAATCACACGCGTGCCCCACACGGAGGCCGATCGCCAGAAGGGGCGGTAAATAAGCAAAGCCACATCTTTGGAAGCTTCCAAAATGGGGGACTGTGGAAACCTTTGACTAGATTGCTTGATTAAAATATAAATACCTTTATTTCACTTATTTATATGTGGGTATAAAAATAGTTAAATTCTACCTTAATCCTAAAGTTTAGATGTAACAATTATAGGTTAATGAAATTCTATAATATTTATAATAATGATTGTGTTGATGAAGAAAAACTATGTGAACTCAGTCAAATGCCTTAAGGAGATGGTGGAGGGGGCAACTTTTAGGGACCTACAACAGACTGAATGTTTAACAGCCTGACTGCAGAAGCGGCTCAGAGGTTATGGCACCCACAGACTGGACACACATGCCTCTGGTTAGCACCCTGGGCCACTGCCAATACCTCACTTTCCCACCCTCATTCTAGCAGCAGGTTTGGAAAGAGGATGTCTGCTTCCACACACATAAAGAAAAATGTTCTGCTGAATAGTAACAACAGATACACTAGGCAAAGAGAATGCAAAGGAAGCTACAGTGAAGGGAAAGTGTGCGACCAAGGAACAGCACCCGAGTCAGTGTGCTCTGAGGAACCGAACAGGAGGCAAGACCAGAAGCCCCAGGAAGCAGTGGCCTCGGAGCTGGTGTCCTGGGCCTGCACCACGGACCAGGGCCTGTCACAGAGTCTAGCGTACTCAGTTCTAGAATTCTGATTCTGCAGCTTCCAGTAGAGTAGAGTTATTACTCTATTATTATATTATTTACTGTTTGCTACATGTTTAGGTATGGATTCACTGTATTTTGAGGCCATATTTTTACCCAAATGAAGAAAGTCTCTATTTGAGAAATTCGTTTCATAAAATTCTAGTTTCTAGCCAGCTACCCAGGAAGTCCTTCTCTCACAGTCGAGGCATATCTGTACTTGGAAATACAGCAAAGAATTGGACTAGATTCCTTTCACTTTCCTCTATGCCTTCATTACCCTAATGATTTATTTTATGTTCCCTACTTTTGTGATATAAGTTGAGGTACATTTTACTTGGAGATTAGAAACTGGAAACAAATGTACATCTGCTGACAAAAGGGTGTTCCAAGAACTGGAAAGCCCGGGGAAAACCAAAAAAGGGAAGCATCAGATAAACAAAGAAAATGGCTCCTGCCAGCAAGAAAGTACTAAACACAACAAAGATGCAGAAGAACAAGCTCAACATCAAGCCCAGGAGGGAAATTAAAAGCATCATCCAAGCGATGCCAATAAAGGGAGAAGGGAGAAGACCACAGACAGACAGGTGTGCCCTGCTGATAAAAAAAAGTGTTCTGGCAATCCATATTTATGCAAACATTTCAGCACACTGGCTCTTCTCGTGATACCTCATGCCAAACACTCTGCCGAGGGAGCGAGCGCGTGGCTAACCCGCTGGGAAAGCAAAGACAAGGGGAGACTAGATGCTCATCCAAACAAATAGGCATCTCATAATCACAGATGAAAAGCCCCACATAGGAGACAGAGAAAGGGAGAGAGACAGACGGACACAGGCATGCAGCTGGAAAAGAAGCTGATTAAAACCACAGTATAAAACTTCGTCTTTCCTTTAGGAAAACAATAGCTATTTGAGGCCCAACACTGCCAACAGCGCTTGGTTCAAATGACTTAGGATTTTCAAAAAATCATTCATTCAACTCTGACTATGTGCAAAAAGGCTGTCCCTCTCCTGGCCGAGGGCCAGAGCCCTGCCATCTGGACAGGAAGGCGGGAGAAGAGCTGAGGGCTCCGTCCACCTGACAAGCAACTAAGAGGGGTCCCGCACCTTTCCAAGTGGATGCTGCCCTGAGGCCATGCCCGGCCTGGAGGCTCCTGGGCTGCAGGTTGTGTGATAAGGTTCATTTTCCTGGAGCATTGACTTTACTGGGAAATATGAGTGAAAAGCATAAAACATGGCCACATTTAGGAGTGGATTACAATATTTAAACCACTTTTAGAATACAACATGGAAATTACAAAATCAGTGGCTCTTGGCTCTGTGCTCCTCCATCTCTTTCGCAGACTCTCCCATTCCTACCTGTGGTTGAAAGGCAGGAGCTGTTCAGGTGCTGATCTAGATCCCCTTCTTTCTCCTGCTGGGCAATCAGACCTGCACAGACGAGCCTCTGGCTCTGATCCCCACACTCACTGAGCTTTGAGACAACCCCTGTAACTTTGTCGTACTGCACAGGCGCCTCATGGTCAACACAGCCCAGATGGAATTTGTCATCTTCAGTGCTTCCCATTCCTGTCCAACTCACCTCTCTACCTACTCAGAAACAACCTGCTCCCATCTCAGGGAGCGACACCATCACCTGGTCAGCTGCCTAAGGCAGAACTGTCCCTACCTCCCTGATTCTGACATTCAACCATTCATCAAGACCTGTCGATTCCATGGCCTCCAACCTACTTCCCCATCACCACCGTGGCCTTGGTTACGGGGTGGTCATTCTGTCGCTAGTGAGATGCTCTCAGGCTCATTTTACTCATCTGTAGTCTCTGCCAGCTAAAACAGTCCATCCTGAGCTTCTAGTCCAAGTCTCTCATTTTACACATAAGGAAAACCAGGCCAAGACAAGTGATGCACTTGCAAGGAACGTCCCAAAATTACTGAGAAATCTGAAATTGGATAAAGAGCAAAACTGATGACATTTATATGCAGGAGAAACATATACTGATTAATGCCGACATATTTTTTAAAGTTAATTTTTCCCTATAGTACAGCCAACATGATGGAATACTATACAGCTGTAAAAAGGATGAGGAGAATCTCTATATACTGCTATGCTGTGAGCTCATGATATGTTGTTAAATTAAAAAAAAAAAAAAAAAAAAAAGGTGGAGAGGGACTTCCTTGGTGGTCCAGTGGGTAAGACTTCGCACTCCCAATGAAGGGGCCCTCGGTTCAACCCCTGGTCAGGAACTAGATCTCGCATGCATGGCGCAACTAAGAGTTTGCATACCACAACTAAGAAGTCCGCATGCTGCAACTAAAGATCCCACATGCCGCAACTAAGACCTGGCACAGCCTAAATAAATAAATAAAAATTTTTTTAAAAGATGGAGAAGAGCTTGTACTGTATACTACCATTTTCTAAGAAAGAGGGCTGTAGGTATACACACACACACACACACACACACACACACATACTTATATTACAAATAAACTAAAAACAAAAAAAAAAGTTAACTGTGGAGGAGGGAAGAAACAGGGTACAAAGATCAGGAATGAAAGCTAGATTTCTGAAAATACTTTATTTTGACTTGTAACCATGAAAATATTTTTTATAAACGTCTAACGCAAAATTTAAAAAGAAGCTATTCCTTAAAATAAAAATAAAATAAGTGAATCTAACTGTGTAGCAAGTTGGTGGCACACTGAGGAACTGGCTCAGGTGACGCTAAAACTTAACAATTCGGCAGAACATCCCCAGGGATCTACCCTGAGGACAAAAAGAACTGCAGAAAATCTCAAACAGTTTTCAGTAATCATACACTGGTTGGTAATATGTTGGTATTATTATTTTAAAACTATCACGTTTATTTTATAGGTTAAAACAAGTAATGATGTGAATGTCGTTAGGAACCAAGATTTTCAGCATAAGAGAAAAGACACATCAATACGGAATCAAAGAAGTAAAAACTATATAATCCTGAATTTGAAACAAAAATATCAGTATCGACTCATGATTAAAAAGTGTATTTCCTGGCTGTCCATCAAAAAGGCCCAGGACAATAACCAGCCTTACAGCAACGAGTATCCCTTGTGCCCAGTCTGTGGTCTCAAGGTACCGTTTTCTACAAGAGGGAACCAGAGCTGCTTAGAGAAATAGCCAATTCCTGGTCTGGGGTGAAAAAGTACAAAACGAATCCGAAACATCTTACCATTTCAGAGACCAAGGAAAGGAAGGCTACGGGTCACGTCAAAGGACAAGAAGTCAACTTAAAGAGGCTCCACTGGCACAAGTGGCACCATCCTAGCATCCATGAGAGTAATAACTGCAATGGATTAAACACACCACATATATTTAAATTCAGGAGTTTACACTGATACTTAATCCCTGGTCACTTTTGGAGCGGCTACGAGACCATCTCATTATTTTGAGAACCCATAAAGAGAAAGAATCAGGCATTTGTCCTACCGTTCCTATTTGAACTGTCCCTTAGGGTAACCAAACAGTTAGTATTTCAGTGAATCAAGGCAGGGAATTCCCTGGTGGCACAGTGGTTAAGAATCCGCTTGCCAATACAGGGGACACAGGTTCGCGCCCTGGTCTGGGAAGATCCCACATGCCGCAGAGCAACTAAGCCCATGCGCCACATCTACTGAGCCTGCGCTCTAGAGCCCGTGAGTCACAACTACTGAAGCCCGTGCGCTCTAGGGCCCGCGTGCCAGAACTACTGAGCCCACATGCTGCAACCACTGAGCCCGAGCTCCTAGAGCCTGCGCACCGCAACGAAGAGTAGCCCCCACTTGCCGCAACTAGAAAAAGCCCGCACGCAGCAACAAAGACCCAACGCAGCCAAATTAAAAAAACAAAAGGGCAGAGTAAAGGATGAAACTTATCATCATTTACAACCCCTAATGACTGTGAATCCAAGTGCCTCCTGGTGAGGGGACACACCACCACCTCCGAGTGCACGTGCTCAAAGGCTGAGCCAGTCGAACTTCTAGATCTACCTACCACCTCCCAGGAAATAACGGGATAGAAGAATGCGTTCAATGGAAACGGCAAAAGTCAAAACAGGGACACCCCCGACTACAGAACAACCAGCATGGATTTTCCAAAAAAGAAAATGCAAGGAAGAAAAGGGATAGGGTGGAGCAATCAATTGATTAACAGAGACTTAAGAGACAGATCAGCTAAATGCAATTGTTTGGACCCTGCTTCAAACAAACTAAAAAAAATTGAGACTACTGGGGGAAATTGAATGGTACTGTGATTATGAATAAAATTTTAAATACCAGTTTTCTTGATACTTATGAATTTATCAAAAATAGCTAGGTATTAAATCTTACTTTGCATGCAAACATTTCAAACCTGTTTCATATTCATTTTTATGCTCTAACATATTAAAGAGTTCTTAATTTCAAGTATAAAATGCCACTCAATCACAAATTAGAGATTAAAACACAGGGTATTTTGTTTCCTTTCAAACTCCTAGAGAAAGACGGTTAAGGAGCAAGCAAAAGATGCAATACTCAGCTGGGCAGGCCTCCAGCCTCAAGCCACTGGCACCTTTACTGCAGCGGCATCCTCCGAGGGAAGGCTGGGCCTCAGGGCTTTCAGAGGGCAGGCAGAGAAGCATGCCGCTAACCTTGGTTTTCAAACTCATTATCGTTACTAAGACATCAGGTGTAATGTCTATCACTTGCAAAGTTTAGTGCTGGTTTTAAAAAAAGAAAAAGTCAGACGCACACCAAAATACAGTGCCATGTAAGCAGAAGACAGTCCAATACACCTGTTATAGAATGAAACTGCTAAAGCCAAAAGTGAGGAAGTTCAGGATGTTTTTGAATTTAATTACTTCACTGTCATGCAAAGCAAACAAGTAACAGCTGAAGAAGGAAATCCACACAAATTAAAATTTTCTAGTGACGTACCTGTGTGTCATATGCTGTAAGAAGATGTATCTAAGCTTGATCAGGTGGGAAGAGATTTCAATAAAGCAAAAGCAAAGCAGCGTCAACCTTATCCTTCTTCAGATAATGTAGTGGAGTCCCTTACCTAGGAAGTAAGATACGTGGTTAACTCACATGTGGAAAATTTTAAAAACAGAATTTCAAAAATGGAAATTTCTAAAAAATTATAAAGTAAGAAGTTTAGGAGAAAACTTTTTTAACCATCTATATAAACATGTGCTTTGGATTTTCTGCATTTTTTGAGTTGAACATAAATTACAAAGTCTGGATAACTTCGGATTATTTACACATAGAAAAGCACAAGAAACATGTATGTACAGTTTCACAAGGTTATCATGCAAACACTAGTCCAACTACCACCAGACCAAGGAATGGTATACTGTTGCAACCAAAAAAAAGTTGGGTGCCTCTCTCTGATCCCAAACCCTTTCCTCCGCCTCTAAGTAACAACTACCCTAACTGTGGTTATCATTTCCTTGCTTTTCTTTAGATTTATCACCTAGGCACGAAGCTCTGACAGTTTATTTTTGCCAGCTTCTGAATTTTACATAAACACAATCATACAGCGTGTCTTCTTCTGTCTTGCTTTGTTTTTGCTCCATTGTTGTTGCTGGCTCTGTTGTTTGTTTTCATTGCTGTATAATATCCCATCATGCAATATACCACAATTTACTTATCCATTCTCCTGTCCCCTGGGTAATTTCTGCTTTGGAGCAAATATTCGCACTACTGAGATCTTTCTGGCACAACTATCTTAGGCATATAGGCATATATTCCTCTAGTGTATACACCTACAAGTGCGACTGCTACATTACTGGGTAAGTGTATATTCAACTTTGCTACATAAGGCCAAACAAACTACTTCCCCAGGCGGTTGTAACAATTTACACTCCCACAAGAAGGTATGAGAGAGTTTCTGTTGCTCAACGTTTTCAAAATTTGTCACACTATTTTTAATTCTTGCTAACTGAATGGCTACGCAGTGGTGTCCTAAGAATCCTTTATTATGTAAAATTTTATAATTATTTAGGAGAAAAACTCATGAAATTTGACAACATCTGACAATTGCTGCAATGGAGATTTAATTCTGCAACCAAGCATTCGTTCACTTTTCCGGTGGTTACTGCACGCCCATTTCTCACCAGGTGTAACCCCCCCAACTCTCAGTCCACCAGCTTCCAGAGACACTGGTTCCAACACCCAGGCACAAGGGGACGGGTGTCAGGGTGGGGTGGGGGGCTGGCCAGTAAGAGCAGCCTATTCCCGGCCAGAGTTGTTTCACCTCTGTGAGCAGACAACCCAAGTCAAGATGAATCGAGTCTTTTCTTCCTCCTCTGGGACTTAAAGAGATTTTCATTCTTTCCCAAAGAACCTGAACATGAGCACATGGGAGTGAAGAGGCTCTCTGAGAATAGAGCAAAAATGGAGGAAGATGCTGGGGAAGAAGCTGACTCAACTGCAGCCAGCCCTGAGGCTTTTCAATTAGGTGATCAGTAAATCCCCCTTTGCTTGTAACAGCTAAGGTCCAGGTACATCAGAAATAGCCCTCACTGATATCACTCATTATAAAACATGTGTTTTGTTTTGTTTTGTTTTGCTTTGCGGTACGCAGGCCTCTCGCTGTTGTGGCCTCTCCCGTTGCGGAGCACAGGCTCCAGACGCAGAGGCTCAGCGGCCATGGCTCACGGGCCCAGCCGCTCTGCGGCATGTGGGATGTTCCCGGACCAGGGCACGAGCCCGTGTCCCCTGCATCAGCAGGCGGACTCTCAACCACTGCGCCACCAGGGAAGCCCCGATACATGTGTTTTAATCTACTCAGTAAGCCGCAGAGATCAATTAAGGTAACACACGATAATACACACACACACACACACACACACACACGGCCTCAATGTTATTTCAATCACATTTTGTAAGTCAAAACAGTTTATCACCCAAACTTGAACTACAGTTCTTGCCAAATGTTAACTCTGAATGTTTCTTTGGCAAGAGAATGAAAAATCAATAGCTGTAATTTATTTGTCCCTGTCTGCTATAAACACTTCACTAATTATACTATCCCTATTGGGTTTTAGTAACAAAGTTATGATAACCTCATAAAATAAATTAGGAGGTGTTCCCTGGTTTATTCTGAGGAAGTATTTGGATAAGATTGGAATTATTTCTTCCTTGAAAGTCTGGTGGAATTTAACAATGAAGCCATCTGTGCCTAAAAAATTTTAATTACTGATTCTATTTTTTTAATGGTTATAGGACTAGTGAAGGTTTCTATTTTTTCTGCAGCTTTTAGAAAGTTACATTTTTTAAGAAATTTGTTTATTTCATCTAAATTTCCAAATTTACTGACATGATGCTATTTCTAATAATGTTTTATGATTTTTTATAGTCTACTGAATCCAAATTATCTTCTCTTTTTTCCTTTCTTTTCATTGATTGTGCCTCCTCTTTTTTCTCCCTTATCTCACCAGACGTTTGTCAATTTTACTAGACTATTCAAAGAACCAATCTGGGTGCTTTGTTGCTCTTTTCTACTGTAAAATTTCCATTTGCTGAATTCTGCTCTGATTTTCTTCCTTTGGGCTTTATGGGGTTTTTTTTGGCTATTCTTTTTCCAATTTTTAATTAGAGTGATACTTAGCCTACTAATTTTCAGCTTTTCCACCTTTCTAAAGCTATAAAATCTCTCTCCATGGACAGAGAGATTTGGCTGCATTCTACAAGTTTTGATGTACAGTACGTTCATTTTCAGCCAGTTAAAAGCATGTTCTAACTTCCATTATGTCATCTTCTTAGAATATTTTTAAAATATTCCTTTATTTTTAAGCTCTTAGGGATTTTATAATTATCTTTTTGTTACTGATTTATAGCTCAATTCCACTGAGGTCAGAGATTATAATCTGTATTATTATAATCTTTGAAACGTATTGCACTATGGCCTAGTATTGGTCAATTTTTAGAAATTTCTTCTATGTGCCTGAAAATAAAGTATACGTTGCAGGTTTTGGATGGAATGTTATTTATACGTGCATCAGACCAAGGGTATTGATCCTATGTAAAACATCTGTGCTTACAGAATTTTTAAAATTTTTGGCCTACTTATTCTATCAGTTACTGAGACTTGTGTTGGAATCTCCACGATAACTGTAAATTTCTCAATTTTTTCCTTGTACTTATGCAAAGTCTAGTTTGGATACTCTGAAGTCATATTATTAGGCTTCTCCACATTGAGAATTATTATGACTCTCTTTTGAATTGAACCTTTTACCATTACAAACCGCGACAGAGACTACAGGTTGACCGAACTTACTTCTACTTCCTGGGCACAAAGCTAGATTGTTATTTCCCAGCCTCCCCTGCAGTTTGGTTCTTACCAAAGTTTGGTTATACGACCTGGGCTCCCCCTAACAGAACGTGATCGTAATGTACCCCACTCTCAGGCCTAGCCCGTGAATACTGGTGTGAGTCTCCATACTCCCCCAAACGCAGAGGCTCCTGCAGAGTATTCCAAGTCCTAAGAGATGGCAGAGTCACAGGTAGAAGAAGCTGAATCCCCAAATGACCATCTGGAAAGCAATCTGTCAAACAGGACTATCGGTACTGGACTTTGTGTAAAAAACGAATTTGCTTATAATAAACTACTGAATGTTTTGTTATAGGAACTAGTTGCCAACTCTATTAAGTGAAATGACACTCATTATCTCTAGTACTGTTTTTTTTTGCCTTAAACTGTATTTTTTTCTGACACTATACAATCTTGCTTTTGCCTAGTGTTTGCATAGTTTATTTTTTTCATCATTTTTCTTTCAACATCTCTTAATCCTCATGTTTTAGGTGGGTCTCTTATGAACAGTATACAGTCGGATTTTTAAAATATCTTACTTGATACCCTAGTCTTTTAATTGGAACACTTATGCTATTCACGCTGGAAGCAACTACTCACATTTAGATTTAATTCTGTTATTTTACCAGGGTCTTCTATTTGCTTCTTTTGGATTACTTGTTGTCATTCTAGCCCCCACTCCCCAGTAATCTGGAAATTACATATTGTTTCTATTCTTTTAGTAGTTGCTTTAGAAATTATAATGTACAGGTTCTTACCAAAGTCCAATGTTAATCAATATATTTACCCTTCCCTTGGACAGCAAGGGCCTCAAAATATTAACTCCATTCATCGTCTTTCCAACTTATATTCTACTGTTGTGTGTGTATGCATGTGTATATCTTTCCGTCATTATTAATGTTTTACACAATATTCATTCATTTTTCTAAAAAAGGTATAGAATTCTTTCTTCTAGTGTACTGAAGCTATTACCCCAAGTCTTTTTGGCTTTCACTGCCTGTGTTGAGAAGTCTGTTACTGTTCCTTTATAGGTAATCATGTGTTTCACTATGTGTTTGGGTGGATTTCTTTTTACTTATCCTGCCAGTCATTTGTTGAGCATCTTGGATCTGTGGTTTGGCTTCTTTCACAATCTGTGGAAAATTTTCAGCCATTATCTCTTCGAATACTGCTTCTGCACCATCCTCTCTCCTCAGAACCAATTATACATGTGCCAGAGCTCACTGTTTCCAGTCTCCCGCCTTCCCTTTGTGTTTTCCACATTCCCATCTCTGTGTTTCACTCTCGTTTTTCTTCTTTTGATCTATTACTGTGGTGGATTACATTGATTGATTTTCCAATGTTAAGCCAATCTTTCATTCTTGAGATAAATTTGATCATTATGTAACATCCTTTTTATATGCAGCCTAGCAGATTCTATTTGCTAAAATTTATGGAGGATGCTGTGTATATCACAAATACTGCTTGGTGGTTTTTCCTTTATTATAATGTCTCTGTCTGGTTTTGCTTTCAGGATAAGGCTGGCCTTACAGAATGAGACAGGAAGCATTCACTCCTCTTCTATTTTCTGAAAAAGTTTTTGTCAGATTTAGCATTCTCTCTTCTTTAAGTGTTTAATACTTATCAATGAAGCTATCTGCGCCTGAAGATTTCTTTGAGGTAAGGATTTTAACTACAAATTCTTTGATAAATACATAGTTATGCTATACATTTGTTCTTGAGTGAGCTTTGGTGGTTTATGTTTTTCAAGGGGTTTGTTCATTTTATTTAGGTTGTCAAATTTATTGGCATAAAATTCTTCACAATATTCCTTATTGCCCATTTAACGTCGGTAGGATCTGTAACAATGTCCTCTTACATCCCTGATACTGGCAATTACTGATGAGAGAATTTTCTAGATATAATATACATCTTCAACTCATCACAGCTTACCTTCAAGTAATATTATACCAGTTGAGACACAGTAATACTGTACTTCCATGTCTCCCCTCCCCACCTTTGTGCTATTGTTATTTATTTACCTCTACAAGTGTTATAAATCCCAAAATACATTGTTATTTTTGCTTTAAATAATCAATTTTAAAAAGATTAAAAGTGTGAATATCTGCCAATTATTGACCATTTTTGGTTCTTTTCGTTCCTTTGTGTAAAAATTTCCATCTGGTATCACACTGCTTCTACTTGAGCTTCCTTTAAAATGTCTTGTAGTTGTAGTTCTGCTGGCAATAAATTCTGTCAGCATTTCTTGGCCTAGAAATTTTGATTTCATTTCTGAAAGATATTTTCACTGGGTACAGAATTCTAAATTAGCAGGTTTCTTCCTTTTACTGCTTTAAAAACAGCACTGTTGTCTCCTGACTTACGCAAGTCCTGGCCAGAAGTCTTCTCATATTAATTTGGTTCCTCTGTAACATGTCCTCTTTTCTTCTTGCTGCTTTTTAAGATTTTTTTCTCTTCATCACTGGCTTTTCAGCAATTGGATTACGTGGCACCTTGGTATGATTTTCTCTGTTTGCTCTATTCGGGGTTTGTGAGCATCATGGTTTGCAGTCTTCGAAAAATCTGGACATTTTTCAACCACTATTTCTTCAAATACCATCTCCATCCTCTCCTCTTCTTCTAGAACTCCAGTTACACATATCTTGAAACAGTTGATTTTCTCTCACAGGTCACTAATGCTCTGTTACTTTGTTCAATCTTCTTTATTCTTTGTACCATATTTTGGATAGTTTCTACTACTATGTCTTTTTTTAAAAATAAATTTATTTACCTTATTTATTTATTTTTGGCTGCGTTGGGTCTTCGTTGCTGCGCGCGGGCTTTCTCTGGTTGCAGCGAGTGGGGGCTACTCTTCGTTGCGGTGCACGGGCTTCTCATTGCGGTGGCTTCTCTTGTTGCGGAGAACGGGCTCTAAGCGCATGGGCTTCAGTAGCTGTGGCTTGTGGGCTCTAGAGCGCAGGCTCAGTAGTTGTGGTGCACGGGCTTAGCCGCTCTGCAGCACATGGGATCTTCTCGGACCAGGGATCAAACCCGTGTCCCCTGCGTTGGCAGAAGGATTCTTAACCACTGTACCACCAGGGAAGTCCTCTATTGCTATGTCTTGAAGTTCACTGATCTTTTCTTCAGTACAGCCAATTTGCTGTTAATCTGTTGTATTTTTCACTTCTCTATTATATTTTTCATCTCTAGAAGTCCTAGTTCAGTCTTTTTCATATCACTCACTCATTACGCTCATTTTCCCCATGAATATGTACAACTTATTTATAATAGTTATTTTAATGCCCCTGTCTGCTAATTTCATCATCTCTGTTATTTCTGGGTTTCTATTGATTGATTTTCCTCCTGGTTAATATCATATTTTCTTGCTTCTTTGCATGCCTGGTAATTTTTATTAGATGCTGGACACAAACATTTTTACATTGTTGGGTGCTGGATTTTATCATATCCTTTTAAATATAGTTGGGGCTTTGTTCTGGGAATGCAGTTACGTTACCTGGAATCAGTTAGGGCAGGTCTGCAGCAGTCTTTTAGTCCAGGGCTGAATCAGTCCCATTACGAAGGTGATACCCCTCTGAGGAATCTACCTGATGCCCTAAATGAAAAAGCTGCTCTGAACCCACCCTCACAAAGATTAAAAAACAAGCTTTAAAAGGACTTAACTGATACAACCCTGGGTGGTGCGAACACAAACTATCTCAGCTCTGTGTGATGTCCAAAAAGTGTTGAGTCCACTCCTTTCTGGTGCTTCTTTTCCTGGCTTTGAGGTGTTTGCTCTGATGGACGCGTAGATCAGCACTCGGCCCAAATCTCAGGAGGTCCTTCTGCAGATCTCTGGAGTTCTCTAAGTAGCTCCCTACTCCCTATACTTTGCCCCTCAAATTCTAGCTGCCTTGTGCTCTCCAAACTCTGATCTCTGTTTTGCTACTTCAGTAAGGCTAGTGGACTCTGGTTTTGCTCTCCCTGTCCTGTAATGTAGAAACTGTCTCTAGACCAGGACTGGCAAACTATGGCCTGAGGACCAAATCCAACTTGCTACTATTTTTATAAATAAAGTTTTATTGGAACACGTCAATGGCCATTCATTTACATACTTAGTATGAAAGCAGCCACAGACAAGCCATGGTTAAAAGTTATAATTTTTATGAAGAAACAGTCCAGAACTCATGAAACTCAAATTAATTTAACAATCCAACACACTGAAATTCACGAAGCACCCTCACACACTTGTCTCCCCACTCTGTGCTTCTGACCCGGCCTTGGGCGTGAGTCTACCTCCCCCAGCGTGGCTCAGCAGGCCCTCCTCTGCCGAGAGCCAGCCTCCCTCAACACCAGGGTGGCCTTGCAAGCTCTGCTCCACCAGTGCCCTTTCTCCTCCTGTGTTCATGCTCCTTCTCTCCCACCCCCTCCACTGTCCTGTCAGACACTTCATCCCCAAGACTACATTCACATGCCTTGAAATCTTCTATTCACACTAACCCTTAGCACTTAACGAGGTGCCAGGCACACACGGCAAGCACTTGCTTTTTGGGGAATTAAACTCCTTTTAATTAAAGTGGACTTAAACTCGCATATTTCTGTGAACCTTCCCTTCCCAGGGAAAGTGACCCTCCTCAAACCCTGGTCTGTACTGTACGAGGAGGACGCCCATCACAACACGTACAAGCCTGTACCAGCCTTGCTTCCTTCTTCCTCCCACCTGACTGTGAGCCTCCTGAAGACACAACTGTGTCTCCATCAGGTTTGTATCCTCAGCACTCAGAAAGTGCCTACCACACAGGAAGCACTCAATACACATTAGTCACAGTTTTTATTAGTTAGTATTAATTTAATCTTGTAGTTATTCATTTATTCCTCACAACTCTACAAATACCTTTCTCCTTTTTCCACTCCATTGTAGAGATGAGGAAATTGAAACACAAAGATTCAGCAACTTCGCAACACTACACATTAGCAAGTCGGGGATCAGTGCGCCCCTGGAACCCATGTGCTTAACAACCGTGTCTGTTACCAGATAGACTGCACCAACAAAGGTGTGCTCACTGACTCAGGATGTCGTGGGAATCAATACAGATTTATGCTGCAAAATCGGATTTGCCATTTGCACACTCAAATTATCTTTAAAATGTTATCCAGGAGACAGCAGAAGCCAGAAGAACTACAATCCTGCAGCCTGCGGAACAAAAACCACATTCACAGAAAGACAAGATGAAAAGGCAGAGGGCTATGTACCAGATGAAGGAACCAGATTGGACTACAGAAAAACAACTAAATGAAGTGGAGATAGGCAACCTTCCAGAAAAAGAATTCAGAATAATGATAGTGAAGATGATCCAGGACCTTGGAAAAAGAATGGAGGCAAAGATCGAGAAGATGCAAGAAATGTTTAACAAAGACCTAGAAGAATTAAAGAACACACAAGCAGAGATGAACAATACAATAACTGAAACGAAAACTACACTAGAAGGAATCAATAGCAGAATAAGTGAGGCAGAAGAATGGATAAGTGACCTGGAAGACAGAATGGTGGAATTCACTGCTGCAGAACAGAATAAAGAAAAAAGGATGAAAAGAAATGAAGACAGCCTAAGAGACCTCTGGGACAACATTAAAGGCAACAACATTCACATTTTAGGGGTCCCAGAAGGAGAAGAGAGAAAGGACCTGAGAGAATATTTGAAGAGATTATAGTTGAAAACTTCCCTAACATGGGAAAGGAAATAGCTACCCAAGTCCAGGAAGTGCAGAGAGTCCCATACAGGATAAACCCAAGGAGAAACATGCCGAGACACACAGCAATCAAACTGGCAAAAATTAAAGACAAAGAAAAATTATTGAAAGCAGCAAGGGAAAAACGACAAATAACATACAAGGGAACTCCCATAAGGTTAACAGCTGATTTCTCAGCAGAAACTCTACAAGCCAGAAGGGAGTGGCATGATATACTTAAAGTGATGAAAGGGAGGAAACTACAACCAAGATTACTCTACCCGGCAAGGATCTCATTCAGATTCGATGGAGAAATCAAAAGCTTTACAGACAAGCAAAAGCTAAGAGAATTCAGCACCACCAAACCAGGTCTACAACAAATGCTAAAGGAACTTCTCTAAGTGGGAAACACAAGAGAAGAAAAGGACCTACAAAAACAAGCCCAAAACAATTAAGAAAATGGTCATAAGAACATACATATCGATAATTACCTTAAACGTGAATGCATTAAATGCTCCAACCAAAAGACACAGGCTTGCTGAATGGATACAAAAACAAGACCCATCTATATGCTGTCTACAAGAGACCCACTTCAGATCTAGGGACACATACAGACTGAAAGTGAGGGGATGGAAAAAGATATTCCATGCAAATGGAAATCAAAAGAAAGCTGGAGTAGCAATACTCTTATCAGATAAAATAGACTTGAAAATGAAGAATGTTACAAGAGACAAGGAAGGACACTACATAATGATCAAGGGATCAATCCAAGAAGAAGATA
This sequence comes from Monodon monoceros, assembly GCF_005190385.1. Classification (NCBI taxonomy): domain Eukaryota; kingdom Metazoa; phylum Chordata; class Mammalia; order Artiodactyla; family Monodontidae; genus Monodon; species Monodon monoceros. The sequence goes on along the minus strand of NW_021703778.1, from coordinate 171,847,247 downwards.
TAACAATTATAAATATATATGCACCCAACATAGGAGCACCTCAATACATAAGGCAACTGCTAACAGCTATAAAAGAGGAAATCGACAGTAACACAGTAATAGTGGGGGACTTTAACACCTCACTTACACCAATGGACAGATCATCCAAAATGAAAATAAATAAGGAAACAGAAGCTTTAAATGACACAATAGACCAGAGAGATTTAACTGATATTTATAGGACATTCCATCCAAAAACAGCAGATTACACTTTCTTCTCAAGTGCGCACGGAACATTCTCCAGGATAGATCACATCTTGGGTCACGAATCAAGCCACAGTAAATTTAAGAACACTGAAATCATATCAAGCATCTTTTCTGACCACAACGCTATGAAATTAGAAATGAATTACAGGGGAAAAAAACGTAAAAAACACAAACACATGGAGGCTAAACAATACGTTACTAAATAACCAAGAGATCACTGAAGAAAGCAAAGAAGAAATCAAAAAATACCTAGAGAAAAATGACTATGAAAACGCGATGATCCAAAACCTATGGGATGCAGCAAAAGCAGTTCTAAGAGGGAACTTTATAGCTATACAAGCCCACCTCAAGAAACAAGAAAAATCTCAAGTAAACAATCTAACCTTACACCTAAAGGAACTAGAGAAAGAAGAACAAACAAAACCCAAAGTTAACAGAAGGAAAGAAATCATAAAGATCAGAGCAGAAATAAATGAAACAGAAACAAAGAAAACAATAGCAAAGATCAATAAAACTGAAAGCTGGTTCTTTGAGAAGATAAAATTGATAAACCATCAGCCAGAAAAAAAGGGAGAAGACTCAAATCAATAGAATTAGAAATGAAAAAGGAGAAGTTACAACAGACACCGCAGAAATACAAAGCATCCTAAGAGACTACTACAAGCAACTCTATGCCAATAAAATGGACAACGTGAAAGCAATGGACAAATTCTTAGAAAGGTATAACTTTCCAAGACTGAACCAGGAAGAAATAGAAAATATGAACAGACCAATCACAAGTAATGAAATTGAAACTGTGATTAAAAATCTTCCAACAAACAAAAGTCCAGAACCAGATGGCTTCACAGGTGAATTCCATCAAACATTTAGAGAAGAGCTAACACCCATCCTTCTCAAACTCTTCCAAAAAATTGCAGAGGAAGGAATACTCCCAAACTCATTCTATGAGGCCACCATCACCCTGGTACCAAAACCAGACGAAGATATTACAAAAAAAGAAAATTACAGACCAATATCACTGATGAATATAGATGCAAAAATCCTCAACAAAATACTAACAAACAGAATCCAACAACACATTAAAAGGATCATACACCATGATCAAGTGGGATTTATCCAGGAATGCAAGGATTCTTCAATATATGTAAATCAATCAATGTGACACACCATATTAACAAACTGAAGAATAAAAACCATATGATCATCTCAATAGATGCAGAAAAAGCTTTTGACAAAATTCAACACCCATTTATGATAAAAACTCTCCAGAAAGTGGGTACAGAGGGAACCTACCTCAACATAATAAAGGCCATTTAAAAAAAAAATGTTATCCAGTAGTCCAAATTCCTCCCTGGTCTCTTGAGGAACTAAAATAATGACATTCAGCAACTTGTCCAAAGTCAGAGTCACCAGGACTGAAACCCAGGTCTCACGGACCAGCACTGCCTCCGTGGTAGCTTGTTCACAATGGCTCTGACACCTGTAAGCTCACACCCTGGGCAATCACCTAATACCTTAGCAATAAGCAAAATACACACCTCAAAATTCCCAAGACATCAGTAATGCCTAACAGATGCATTTGTCCTTTTTTTTAAACCAAGCATCTTTTTTCATTGCTTTGAATTTCAGCATTGACATCCTGGGTTGATGTATTCCCTTAGGACTAACAAATGACACTCACAACCAGATGCACCCAAAAAAAAGCACCTTTAGCTGAACCAAGTAAGGCCATTTCAGACTTCAAGGAAGGTTACTGAGACCTTGGCTAGGCTAAAATGAATTTTCTCACATCATTTAAATAATCATTTGCTTAGTTTCTAGCCACTTTAATATGAGAATTGACCAGAATTATTTTGCTTACTTTTGAAAAGCATTATCCAAATGGATTTGAACAAGGAGGAGGCAAGGAGCTACTTAAGAATGAAGTGACTACCCCACGCTACTGGGTAATAGAGTTAAAACTACCCTTGGGTAAAACACACCGTGGTTTGTAACTGCAAGGCAATGGTGAGTTTAGTTTCGTTTTTGGCCTTGTGATAGGTTTCTCTGAAGTCTTACTCACCTGAAATCATGATCAAACATCCATTACCACCGCATACTTACTTTAGTCTTAAAATACAAAATGTCAGAAATATTTTGACAGAGTCAAGTTGAAAATTTAAGATATCCAGTGATATCTTAAATATCACTATGATCTCTTTGAATTTAATATTCTTCATGCTACATAAACCCTCTAGAATAAATCTACTTCCTAATCAAATGTGACCCCTGCTGCTAAGATTGCTGGACCCACCAGTACAAAGTTTCCTATGTGGCATCTGACTGATCATATTATTTTAACTTAAGAGTTATACAGAAGCGTGAAACCTTTCCAGGTCACCTTGAAATTTTCATCTACTTGTTCTTTCAAATAAACTCTATTCTGCAGTGCTGGCTTTGGTTTAATACAGTTATGATTCACGGCAGTTTATTCAGTGAATTTAAATAGAGATTTGTTATGCAACATCAAATCCCTTAGGTTTCCCCCAAAATTAATCAATATTTTGAACACAAAATATTCTGTCAACACCTTTTATGCAAATAAAGTGCCTACATTAATACAATCTTCTATGGGAATAATACGAAAATAAATCTTTATTTGTAGGTTAAAGCACTGCTGCTAGGCGACGCCAGCGCAGACCCAGCAAGTTGAGAGCCCCTGACGAAGCGCAGGGAGCGAGCGCCTTCGTGCTGGGGCTCCGCAGCGCCCGGCACCACACCCTGCACACAGCACCCGGCTGAGTCCCAGGTGGTCCGGGGCAGCTGGGACAAAAGCTAGGCTTGTCTGACCCCAGGGGCCATAAATGCCTGATAAATATTTTTGAATGGTAGGTCCCTTCTCACAGTCTAGCACCTGTCATGAGGAAAACGAAAGAGAATTTCCTATAAAGAATCCACAGCACCAGGGCAGGTTTTACTAGTTTCTCAAAACTTCCTCATTCTCCTCAAAAATCTCTATCCTTAAATTAGAAGGATCCATTTGAATCTGCTATCTCTACAATATATTCGTCCACTTACATGAATAAGAACTTGAGGGAAGAGCGAAAGAAGGAAGGACCCATACAAAGTCATCTGTTCTTAGTAGTTTCCAACTCTTTGGAGGAGGGAGAAAATAGAAGTATTCAATCATTTGAAAAAATAGGAAGTTAGTCATGGAAGAAGGATTTCTTGGTTGAATGAGAAAACACTTGAAAACTTCCAAGACTGCCCTACAAAGGAAAGGTTAATGCAGAGCACGACAACCCCCTCAGAGGAAAACTCTGGTGCCCAGTCTCACTTGGAACCCAGCATGCAGCCTAGAGCCGGGGTGGCGCAGGCACCGTGCCAGGAGCAGGGGACAAGGAGGGCAGGGCCCTGCCGCCCAGAGCTGCCGCCTGGGGGAGGGACACAAGTAACTGTGGGTGTGCGTGCACAAGACGTGAAAACTGCCCAAGGGAAGCACATGACAAATGCGCCAGCAACACCCCACGTGGGTGCAGGGAAGGCCTCCCTGAGGAGAGGGTGTCTAAGCCATAAGCTGAAGGATCGGTAGGAATTAACTATTTCTGAAATTCTCAGATTAAAAAGTGGCTCAGGGGGCTTCCCTGGTGGCGCAGTGGTTGAGAGTCCTCCTGCCGATGCAGGGGACATGGGTTCGTGCCCCGGTCCGGGAACATCCCACATGCCGCGGAGCGGCTGGGCCCGTGAGCCATGGCCGCTGAGCCTGCGCGTCAGGAGCCTGTGCTCCACAACGGGAGAGGCCACAACAGCGGGAGGCCCGCGTACCGCAAAAAAAAAACAACAAAACTGGCTCATACTGAACATCAACTCAATAGCTCATTCTATAGGTTACAGGGGAAAAAAATCCCCTATAATTCTAGGGTATCTAACTTTTTGCTATACTTCTGCTTGATTTTAATGAGTGTGTACACGTATGTATATATAATTAGTGTGTATACATTTATGTATATAGTAAGTGTATAACATATACATAAACACACTAACATATATTTAGCACAAAGATGTAAATACATATACAAATATAATAAAATACTATATTGATAAATATTAGTGCTTGATAAATATTAACTGAACGAGTGGGTTGCTGGCCAGAGCTTAGAAAATGTGTTTGTTAAAAAGATACTTTTTGGACTTCCCTGGTGGTGCAGTGGTTAAGAATCCACCTACCAATGCAGGGGACACGGGTTCGTGCCCTGGTCCAGGAAGATCCCACATGCCGCGCAGCAACTAAGCCCGTGCGCCACAACTACTGAGCCTGCGCTCTAGAGCCCGTGAGCCACCACTACTGAAGCCCGCGCCAAGAGCCCGTGCTCTACAGCAAGATAAGCCATTGCTACGGGAAGCCCCCACACCACAACGAAGAGTAGCCCCCGCTCGCCGCAACTAGAGAAAAGCCCGCGTGCAGCAACGAAGACCCAACGCAGCCAAAAATAAAAAATACTTAAAGAAATAAAAATAAAAAGAGATACTTCTCAGGAATTCCCTGGTGGTCTAGTGGTTAGGACCCTGCGCTCTCATTGCCGAGGGCCCGGGTTCAATGCCTGGTTGGGGAACTAAGATCCCACAAGCTGTGAGGTGCGGTCAAAAAACAAGAAGAGAAGATAAAAAAAAGATGCTTTTCTTCTCATACTTCTTTCCAAGCAACAAACTAAAACCTGAACAGTAATTCACTTACACACATTAAATTACATTTCAAAAATATCTTTATTAAAGGGGATACAGGACCTGTTTTTCCACAACTCATAACAGAAGCCTTGTTCTAAATTAATATTATAAACAGAATTTTTAGATGAGCAAATCTGAATGTGGAAAATGAATTTGCTCTCCAAGATCTGTAGCTGCAAGTTGTAATAAGCCACACTACTCATGATGATGAATGATAAAACTGTCCAGCGTTATTAGACGTTCTGAAAACCCCAGGCAGAATAAAAGAGGGAGCAATGTTCTTGTGGGTTTGGACTTAAGGTTCCAAGCTAAGAAAGATTCCTATACTCTGGGCAACAAGACCCATGGCTGGCGTTGGAGGATGAAGGTCACCCCGGGAGGCTGGACAGGAGCCCAGAGGCCAGGGCTCAGACACTCCCCTCTGGGGTGGGTTTCAGTGAAACAGAGGGCTGGCAGGGAGGGACTGAACGAAATAATTTCTTGAGGTTTTAACATTTCACAATCCATGTCTTCCATCATCGAGAGTATCAAGGAGGCGTGTCTTCACGGTGCAGCAAACCCAAGCCCCATCCTAACCCTTTCTCTGTGAGCTGTGCATTCAGGAACAAAAGTGGTCACTCAGAAGACAGAAGTCACCTCGTTACGCAGATGTTCTACGGCCCAGCACAAGCCGCAAGGGAAGCATGTGAAAGGGGGGCTTCCTCCGATCTGAGGGTCTGAAGACCCTTGCAAAATAACCCCAATTAATGAATTTGCCTGTGAAATGCCATTTTGTAACATATGCAGGGCTGTGAAGTTTTGTCATTTTTAATTGAATATCATTTTTTTTGACAAGTCAAGATACTCTCTTTCTTCAATTGAAGTAATTTTTACTCTTCTAAGCCAAAGAACAATTTAAATGAGATTATACTGTTGAATTCATTGTTAGTCGATCACAGGCTTCCAACACCAGTGCCTGATGCACGTACCATAAATGAGCAGCTACTCCTCGTCTGGATGTGAACAGGGGTCAACAGTTCGAGAGTGTGTCGGCTTTTTCCTCTGGGGCTTTAGCTCCTCTAAACTACCTGGGGAACTGAACACCTTGTTGTTTGCTAAGGCACTTGCTTTAGAGATCTGATTATTAGGCTCTTAGGTAAGGCACCTAGGTTACATGATTCCTCATTAAAAAAACCAAAAAAACCCCACAGTGTTTCCCAAGATTTAAAAGCAGGAATGTTCTCCACCTGAAAGGTTACTTCTAAGGCTCCTGATGCAGCTCTCTTGAAAGGTAATTTAATCTCACTTAAGTGGAATGATGCCTTGGGTCCTGGGCTCTTCATGCAGGGCCAAACCGTTCCAGATTTCCCCACATTCTACCACATGCCTCTAGGCAATGGGGTCCAGAAACTACTGGACCTACCCACTGGCTTTATTCCTTCTGTCCTCTTGGCTCACCACCTCCTCCCCCTCCCCAAACCCACGACAGCCCTATCACTTGTCAGGGGCTTCGGACACTGCTGAGTTCCTGCTGTGTATGTACCGAGTCAGAGATCCAACGCTGAGGGAGGTGCGGGCTGCCCTGCTGAAGCTCTCCATGCCGGGGCAGCAGCCAGGGGCCAAGAACTAGCTGTGCCGACGGCCTCGAAGCCTGAGCAGGAGATGGGAGGCACGAGCCACGTCTGCGCCAGGACCACTGACCAGGCAGGTGGATCAGATGGATTCGTGTAGGCCAGAGGCAGGCAAACTTGGGTCCACCATCTTGTAATTAGTTTTGCTGGAACACAGCCATGCTCATGGGTTTACGTATGTCTTACAACAGCAGAGACCCAGGACTGGCCCACAAAGACTAAAACATTTACTATCTGGCCCACTACAGAAAAAGTGTGCTGACCCCTGGTCTAGGCTGTCAGCAGCCCTTTCCTCTTTGGGCCATGCCTCGGCTTCCTTCCGCCCAGGAGGTCAGCTTTTGCGTGTGCACGCACGAAAGGGAACAGCACACACCCACGGGAGGGCAGGCGGGAGCGCGAGTGTGTGTGTGTGGTACGCGCAGTGGGGGAGGAGCGCGCAGGCACAGCACGCGTCTGAACCTGCCCCCGCCCAGCAAACACCCTGTGCTCCATTCTCCTCTGACAGGGACCCAGCCAGAGATGTCCCTCCCACTGTAGCACAGTCTCTGTCCCTCAAACGCTCTCCTTACTTCCCCGCCATGAAAACCCAGTTCAAGGCTCACCTCTTACCAAACACCCAGGGTGAACTCCCGTGCACATAACAGATGCTCCAAGCGCTGCAGCCAAACCCAATTCAACCTGTCAGGTTATCATCCTCACGCTTCCATTTGAGTTCATGTATCAGCAAACATGGGCCTGAGTGCCTCCTGGGTCCTAGACACCCAGCACCACCGTTTAACGTAATGCATAGGCATCCTGAGCTTTCATTTGTCCTTGTCTGTTGGATAAATTATATTAAGTCTGATTATCATTTTGAGGTGATAAAAATTGTTCTGGATGAACAACTGGGAATGTACTAAAAACTACTGAACTGTGCACTATAACAGGGCAGAGTTTATGTTATGCAAATTATCTCCAAAAAGCTGTTATTAAAATTTTTTTCTAAGGTTAATCATTTCTTCAAAAACAGTAATTTCTTAAGCTTTCTACACCCAGCACGTAATAAAATGTCATGTCTAATATCAATGAATGGAAACACTAAGGACTGCAGTAAGTAGGCTTCGTAATAAGTCACCCCAGCATGGAGTGGCCTAACCCCCACTCGTCACGTTCACAGGCTCTGCAGGCTGGGGCTCTGCTGGACCGGGTACAGCACGCCTCAGCTGGGAAGCGAGAAAAGTGGAACACCAGAGTCACCTGCCCGGCCACTCACTCGCCCGTCCCGGGAGGCTGCTGACTGGGGCCTCAGAATGGCTCCTTGCGGGCGGGCCTTGCCATGTGCTCCCCCCGCCCGAGCTAGCTGGGCTTCACAGCATGGCTTTCCCCACAGCAAGTGTCCCCGAAAGAGAAGCCAGGCAAAAACTGAACCTTTTTTTTAAGACCTAGCTTGGAAGTCACACAGCATCACTCCTGCCCTACTACTGGGTGAAGCAGGTCACACACCTGGCCCAGGTTCCTAGAGAAGGAACAGAGACCCACCTCCCGGCCAAAGTCCCACTGTGAGACAGTCCACAGGATAGGAGGTGTCACTGAGGCCATTTAGGAAAATACAGGCTGTAATACAAGCCCAATCTTCTTGAAGACTGGCAAATTAAAAACCCAGGTGAAGCGGCATCTGGCATACCAAGTTGTATTTCAAGCCCTGTGAGCTGAACCTCATTACTTGCTATAAGCTGTGACTTGTAAGCTGCACCTAACATTGCTATGTTGTTCTGTCTTAGTAAATACGGTATCGTGACCTTGATTCGATAGGTGATGATTCAGGTTCACCCATGGTGACTGCTGGGCACTTAGCTTCGCTGGAAAATACCGTAGGCAGGCGGAAGTGCAGCTGTGGAGGAAGAATTCATCTCGACACCCAGGCTGTGTGCTCCGGTGCACCCGCCACTAATCTCTCGGCACAGCACGCGGCCTGCCCTCCTCCACCCCCAGCCCCAAAGTCTGCAGCACAGTGAGCAGAAGCTGCTCAATGGCTGATGGAAGAAAGAAGGAAGGGAAGGTAGGAATGTTTTAAATTACAAATTAGAGGGTGCTAGTCCAGTTATTATGATAGGCCTCTTTTCTGTAAAAGGAAAGTAAAGAACGGTGAACTGAGAGCAAACCTCTTCTGTCAGGAACGCGATCCTGAGGAGGACAGAGAGCCAGGTTTCTGATCCTAGATCTGGTTCTCACCGCTTTGGGACCTTAACCAAGTGGCATAGCTTCTCTGGGCCTCAGTTTCCTCATCTGTAAAATAAAGGGAGTGAATTAGATGAAGATTCCTAACTGAGGCCTGTAGGTGAGTCACTGCAACACACCCACTGACGTGAGAGGTCAACTCTCCTTCAAGTTGAAAGTTCAAACTGTATGATCTGAATGTTTGTTAACAACAAAAATGAGCTCTCTGCAAGGGTGAACTGTCCTCCCGAACCAGTGGGGCTAAGCTCAGGAAAGAGAGCCTCAGCAGCCGTCCTCGTCCCCAGGGCTGCCCCAGACCTCAGCCCCCCAGGCAGCAGGCTGTCTGGGCGCCTTTTGCAAAATATTAGCCAACAGATACTTCAGTCCCACGCAATCAAGATATCAATACAGTTTACATGCACAGGGCAACTGGTTTTCAAACAAACTATGCTACACATATTTCCAACAACCAGCAAACGATCCTTTGGTAATGAAGAGAACAGGCCTTCGTTTATTATTTTCACAAGTTTGGCCCTTTGAATGTGGGTCTTTCTAACTTGGGCCTCCCCCTCCAAAGCCAACCATCCTGATATCCTGGAAGCAGAAATAGGCGGGGCCCCCTCTCTGGAAGTCAGGCTCTCCTGGCGCCCTGGGGTGTGCTGCTGGAAAGAAGCTCTTCAAATGGAGAGAGCTCTGCCGGAACCTCACGAGCACACAGGGCTGCGACCATGCTTTGGGTATGTCGAGGACTGCCAGCCCCCAGGAGGCACGGACGTGCCAGCCCATTGTGTGCTGCCACACACGGAGGGCTGGGATACTGCACGCACACAGGCTAGTCCCCAACCTCAAGCAGAAAACCATCTCTCAGCCACAGTCTGTTGCCAGGAACCAAGAGACCAAGGCAGATGTCACCAGAGGAAGAACTGGGCCGAAGTGACAACTCTGGTAAATGAAGAGAAAGGATGTGCTGCTCAAGGGAAGCTGAATTTATTTACACTGATCATGAATGTAGGCTCTCAGCTGGAACATCTCACTTAAAATGCCAGAAGGTTCAGAACCCATTCATAAGCTTTTCAGAAGGCATGCAGTCGCCATGGTAACCATGACATGATATTTCTAGGCGTTGCACATATAAATTACCACCCGTAATGCATTTAGTACAGTTTGGGGCCACCAACTCATAGCAAAATAAATCTGAGTTCTGACTCTCAGTCTGCCTCTTAGATAAACAAAGCAGAACAGCTGGAGGTAGCATCCAACTCACTCCAGGATAAGGACAGGGCTGCACACACTGAAAATGCTCATCTGAAGGCAGATAAGGACTAAGGAAATCAGACTTCATCAGCCACCACCATATGGTTGAGATTTTATAAAACAAAATGTTCCACACCAGATTCATGAAACTGTCGTTGCTTCAGTTAAAGAAACAAACATACTACATCCATAGCTATATCTCTGGAATTCGACCATGTTTAGCAAGTCAAAGAGAAAGCAGATCTCTTTAAAGAACATCTTTAATTTATTTAGAGGGCATTTGTCAACACAAATAAGGTGGTTGTTCAAATGTCCAGACCCGTCTTTAATAAGAAATCAAAGTTTTATTTCTCAGGTTCAGGAGAGATCTACTCAGTCATAATTCTTTACCTTCATCAGGGACATTGATAAACATTTAAAATACACATCATTCATGGTTTTTAAAGTCCCTTACCTTCTCATAATCCACCATGAACACAGAGAAGAAGACACATACCGTGCACAGCCTACAAAGGCATCGTCAGCCTCACGTCCCCAGGCAGCCCGCTGCATCGGGAGCTTAACAGAGCTGCTGCAGGACATGCCTGTGCTGGCACCGTGTCCACAAAGTTGCCTCTGTCCTTATCACTAAACGGCTAAGTCCAGGGAAGCACCACCTTCATTACCCCCTCCTTCAGACTGCAGGCCACAGGTAGCAGCTGTGAAGGGGAGCAAAAGACCTCCCCGCCGGTTGCTGCCATATTAACAGAGACTTTGGCAACCGCTGCATTGCAGTCTTTCTGCAAGCTACCAACCTCAGAAGCAAGAGCGCTGGAGAGAGACTCTCCAGCACAGAAAGCTGCCTTCTGAATTACAAAGATTTTGTAGAGATCTTTTTAAAAAATGCTGCAAAGACCTTGGGGGGAGCATTTCTAGATTTCCAACCTGTTTCCTAAAGGCTGACTAGTTTGTGGTTTTCACTGGAGGATTGCTTTGACAATGTCCTGTGCCGTGTGAAAATGCGGAAATTAATGAAATGTGCGTGATGACACACCATCCTTAATGCTCAAGCAGTCCCGGTGAGAATCCTGCACATCTGCTGCCTACCACCAGCTTCAGAGCCCGACGGAGGAGCTCCGGGGAACCAACCAGGACTTTCGCTCCAGAAGATGCGAGCGCAGCAAGCACTTCTAGTGCCTCAGTGGCAGCAATCACCTTGAACGCTCAGCTACCTTCACAGACAGTGCACTTGAAATATTAAACCACTGCCCGTACAACCAAACTCAGAAAAAGACACTTAAGATAGTGGCATGCTTACTAAGTGACCTTTCATCTTCGTTGCTTTATTCCGTTTATTTAGTGAGCATTAATTAACCACGTGCTATCTGTGAAAGGACATGAGTAAGGCTGAGCTCGCTGTCCTGATGGTGAGGGGCTCTCCAGTGGGGTGACACACGGAGGACAAGTCATTCCAGGCTTGAGGACTGGGATGCGGGGGAGGGCAGCGCAGCCGGGGAGACGGAACTGGAGCCGGTGTGGGGTTCCAGGGCAAGGTTCTACGAGGAAGAACATCTAACAGGAGCTAAAGGATGTGCTCCCCGCTGAGAAACGGGGAGACGAGGGGAGAACACCCTCAAAATGGTGCAGCGTTCCTCGGCACGTGCCAGTGAGTCCCCAGCGAAAGCGCGCACAGGCTCCGTCCAGAAGTCCGTCAGACCCTCACGGCCGCCCAGACAGACACCCGAGCACCTGGTCCCTGAAGCACACACTCGCCCTGGGCGCACGGCCACCAAGCGGACGTGGCAGATTCTGAACGGAACAGGGCGGCCCTGCACCAGGCCCCTCAGGACACAGCAGCGGTCCCCCCGTGGCTCTAGCCACCACCTTCCGGAGGGGTTACCGTGGAAGCTGCCGAGCCCGACGCTGACCAGGTAACGGACCGAGTGAGGGAACCAGCAAATCAAGGACCCTACTACTGGCCACTCCCCCATCGAGCGGCAGGACCCGGCCCGGCCCATGGCTTCCCCACAAACAGCCCGCCCTCCTCTCGAGGGAGAACCCTGCTCTGCCTTCCCTCTGTCCCCCACTCCCCTCACTCCTCAGGCTCTGGAATCTTCTCCTCCAGGAAGTCCTCACCGGCTCCCTTCCCACCCCCAGCAGCCAGGACCCTCCCGCTGGGCTCCCATCGCCCGAGTGGCGACCACACTGTAAGGAAGGGACGCTGCGGATCTGCAGCGCCCAGCACGCCACCGGCGTGGCCGGCGTCCGTGCAGGGGCCCCACGGGGCCGCCCCCTGCTCCACGCCGTGAGGCGCTCCCGCGTCCCCTCCTCCTGAGGCGCAGAGGATCTCAGCTACAGGACAGGTGGGAGGCCCAGGAGTCACACCACCCCGCTGGGCTCCACAGGCCACAGCCTCACCACAGGCACCCCCTGGAGAGCAGGGCGCCTCCCTGGGGCTTCACTCAGGGGAGCAGGAGGGAGCACATTTATGGACATGCTGCAGCCCTCCCACCCCATCTCTCCCCGGAGAGGCGCGATGTGAATAAATGAATATCGCAGACCAAACCAGAGGCCACCTCACGCAGGCATTCCTGACTGGCACGAGGTGGATGATCAGAAGGGAAGGCAGGAAGAGACAGCGCGAGGACATTCCTCGTTGCTTTACAGAGACCCACTAGAGTGGTTTAACGAACGCAGAGGAACTTCCATGAAACGCCTCCCGGCACATTTAGGCGCTGGCCAGGCACTCCCCCCAGATGCCGCCTTTCAAATCGCGGCTCAAGGCGGCTCTCTGGGGCCGCTGTCAAACCACTCCTCAGCTCCTCGGAAACCTGAGCCTGGGTCGCCAGAACGGGGCTCCGGCCTGAGCGGGCTCTCCCAGGAGGGTCTGGGGGAGCTGGCAGGGGTCTGACCTCAAGACTCTGCGCTTCCCGGACAAGCAATCCTCGAGGTGCGGGAGGGGCGACAGCGACCCGGGGCTGAGACCCCAGGCCCAGCGCTGAGAGCTGCGTGGGGGGTGGGGTTTCGAGGACCAGCGGCGGCGGGCTGCGGGGGCGGCCGCTACCGGGCCACACAGCACCCGCCTCCCAGGTCCGCCATCTGAAAGCCAAGGGCAGCGAGCCAGGCCCAGCAGCGCGCACAGAGCCAGGCCCCGCCCGCCGGCCCGGCAGCGGCTTCCTACCGTCTCCACTGCACGCTGAGGCGGCCGGACTCAAAGACGAGGAGGAATTTTTCAGGTGCACCGCCGGGGCGCTCAAGCAGGGCCGCCTGGCTGTGGGCTCTGGACTTCGCACAGCCCTCCTGGTGGGGCAGGGCCCGCTCTCGCACACCCTGCTCCCTCTGACGCCGGCTCCCAACCGGCCGCTCTCTTTCCGAACCTGCAATCTCTTGTCTGTAGGAAAGGAGTAACACTCATCCTACAAACCTCACAGAATTGAACTGATTAACTGCTTTTTTTTTTTTTTTTTTTTGCGGTACGCGGGCCTCTCACTGTTGTGGCCGCTCCCATTGCAGAGCACAGGCTCCGGACGCGCAGGCTCAGCGGCCATGGCTCACGGGCCCAGCCGCTCCGCGGCATGCGGGATCTTCCCGGACCGGGGCAAGAACCCGTGTCCCCTGCATCGGCAGGCAGACTCTCAACCACTGCGCCACCAGGGAAGCCCTGATTAACTGCTTTAATGCATGCGTAAGGTTCCTGAAAGAGTAAGATTCTCAAAATGTAAGGCACAACTGTCACAAAATAAAGCCAGTATCCACAAAGCACTCAATAATTATTTTTCCAAGCTTAACTCAGTTTAAATACATGATGAGAGACCTGAAGGGCTCTCCCCATTAATTGGAATGACCACGGCACAACCTGCTCCTTTATTAAAGAGCAGTAATGAAATTCATAACTAACTCAGGCAATTAGCTAATATTGCTAATGTACATTTACATAAATTTGATACAAATTATGGAAACATCCCTATAGGTCTCATTTGGATACTTAACAAAATGCTCAAGAGTATCACTACCATCTTAAGGTGTTTACTACTTCAAAAATAGACACAACCCAGTTACCAAAGTTACCGTAAAAAAAGCCGAAGGAGTGAGTGTATACTGCCTGAAGGGAAAATACACAGACAGACAAATCACTCAGTCACTCCTTGTGCTGCTGGGGCCGAAGAACAAAGGGTGTCCCCAAGAAGAAGCAGGGAGAAGAGTACAAGAAAAATATCAATATAAAATACAGACAAGAGTTAGCTGGCCTGGATGCAGAACAGGCTTAATTAGCTGCAAAAAAATCTAATGGGACACTTATTTGATAAGACCCTGTGATGGGATCTGATCTTAGGAAAGAAGGATATTGTATATTCTGGCTGCTTCTCCAGGCAACAGGGCCCAGGGCCTTCAAACATGAAACAGGAGCTACCAGGTCACCAATAAAGGCCCCAGTTACAAGAAGTAAAGCCTCTCTACAAATTTAAATGGGAACCTGAACAGTAAGTCAAAGCTGATGCAAACCCCTCTAGGTCTACACCCAAGAGAAACGAAAACATCTGTCCCACAAAACACCTGTACATGAATGTTCCGAGCTGGACTATTCATAACAGCCCAAAAGGGGAAACAACACAAATGTCTACCAATGGACTTAACGAATACATAAAATGTGGTGCATCCACACAAAGGAATACTATTCAGCCACAGAAGGGAACAGCCTGCTGACACGTGCTACAACACGGATGAAGCCTGAGAGCATGATGCTAGGTGAGAGAGCCAGACACAAAAGACCACATACTGCATGATCCAATTCATAGGAAATGTCCCAAATAGGCAATGGTTGCACAGTACTCTGTGAATATACTAAACGTCACTGAACTGGACGCTTAGGAGAGGTGAACTCCATGGTATGCGACTATCTCAATAAAGGTATCTTTTAAAAAGAAGACACAGTCAAGCAAAAGGCTTGATAGTTAATTAACATCACTTAATGAGATGCAGCTCACCATCTCAATTAAAGAAACAAAAAAGGGAACACGTTATAACAAGTCTTCACTTTGCCCCCCCAAAATGCATTATTTTGGGGGTGCCCCTTCCAAATAATTGTAAATAAGCTTCTCATTGTTCAAAACAACTCATAACCATTTCTGGTAACTCTTTCTCTCCCCCAAATCTCACAGTTCACCCATTCTGTACCCAAAAAATTGATTTTAGATTTAATGTAAAATATAAATTACACCTATATACAAATATAGCACTTTTAAACACAAGGGTGTATGACCACTAGGGAAACTACCAACCCCACCACCATCGTTGAACAGTACTCATTAGTTCTTTCTACTATGAAATAAATATGAGCACTTGGGTTTTTAAGACCCAGAAATATTTACAAGACTTGAAGTCATTACAGTCAAAGAAAACACACACAGTGGCAGTGACTGAACATAAAACTCATAAAAACAAAAACAAGCCTATGTACAAAATAACAGATTTATAGAAAGACTGCATCCTCTACACCCAGCAAAAGAGCTCCCAACTCACTCCCGTTGCTGTGTGTCCATCTCAAAGTTTTCAACAACCCAACCAACAGAAGGCAACATAGCCACCTAAGCACAGTTCTGTAATTGGCTAAAATCGTCATTACAATAATGTGTGTTTCAATTTTCCGCAGGAAGAGAATCATGTCTACTCACAATTCACAATGAGTCAATCAGTGTGTAAAATATTTTACATAATGGGAAAATTTATTGTGACCCAAAAGTTCAGTGTGTTCTCATTGAGTTACCAGAAATTACAGATGTGAAGATACTTCTGTTAGCTTAACCAAAATCAAGAAAAGAAACTTCTTTAGATATGCACACATTTTCGGTTTGGTAGATCTAATTCTTTTTATGCTACTGTATTTCAAACTACTCAGGCTGGTAAATCCGTAGTTTAAATACTGAATAAAGAAAATGTGCGTGTTGACAACATAGGTAATTTTATACTGGTTTTGACACTGCGTCTCTTGCTACCTAAAGGGCTAAGCAATGTCAAAACCTGGCAGAGATGGCTTCGGTTTTTGCAAACACCCCTATGGTGAAATGGTTTTTCCAGAATTATGATACCATCTAATGTGTTAATTAATGGAGCCTTCCCATTGTGCCTCACTGTGAATAAAAACGTCTGTGGAAAATCTTACATGCAGTGTTGCATCCATTTAACATTTTCTCATATGTTACATTCAGTGGGTTTTTTTTGTTTTGTTTTGTTTTTTTAACAACCCCAGGAGGAAAAAACACTTAAGTAATTAAAACACACACAACTTTTCTATTATGACCTTTTAAAAACCCTTAGTCTCCTATGATACTCTAAAGGCTACACTGGGAAACTGATATGTTTATATATGAAATACAGATGCAAACATTTTAAACTACATAATCTACTGATACACACACTCTAAGAAATCAAATATTTCCAATCCTATAAACGTAACACATCTGTAGCAAAGATAATACCACAGGATACTTTTTATGTTATACATTGGTCCCCCCAAAAGGGTAACTATAAAACACAAGGAGTCTCTTTTAAACCCTGTTAAATAAATTATTTGCAAATATTAACCACAAAACTCTAGGTGATGCCACCATTAATCACTCATAAAACCCCAGAATGTGTCTTGAAGGAAATTTTTACAATACAAACGCTATTCTTAACTATCTTAAAATACATCGCAAAAGACCATTCTCACAAGTCTTTTTGAAAACTATAATATCTCATAACATCTGAAAGACTGAAAGTGTGTTTCTGATTCAGTGTCATGGCTCATTAAATCTGAAGTCCAGTACCTTGGACAAAACTAATTCTAAATCTTTTGGAAGAATAATCTTTAATGTATATGTTCAGATAAGAGTTAATACAATCTACGTAATTTATCAAAGACCACATAAAAACTTCAGATACAAAGTGACACCTGCTTCAGGTACAAACGATTTCACCCTGTATCCTTTTCAAATGCCTGAAATCCACATGTCTAGACATATTTCAGTATTGGCTCTTTGGTTTCTAATTTAAAAAGGCAAGCTTTCCTGCAGCCTGGCAATTAAACAGTTTTTCAAAAGGCAAAAGCACCATCTCAGAAAGCAGGTAAAGCTTTTTAAATTAAAGATTTCTATTTACGTCAAAAGCTCACCCTAAAAACATCAAAATAAAACTATACTCACATTTTAAAAGTCAGAAAACATATATTAAATCCACCCAATGTTGAAAACTTTTGGCTCAAGAGGGCAGAGTGTGAGAGTGCAGACAGGTCACCCCAGAGCTGAGGGCCTCAAAGTTCTCCACCCAGCCGTGAGGCTTGATTCGCAACCGTGGAGGGGACAGAGGTACACAGGGTCTGGAACGGAAGACCACGTGCCGTGCAGCACCTCGTCCGAGCCTCCCTCTTCCGCCCTGAACCTGTGGCCAGGCGGCCAGGCTCGAGGGAAGGGACCCAGGATGACGCAGGACAGCCACCACCTACACGCCCCGCGCCGCGGCACGGTGCCCCGCAGCCAGCGCCTCGGGGGGGCACACTTCTCGAAAGCAAGGGCGGGGGATGACAGCCAAGCCAGTGACCGCCAGCGCTGCCCTCCCCATGTGTGCTCCGCACAGCACCCCAAGGGAGCACAGGCACTGTGTTTTCCTCTTTCCCAGCCCACTTGGCACAAATGCCCGAAAAACAGACATGCACCCAAACAGGTCCACGGTCCCTTATCTGTGATTCCGAAATCCCAAAAGCTCTGAAAACATGTTCATAACACGCCCTGGCGCAGTGTGGGGCTCCCACAGCCTCTGTCCCACTGGCCGCGAATGGTCACACACCTGCTGCAAAGATCTTAGTGTCTGATTACACGGTGCTGCCTAGGATGTTCCACGATGTGTGTGTGGTCTATTCACGCATTCCATTCTAAAATCTCCAAAATTCCAAACTCCAAAACACCCCAGCCCCCAAGAGTAGCAAAGGATTGTTAAATGACAACAGGACAAGCCCTGGCGGAAACAGGGACACGTGAGCCCCCTCGAATGGCCAGGAGACAACAGCAATCTGGATTAAAAGTCTAGATTTACATACACGTTTGTTTGTTTTGCAAACTTTCTGGGCACGAGTGTGCCAGGCCCCTCAGCAGAGGTTGGATATATATAGCAGGCTGAAAACAGGCTGCAGTCCCTGCCTTCATGGAACTCGGGGAGTACCGAGCAAATGCTCCCCGTCGCACGTGGCAAACACTGCCGCGGTCAGAAGCTGAATGAAGGCCAGAAGGTGCCCGTGCAGACCCTCCAGCGGAGCCATGCGGAGGGCGGTCAGGGAAGGCCTCTCTTCCAGTGCCCGCAGGAAGCCAGCCTCGGGAATGGGAGCGCTGCTCTGGAATTCAAGACAGGGCGAGGGAAGGAGCAGGCTCCACACGGCTGTCCAGGAGGTCGTGGGAGAACTGGGAAGCAAGGGGCATGTGACCTAGTCATGCAAATAACCTCCAGTTACAAACCAAGCTCCCTCTAAGCCTCGGCCATCTCATCTGTCAACAAAGAGAGGGGCCAGAACTCGGATGTTCCACACGCTCCCAGCCCCATGAAGCGAATCTGACTGTTCGCAGCACTTTCTACTAAGGAGGCTGAAGGACCTAAATGGGGAAGGGGGACTTAATTATACTAAAACGGTATAGAAAGGAAAGAAAGCAGGCAATGCGATAACTAGGAAAGAAGATGAAGAACTTTTCATCAGTGCTGATTAAGTCCCGTAAAAGGCTGGCTAACAGCACTACACTCCCGCAAACCACTCTGCCAGAATGAAAAGATGCACAGCATAGCTGTTAATCACTTTGTGAAAACAGGAAAAGGTTCACTCAAGTGTCCTTGGAAGGCGTGGCACTTCAGGGGCCCTGCCTTCCTCCACATCCTTACCTGGGAAAGGGGTGGAATCGAGGGCCGCCTTCCACCTACAGACACCCCGTGGCTTCCCGCGTGGCCTTCCCCGCCCAGAATGCAGTGCTTGCCGAGCAACTATTAAGATGCACCAACAGAGGGATATTTGGAGCAGCTGCAAAAGCTCTATTAAAGATAACAAAATGTGTAAGTGAATCCCGAACTCTTTAAGGTTAAATACTCACTTGGGTGAGATTTAACAACGTAACAATAGAATACAATAATGAAGTGGCTTCTCAAACTTTTCCACCAAAATACACCCAAAGGCACAGGAGAACCCCGAGGGGTAAGCATTCTGAGGCAACTCAACTTACGTGAAGTCTCAGGTTTCACATTAAAAATTCATACAAATTTTACATTTAACCCCGCAACATCCTACAACACCCCTTCCCTCCTTGTCACTCTTAGCTTTTGGAAACAGAGGCAATCTTTTCTCATCCTCCCACGGCCAAGTGAAAGGCCTGCCGGTCTCCTTTGCCTTCTCTCCTGATCCTGTGGGCAAGGCCTCACCCTCCACCCTGGCCCTGGACCAAAGCCCCTGCCACCTCAGCCTCTCTCCAGGACCACTCCCACCAGTGCCCGAGGAAGAGGCAGTCTATCCCAGCTCCCCACCCCTATCTTTCTGTTCACCTAGAGCAAACTCTTTCTAGGAGTTGTCAATACACACATCCCATCCTCCCTTAACTTGTACCCGCCACGCTACAGCAGCCTCCCAACACCACGCTTGCCGAAGTCCTCAAAGACCTCCAGGTTCCCAAATCCAATGGTCAACCCTCACTCGACCTGCTTGATGTCCAAGTAGCTTTGCCTGACTCCAAAAATGTCTCTCCAGCCCCACCTCCCCCGTGATTTCCAGGCGGGTACATCTCATTAACAACTCAACATCTCCACGTGGGTACCCGAAAGGCACTTCTGAACTCTTGGTGCCCCCTCCCCTCTGATCCACCTCTACCAATCCCTGGCTCCGTAAACGGCACCATACAATTGCTTAGGTCATAAAAGCCTCCCCTCCCTCACATGCCCCACACCCAGTCGTCAGCAAAGACTGTCAGCTCCATCTTCAAAACATATCCCAAATCCAACCACACTTCTCACCAAGCTCCAGCCACAGTGGCCTCCTTGCTGTTTCTAAAACACACACATTCCCACTTCAAGGTGTTTGAACTTCCTGACCCCTCTACCTAAAATCCTTCTTCTCCCAGATCTTTACATGGCTCCCTTCCTTCCTTCTGTTTCAGCCCCTACGTCAATGTTGCCTGCTCAGAAAGGCCTTCCCTGACCACGCTACTACACGCTAGCCCGTAAGCCTGCTTCTTTGTCCTCCTCACATCACTCTTTGGCATCCACTGATATAGTCAACGGTTTGTTGACTATCCCTCTCCCCCATTAGAATATAAACTTCGAGAGGGCTAGAATCTGGACTCACTCATCACTGTTTTCCCAACTCTTGGATCAGAACCCAACTTAAAGCAGGGGGCTCAATCAATGTCTGTTGAATCTGTTTGCAGCCTTACTGTGAAAGATTTTTCCGTTAATATGAAACATTCACTCACTTACTCAGCGCTGTAACACAAGGGTTTGCATATACCCTTGACTCAGAAGGACAGCAAACACATTCTCAAGTCCTCCTTATGGACCCTGTCCTGGCAACATCACAGGCGGGCAGGAAGACCCGGCTACGAGGTTACCCCTCACGACGCTGTAAATGGAGAAAACTGGAAACAACCCAAGTGTCCAACAACAGAGAACTGAATCAAGAAACTCTGACACAATCATACAACCACCAAATAATCAACCAAATTGGATGCCATTCTACTAAAAAGTACTTCCAACATAAATATGAGAATCAAATAATTTTAAATCTAGTAGCCAACTTAAAAAGGTAAAAAGAAATAGGTAAACTTACGTAATGTATATTATCTAACCCAATATAAAATTTTATAACTTCAATATGTAATCAATATAAAAATTATTAACGAGATATTTTGTGTTCTTTTTTTCCACACTAACTCTTGGAAATCTGTTGTCAGTTTATACCTACAGCACACCTCCATCTGGACTGGCCACATTTCATGTGCTCACTAGCCACACGTGACTCAGGGCTACTGTGTTATAGTACAATTATAGACTAAGAAAAAAGAAAATGTTCACGACATAATAAGTGAAACAAAGAAAGTTATATGTTGCAGAAATTGATCCTAAAATGCATAAGGGAATGCAAGGGACTCAGAACAGACAAAACAATCTTGAAAAAGAACAAATGTGGAGGATTCATGATACCCAATTTTAACAGACATATAGATCAAGAGCATAGAATTTAGAGTCCAGAAATAAGCCCTTACATTTGTGGTCAACTCATCTTTTAAATCCTTTTAAAAATTATTTATTTATTTATTTTTAATCTTTATTTTTTCAGGGGGGCTGCGCTGTGTTGCATGTGGGATCCTAGTTCCCTGACCAGGGATCGAACCTGTGCCCCCTGAAGTGGAAGCACCGAGTTTTAACCAATGGACCACCAGGGAAGTCCCCTGTGGTCAATCAATTTTTGACAAGCGTACTGAGACTGTTCGATGGGGGAAAAGAATAGTCTTTTCAACTAATAGGCAATTGGATGTCCACATGCAAGAGAATGAAACTAGACCCCTACCTCACACCATACACAAAAACTAACTCAAAATGGATTCTAGGCTAAAGGTAAGAGCTAAAACTATATAACTCTTAGAAGAAAACAGGAATAAATCTTCCTCATCTTGGATTAGGCAATGGTTTCTTAGATATAACACCAAAGGCACAAGCAACCAAAGAAAAAATAGATAAACTGGATGTCATCAAAATTAAAGGACACCATCAAGAAAGTGAGAAGACACCTCACAGCATGGAGAAAATAGTTATATATCTGGTAAAAGAATTGTGCTCAGAATATGTAAAGAACTCTTACACTCAATAACAAAAAGACAACCCAACTTTAAAAATGGGCAAAGAATAAACATTTTTCCAAGGTAGATATCTAAATGGTCAATAAGCACACAGAAGGATGTTTAACATAATTAGTCATCAGGGAAATGCAAACCAAAAACCACAATGAGATACCATTTCACACCCAATAAAAAAGATGAACAATAACAGTGTTTAGTGAAGATGTGGAGAAACTAGAACTTTCATACACTGCTGATGGTAATGGAAAATGTCCCAGCTGCTTTGAAAAACCGTCTTGCAGTCTTTCAAAATGTTAAACATAGAGTTACCACATGATCCAGCTTTGTTTACAACAGATACAAAAACTTAGGTTCTCACAAAAACTTTACAGGATTGTTCATAGCAGCGTTATTTATAATATCCAAAAAGGGGAAACAACCCAATGTCCATCAACTGATGAATGTATAAACAAAATGTGGTCTATCCATACAATGGAATATTATTTGCCTATAAACATGAACTACTCTTATGTGCTGCAACATGGATGAACCTTGAACACATGCTCCACGAACGAAATCAGACGCAAAGAACACATATTGTATGATCTCGTTTGGATGAAATTTCCAGAAATGGCAAATCAGTAGAGGCAGAAAATAGATTAATGAGTGCCTAGGGTTGGGGGTGGGGGAGAATGAGAAGTGACAGCAAACAGGTACAAGGTTTCTTTTGGGGATGATGAAAGTGTTCTAAAATTAGAAAGTGGTGATCATTGCAAATTACTGAATATACTAAAAATGACAGAATTGTACACTTTAAAATGGTGAATGTTATACGTGAATTACATCTCAATAAAGTTATTATTATTATTATTTTGCGGTACGCGGGCCTCTCACTGTTGTGGCCTCTCCCGTTGCGGAGCACAGGCTCTGGACGTGCAGGCTCAGCGGCCATGGCTCACGGGCCCAGCCGCTCCGCGGCATGTGGGATCTTCCCGGACCAGGGCACAAACCCGCGTACCCTGCATCGGCAGGCGGACTCCCAACCACTGCGCCACCAGGGAAGCCCTAAAGTTATTATTTTTAAAAGCATATTATAAAATGGTGTTATATAGAATAATTCTATCTTTATAAAAAGAAAATATATGTATGCCACAAAGACGGCTTAGAAAAGCATACACGGTAGTGATCTGAGTGGGCAGAATGAGATTTACGTTGTTCATCTTTTGGTTTTAATACATGATTTTCCTAGAACTGAATGGGCATTGCTTTTCGAATAAAAAGGGGTGTTTTTTAATTTTAAAAGGGTGTTTTTAAAAGCTAAAAATTATTTAACTATATTCCTATTTCTGTAAAAATGCGTTAAGATTATGCCCCCAAAGGAGGCATGAATGATATATACCAAAATATTAACAGTGGTGAGGCAATGGAAAATATCTACATTTTCTAAATATTCTACCATGACTACAATGGCTTTTTTCTTAAAGACACACACGCACACGCACACCTCTTTCAGGACGCCAAAATTCCAGTATGGGGGCAGTGTGGCTCTTGGGAAGCTCAGCAAGAGAGAGAGGGTGTAAGCGGATGGTGGTCGCGTGGATGAACCCCTTCTGAAGCGAAGTCCACAGGGACCCGTGTATTTGTTGCTAACTCCAAGGGGGCCAATTTCCCAGGCAAGGTGTCCTGGGGAAGGGCAGACTGAGTCACACAGCCCCACTAAGGGTGGTGCCTGCGTCCCAAGACCATGGTAGATCTCAGGGGCACAGTGTGGAGGGAGGCTCTGGGTAGACAAGCCCAGGTGGGGGTGGAGCCTTGACCTCCCAGGACTGGTGAGGACTCCTCAGGGATAACCCTGGTGCAAACAAGACCTTTCTGAAGGGCTTGGTTCGGAAAAGCAACTGCTGTCTGGCTAGAGCAGCATATTCTTTACAATGTTAGCCCACCTGAGCAACTCTGGACAAAGCCAAGAATCCAATCAAGAGGTTAGAAGGAAGGCCTTCGTCAACTTCTCACTCTGAGACCAGGGTTCCGATTTCTGCAAAAAACAGTCCACATGCCAATGGTTCCCTGTTGGTGAGGGCTCAGAATCAATCAAGAGCACCCCTCCTTTGCTCAGAAGAGAACCAACAGAGAGCAAGCATGAAGGAGGCACCAGGGAGAACCACAGAAACACAGCAATTCTAATAAGAACCTGCTGTATAAAAAAAAAGAAAAAAAGAAACACGGCAATTCAGCATCCCCCTTAACTATCAGGCCACACTGCACTCTACTGCAGGTAACAAGGTACAAGGTACAGGACGTGATTCTCACAAAATTATCTACGTGCACACGTACTGAAAAGGGAGTCAAAGACTGTATGTCCTCCTATATGTTTATAGTGGGGGATAATGAGAAAATTTATTTTCTTTATTTTTATCTTCACGCATTTTCTCTGGGTACACACACTTATAAAGTTAGGATACCTCTACCCAGCTTTCCCCTGGGAGACCCCCTTCTGGAAACAGATAACTGTAAAGGTTCTGCCTTCAGAGAAGGTCCATCATTGGGAATCCAGACGTCCACCCTCATGAGGGCACCTTTTCTACTTTTTACCTCTCAGAGAATACAACCACACCTGGGCAGGCTGACAGAGCACAGAAAATTGAAATCCTCCATGCAGCAGTTTAACAGTGGAAATACACATCAACTTCAGCAAGAATTTTTCCACCTTTCTAGAGATTCTTTCAAGTTCCTCAATTTACGTGATCACTGAGACTTCACCAAGGTCTGCTGCTGATCAGGAAATGTCAACAAGTATGAAAGGCACATCAGCCAATCTTCAGCCTTAAACCAGGAATTCTGGACCCAAGTGCACATCAACTGCCACAGAGTCAGTGCCCTATTAAGCGATACAATCACCTCGAAAGAACTATTTTGCAGTTTAGGAAAGCATGACTCAGGGAAAAAAAGGACTATTATTTCAAGTTCTCACAATTAACTCTAATTACAACACTGACATTCTCTTACTCAAAAGCTTTTGAGGGCTCACGACACACTTCAGAATTGAGTTCAAGCTTGTTGGTATTTAAGATAAGCCATGCCCTTTGCCCCCGCCCCTCCTTGCCCAGGTCCCAAGACATTCTTCGTCCACCCTAAGCTCCAACCACAGCCCACAGCACCGTGTGTGATTTACGGTCCCTGTGCTCCCCACCCCGTCTTTTCTCTCACCTTTGGCCCTCTTGCAGCACAACATCCCTGCTGCCCTGAAAATCAAGGTATTATTTATCCTGTAAAACGCCTGCTCAAATTTTAGTCTTTATAAAGCATTTCCTGACCCTTAAACCAAGAGTCAGCAAACTCTTTTCTGTAAAGGGCCAGAAAATAAATACTTTAGGGCCTTCCCTGGTGGCGCAGTGGTTAAGAATCCGCCTGCCAACGCAGGGGACACAGGTTCGAGCCCTGGTCCGGGAAGATCCCACATGCCGCGGAGCAACTAAGCCCGTGCGCCACAGCTACTGAGCCTGCGCTCTAGAGCCCGCGAGCCACAACTACTGAGCCCACGAGCCGCAGCTACTGAAGCCCATGCACCCAGCGCCCGTGTTCCGCAACGAGAAGCCACTGCAATGAGAAGCCCGCACACCGCAACGAAGAGTAGCCCCCGCTCGCCGCAACTAGAGAAAGCCCATGCGCAGCAACAAAGACCCAACGCAGCCAAAAATAAATAAAATTATTATAAATAAATAAATAAATAAATATTTTAGGCTTTGTGGGCCACTGATGGTCTCTGTCACATACATATTCTTCTTGTTTATTTTTACAACCTTTTAAAAACCTAAAAACCATTTTCAAACGTGTAGTTTTCCAACCATGGTTCTAAGCACCATCACTCCCACGCTGTGCTCTGACGTCCCACACCATGATGCCTCTGCCTCCGTCACTACCATGATTACTAATACTATCCCTCTATCACACCCTGTGCACTGTTCTGCCTTGTCTAACTGTTCACACCGTCTGCGTGTCTGCCCCTCCTCAGACTACATGTTCTTTGAAGGCAAGAATCCTCAGACTACATGTTCTTTGAAGGCAAGAAAACTCTATTTTCCATCCCCCACAGCACCTACTATAAAATACTAGTACATATAAAGTGCTCTGTCCATGAATCTTTTAAAATGATCGTTTTTGAACAGAGTATGCTGAATTTTAAATTGCTTATTTAAGCATTTTCCATCACAAGTAGCCGAAGAACTTGTTTTTGGTAAAGCAGATTTCTAATGAGCTTCTTGAACACATGAAGATTGCCTGGGGTTTGATGTGAACCTCCTTAGCTTAATTTCAACTAAATGAACTTCTAAGCCAAACTGAGGTTTATTACCTTCAAAGAGCTGCTCCTGTCCTCAAAGGTCTTTAAAATTCTATGCTGTGAAAGATTTTATC
Source organism: Monodon monoceros (assembly GCF_005190385.1). Classification (NCBI taxonomy): domain Eukaryota; kingdom Metazoa; phylum Chordata; class Mammalia; order Artiodactyla; family Monodontidae; genus Monodon; species Monodon monoceros. The sequence continues at coordinate 171,821,011 of NW_021703778.1, read as the reverse complement.
ATAAAACATAAAATAACCCTCACGTGCTATACATAGTTTCCAGGAGATATGTAATCCTCAATCTTATTAACAAGGTCAAAACAATGCAAATTGAGACCAGGACTCGAATTTTTCTAGAAACAACAATCAGTTGTTAGAGGATGTATTTCTCCCTCAAGAGGACACTGTACCTTCAGTATTTCCAGCTTATTACTTCTTGTGAAATAGCTCCATGTCTGGGATCCACCTGCTACACAGATTCAGAAGTTTCTCTGTGACCAACAAATCATTTCACGTAACTTCTCAGACATTTCCTTTTCTCAGAGGCCACCTGGGAATCCCTCTAACTCCTGCCTAGTATGGGCCTTCTTTCATACTCATTTTCCATTTGGAAACTTTGGAATTCTCCAGCAGCAGCCTGTGGCACAGAAGGGACAAGGCCAACTGGCCCCTCTGTGCCCACTTCCCGCATCCTGCTCTTCCAAAAACCTGAGCCACTCTAATACGCTATTACTCGGTTAGGGACACCTGCAGCGTGCATTGTTTCATATCTAACAAAACAAGACTTCATCTACCTCACACACGTCTTAAGGACCAGTAGAGCATATACGTATACTACCTCAACTTCCTTCCAGCACCGATTTGCATGCTGGAGCAATTATGCCAAAACCGTGGCACTACTTTTCCATTTCCTTTTTTTGTAATAAGAAAGGCCTACTAACTCACAATGCTTTACTTCAAAAGCTTAGCAACAGAGTCAGTACATGGCTATCTTTCTGTGCTGTGTGAACACAGGGTGGAAGGTAAGCCGGCTGCAGGGATCAGGGAACCCCCAGGAGGTGGGGGCACTGCCACCCCACACACCACTGCCTCGGCTCTTTTAATACTCCAGAAGGTGAGGAAAAAATAACTGACAGAAAAATCCCCTATGCAAAAACCCCAGCTCTGCGGGAAGGAGGGTGGGTACCTGTGCATCATCCACTCCTCCTCCAAGAGAACGTGGCCAGGTGAATGATTTCTCATCTAAATATGGTCAACGTGAAGGACACAGCCCTGACAGCGGCACCTGCAGGACACAGGGCAACAGGAATCCAGGAGGCGGGGCAGGAAGGTGGGCTCTGAGGCCCCTGGAGGAAGGGGGACGAAGACACGGGCCAGGCAGGCAGAGTCCAGAGGAGAATGGATGGGGCCTCGGGCCAGGCAGGGAAGAGGCCTCTTTTGGGAAGAGGCCCACGGGAGGCTAGACTGTCCAGACTCAGGCAGGAAGGACGGTACAGGGCCTGGTGAGGAGGACACTGAATTTCCGGAGAGCAGTGGGAAGCCACTGGAGGGTTTTCAGTGAAGGGCAGGAGGCAGCATGTGCTTCTAAATGACCTCTCTGGCCACTGCACGGAGAAGGGCCCGGAGTGACCCAGCAGAACTAATCAGGGGCCATCAGCAAGAGGTCTGGAGCAGGCTAGGGACCAGGCAGGTGGAGAAAAGCAGGATGTAGGACTGAATGCCATGGACCAAACGGAAGGAAGGAAAGAGAGGGATCAAGGAATGCTCCCCAGCCTCCTGGCTTGAGCAGGTGGGGGGTAGGAAGGACTCGAGAGCTCTGCTGAGGACAGGTTAAGTAACATGCAAGTGAAAACACTAGGTAGCCTCAGGTGTGTCTGGTCACTCCCTCTCAGGGCTCAGGACAACACGCCTCCTCCTCCTGCAGGTGCTGGTCATCCAGCTCCTCCCAGACCAGCCACGTGAAGCGTTCTGCTCTTGCCCTACCCCGTGCCACCAATGCCGCACTCCTCTGGAAGCAGCATGTGGACTTCCCTCTCCGTCCTCCAGCGCTGCCTTACAGCACAGGCTCCACGACAACAGTGCCTGGCACACACTGAGGACTCAGTCATCAGTTGTTAACTAAATACTTGGGGCCAAATCTAAAGCTCAAAGAGAGCTGTGGGTTAAAGACACAAATTTGGGGAACTTGGGAACCACAGCTGGAAAATTATTTTATTTTTCTAATGGTACCTACGAAAAAATTCCCATTCGGCTGACCAAAGTTTCAATGCAAATTGTGTTACCTTAAAAAGGGTTTCCAAACTGACCTGATGGACATCTGGGCTTCTGTTCCCTCTGCTAAGTATAATACACACTTCTAGTAGAACCTCACTATATTAAAAAGGTTTGTACAACACAGGCAATATAGCCAATATTTTATAATAACTATAAACGGAGTATAACCCTTAAAAATTTTAAATCTCTGTTGTACACCTGAAACTTATCTATAATACTGTACATCAAATATACCTCAATGAAATAAATAAATAAGGTTGTTTTAAATTCTTAAGATCTCATTTCACGGCTAAAGACTGAATTTTGGTAGAAAGCACCTCACCTTACAAAAATATTAAATCTTAACAGTCATACATCACTGGAAATCAAGAAAAGAACATCTCTGAAGAACTTCCACACCAGGGTTTCTCAGTCCTGGCGCTCCTGATAATTCTTTGCTGCAGGAGACATCCCAGGCACCGTGGGATGTCCATGGGCCCCTCCCTGTACTCACTAGATACCAGTAGCACTCCCCAACCACCCCCAGCAAATTTCTAGACACTGCCAAGTGTCTCCTGGGGGACAAAACTGCCACCCCCCCCCAGCTGAGAATGACTATCCTATAGCCCAAATGGTCTTTCCATGTTATTGACATAACCAAGGAAACAGGGATAAAATTCTATTAAGTTTGAACCGCTCACTTAAAAACTGACCCAAATTACATCCTCTAGGGAAACTGAAAGCAAAACAGATACTTACACACACACACACACACACACACACACAAACACACTGGTGAGGTTTTGAACCATGTCATCAAGAAATGCTGACATTTCCTTTGGAGAGTCTGAATCTAAACACAAGAATCTTTGGAAGGGCTGCTCACACTCCGGGTGAGGGAACTCATCGTCAAGCCTCTCTTTTTCTACAGGATGAAGATTCCCCGTGTCGGCCAAGGCCCTCTGAGACACACGTGAGAACATGGGCTTGTGGAGCTGTTCTCACAGATGTACAACTGGGTGGAAGCACGGCGGTGGCTGAATGCAAGCAGCTCCCTGGCACCTCTTGGGCCCTCCCTGCTCATCAGCCAGGAGCAGCCAGCAGACAACTAGGCAGTACTGGCTCCAGGCCCCCGCGCATCGCATCCCCGAGGAGGGCTGTCTGCAGCCCAGGGGTGAGTCCCTCCTCAAGGGGCTTCCAGCACCCCGGAATCCATGGACGAGGGGCAGCGACAGTCTCACGTGGGCTTTCTCTCTACCTGTCATTGCTTTTACGCTCACTGCTCTCTATAAAAAAGTTAATAAGTCTTACACACTTTAAATCACTGGAGACATTGTAGTATCAGATTCCCACATCAGTTTACCACAGAGTTTTGAGGTTTTAACTTTTTCCTCCCATCTTAAAAGAGCATTCACACACACAGTAAGCACCCAGTGAGTCTCTCAACCTTCCAAATGAACCCCGGGTGTGACTGGTGATGGTGGTACCTAGCTCAAAGTTTTTAATAAGCTCAAAAGTGGTTGCCAGTTACCTAAATTATCTAAATCAAAAGGCACCAGATATACATGGAGAACAAATAGTCCCTTAAGGGCCAAAAGAAAAGAAAACTGAAGATAAGTAGTTAAGGGATTAATGATGTGTCAATCTCAACACAGACTCTGCTCTGCCCAAGGAAGGTCAAAATCTCTCCTCGTGCCTCTCAAAGTGCAGAGGTAGGTAAGGGGGCCTTGGGAACACTGGCACATTTTCTTGTCCCAGAGGGTCAGTTTTGATACACAGGAGGATTTTTTTAGTGGTTTGTACCATTAGAACACATATTATATAGGAAAATGCATAGGCTGCTTTAGAATGCTGCACCTCGGCCCTCTCGTGACGCATGGTACATGTCACAGGTCCACTCTTCTGTCACTGAGGGGCCTTACGGTGGAGATTCTGGGACACGCTGATACTCATCATCCACCACTGGGCACCGAAAACGGCCCAAGTGTTTTCCTAGCCTGCGTCAGTCATGGATCAAAGGAATCCCGACGAACACACCAGAGAACCCGAGGTTCTAAATCTCCAGAGAGAAAAATCAGTAAAATGGGGAGGGGGAGCTGTTTACAAAGGCACATAAGTTAACATACTGTTTCTCTGAACGTTTAGCCAATTGTTTTAGCCAATTTCATAGGGTCACCTCCTCCAAGCCAAGAATTGTATTTGGGGCTTCCCTGGTGGCGCAGTGGTGAAGAATCTGCCTGGCAGTGCAGGAGGCACAGGTTCAAGCCCTGGTCCATGAAGATCCCACATGCTACGGAGCAACTAAGCCCGTGCGCCACAGCTACTGAGACTGCGTGCTACAACTACTGAAGCCCGTGCACCTAGAGGCCATGCTCCGCAACAAGAGAAGCTACTGCGATGAGAAGCCCATGTACCGCAACGAAGAGTAGCCCCCCGTTTGCTGCAACTAGAGAAAGCCCGCGCGCAGCAACGAAGACCCAACGCAGCCAAAAATAGATAAATTAATTAAAAAAAAAAAAGAATTATATTTGTGCATGTTTCTGTGTTACATGCAGTGGTCATCAGACACTTCCCAAATGACAGGACAGGCTGAGAGAGATGGAGGCCAGCCAGCTCCAGGGTTCAGGCCCTTCACCACCACAGGGCCCGGCCCCAGGGGTCTCCTCAGGCACACAACACCTGCGGGAGACTCCATCAGTCAGAAGCGCACAGGTTTCTCGTGCCCAACAAGAATCCCCTTCCTCTAGAAAGGCTGCCTTCTGACACACCTTCTCCTCTTGGCTTGAAATGTTATTAAATAGGTGCTTTAAAAAAAAACTTCCATGTTTTCTATTTCCAGGACTAATTCCTAAGCTTTCTGCCAGCAGGGACCATGTTACAGGCAGGTTTTTACTCTGCTGTGATATCTAGCCCAGATACATGCACAGAGTAAGTGATGGATACCCAGCTGCAGATTCAATTTACTTCTGATTTGTAGAAGATACTGAATTATCTGAAGAATAACGCCTGGAATACCAAATGTAAAGGTGCTGGGAAAACAAAGGAACCAAATGGGGGAAAGTATAAATCCATAAATGGCAGAATTACAAGAGCATTAATAGCTGTATCTGTTGGGTGCCTGCTAACTCTGCCAGGAGTTTTATATACATACTCACATATTAATATGATATATACTGACTCCCTATAACCACCTGTAAGCTGAGTCCCTGCAGCTCCACGATCCCTTACCCCAACCAAAGCTAGATGTGTTTCAGAGTTCAGAACTGTTTGGATTTTAGAAAGGAAATATTGCATATATTATATAACACTCCCAATGAAGTCTGGGACAGCAGCCATAAGAAAACACATTAACTAACCGTCTGCAGTGAAATACAGGAATATTCATACCAAGTGGAATAAAGATTATGAAAAGCATCAACACAGTTCAGGCCAGGTTTTGGCACCAAACCTATGACAAAACCATTCCATTTTCAGAGGCTCTGTGGCTTCGGAATTGTGGCTGCGAAACTAAGCGCCCACATTATCGTCCTCACTGTATGTGCAGGGGCCCGACGCTCAGGAAGGTCAAGTGACTTGCTCAAGTTCACTCTCTGCACCAAAGCCTGTCCATCACCTGAACACCCTGCTGAGAAGCACCCTGGGACTCAGCAGGTGTGAGGGAGGGCCTGTGATCCTGCATTTCTAAGGACAGGAATCATCCTTTGGGGAGGGAGAAGTGAGCTCCTTCTACTAAACCACAGGCTCTCAGCCCTGCTGAGGGCACATCAGCATGATATCCAGGAAATCTGATTTCTGGAGTCTTAACTGACTGAAATAGTCTGAAGTAAGGCCCCCAGCTTTTGTGGCTCTTTCTAATAATTCTAATGTACAGCTGGGATGCAGAGTCACTGACATGAAACCATTAAGAGAAAAGAAAAGAAAGCACTAACAACAGAAGCCTCTGAGAAGGCAGCCGGCAGCTCAGTCAGGAGTTCCACTTCAGAGTGCCCACAGTCCATCAGAGGAGTCTGAGAGGCTTCCAGTAACGACCAGGAAATGTTATTAAATTCCTCAGGGATGGAATACCTCAACCATGCCAGGCTCTGTGGGTCAAAAGCATTCTTACCTCCTTTGAAACCAATGAAATCCGAGACATACCACACTAAAGGCCGAGTCCTATGGGGCAACCACACATCAATTCAGAATCAAGAAGTACTGCTGCCCACCTGCCAGAAGCAACAGCTGGCAGAAAAGGATAAGAAACGAAGCTGTCATGCTTAGGCTGCTGCTATACTATGGGTATGAACTCGTGAACTGAGTGCACACACCAATCAAACAGTGGACTTTAAATTTCGTTCACGAACCCTCAGACTGAAAAGGACATCAGTGGTCCTGCAGCCTGCTTCTCCCTGCTCCTCCCTCTAACATGTGAGGACACAGTGAAAAGGTGACAACCTACAAGCCAGGAACAAAACGTTCACCTGGAAACTGAACTGCTTGGCACCTTAATCTTGGACCTTCAGCCTCCAGAACTGTGAGAAATAAGTTCTTGTTGCTTAAGCCACACAATCTATGATATTTTGTTAGGACAACCTGAGCTAATACGTGTCTCTTTTATAAAGCGTAACGTCCCAGGTTGAAATGAGCAGTCTGAATTTCTTGAGAACACAGAGAGTGTCTCAGTATTTATACACACACACATACACATATACACACTTACACACACACACACCCCTAGCATGTAATAGCATGACTGGCATCCATGAAGTGCTTTATAAAAGTTTGCTGACTCCAGAAAGCAGGCAGAGAGGGAACCTACCTCAACACAATAAAGGCCATATATGACAAACCCACAGCTACCACTATACACAACGGTGAAAAGCTGAAAGCATTTCCTCTAAGATCAGGAACAAGACAAGGATGCCCACTCTCACCACTTTTATTTAACATAGTTTTGGCCACAGCAATCAGAGATGAAAAAGAAATAAAAGGAATCCAAATTGGAAAAGAAGAAGTAAAACTGTCACTGTTTGCAGATGACATGATACTATACATAGGAAATCCTAAAGACACCACCAAAAAACTACTGGAGCTCATGAATGAATTTAGTAAAGTTGCAGGATACAAAATGAACATACAGAAATCTGCTGCATTTCTATACATTAACAACAAAAGATCAGACAGAGAAAGTAAGGAAACAACCCCATTTACCACTGCATCAAAAAGAAGAAAATACCTAGAAATAAACCTACCTAAGGAGGCGAAAGACCTTTACTCTGAAAACTGTAAGATACTGATGAAAGAAATTGAAGATGACACAATAGATGGAAAGATATATTGTGTTCTTGGATTGGAAGAATCAATATTGTTAAAATGACTGTACTACCCAAGGCAATCTATGGATTCAATGCAATCCCTATCAAATTACCAATGGCATTTTTCACAGAACTAGAACAAAAAATTTTCTCTTAATTTGTATGGAAACACAAAAGACCGCGAATAGCCAGAGCAATCTTGAGAAAGAAAAATAGAACTGGAGGAACCAGGCTCCCTGACTTCAGACTATACTACAAAGCTACAGTAATCAGAACAGTATGATACTGGCACAAAAAGAGATCTATAGACCAACTGAACAGGATAGAAAGACCAGAAATAAACCCACGCACCTATGGTCAATCTACAACAAAGGAGGCAAGGATATACAATGGAAAAAAAGAGAGTCTCTTTGATAAGGGGTGCTGGGAAAACTGGACAGCTACATGTAAAAGAATGAAATTAGAACACTTCCTAACACCACACACAAAAATAAACTCAAAATGGATTAAAAACCTAAATGTAAGACCAGATACTATAAAACTCCTACAGGAAAACATACGTAGAACACTCTTTGACATAAATCACAGCAATATCTTTTTAGATCTGTCTACTAGAGTAATGGAAATAAAAACAAACAAAAAGTGGTACCTAATTAAACTTAAAAGCTTTTTCACAGCAAAGGAAACCATAAACAAAACGAAAATACAACCTACAGAATGGGAGAAAATATTTGCAAACAATGTGACCGACAAGAGATTAATTTCCAAAATATACAAACAGCTCATACAGCTCAATATCAAAAAAACAAACAACTCAATCAAAAAATGGGCAGATGACCTAGACATATCTCCAAAGAAGACATACAGATGGCCAACAAGCATGAGAAAAAATGCTCAGCATTGCTAACTGAGAAATGAAAATCAAAACCACAATGAGGTACTGCCTCACACCAGTCAAAATGGCCATCATCAAAAAGTCTACAAATAATAAATGCTGGAGAGGGTGTGGAGTAAAAGGAACTCTTCTGCACTGTTGGTGGGAATGTAAATTGGTGCAGCCACTATGGAGGGTTCTTAAAAAATTAAAAATAGAGTTGCCATATGATCCTGCAATCCCATTCCTGGGCATATATCCAGAGAAAACTATAATTCGAAAAGATACATGTGGGACTTCCCTGGTGGTCCACTGGTTAAGAATCTGCCTTCCAATGCAGAGTAGGTGGGTTCGATCCCTGCTTGGGGAGCTAAGATCCCACGTGCTGTGGGGCAACTAAGCCTGCACGCCGCAACTACTGAGCCTGCGTGCCACAACTAGAGAGAAGCCTGTGTGCTGCAATGAAGCGCCTGCCCACTGCAACTAGAGATCCTGTGTGCCACAACTAAGACCCAACACAGCCAAAATAAATAAATAAATAAATGAAAAGATACATGCACCGCAATATTCACAGCAGCACTATTTACAATAGCCAAGACATGGAAGCAACCTAAACGTCCATCAACAGACGAATGGATAAAGAAATGGAATACTACTCAGCCATAAAAAAAAGAATGAAATAATGCCATTTGCAGCAACATGGATGGACCTAGAGATTATCATACTAAGTGAAGTAAGAAAAAGACAGAGAAAGGTAAATATCATATGATATCGTTTATCTGTGGAATCTAAAAAAAAAAAAGATACAAATAAACTTATTTACAAAACAGAAACAGACCCACAGACATAGAAAACAAACTTATGGTTACCAAAGGGGAAAGGAGGAGGGAGGGATAAATTAGGAGGCTGGGATTAACACATACACACTACTATATATAAAACAGATAGGACTTCCCTGGTGGCACAATGGTTAAGAATCTGCCTGCCAATGCAGGAGACATGGGGTCCGTCTCTGGTCCGGGAAGATCCCATCTGCCACGGAGCAACTAAGCCTGTGTGCCACAACTACTGAGCCTGCACTCTAGAGCCCATGAGCCACAACTACTGAGCCCATGTGCTGCAACTACTGAAGCCCGAGCACCTAGAGCCCGTGCTCTGCAACAAGAGTAGCCCCTGCTCGCCACAACTAGAGAAAGCCCACGCGCAGCAACGAAGACCCAATGCAGCCCAAAATTAATTAACTAATTAATTTTAAAAAATAAAAAAACCAACAAGAACCTATTGTATAGCACAGGGAACTACACTCAATATTTTGTAATAACCTATAAGGGAAAAATATACATATGTACGTGTAAATAACTGAATCACTGTGCTAGACACCTGAAACTAACATGACGTAAATCAACTATACTTCAATACATTTTTTTAAAAAAGTTTGCTGAACTAAACAAAATTTGGTCAGTGTTCATTTAAATGTTGTTTTTCCTTATACACTTTACACGCCCACACACACACACACACACACACACACACACAACTGAGCACTAAACTCAGCCAGGCACCCAGTAGATAAACATGTGCTGAAATGGTGAATGTTTGCTGGACATATCCTCTATTTTCTCTTCCCTGGGCTGAAAAATGTCTGTTCCTTTAGCCTTAAATACCATATTTCATTTCTCTGGTGAATTCATTTTTTAAGGCTTACTATTTTATTTTCACAACAACCACGACACTACTATTCCTATCTACCATGAAAGGAAACAGGAGTTTCAAAGGTTAAATAAGTTGCCAGAGGCCACAAAGAATGGTGGGTCTAGCTCGCTGGTCCCTATGCCTACTTGAATCTTGTCCTGCCACGGCAGGGCTTCTACTGGCGGGAGGCCACTATCCCCTCACTGCCACCAATCCAGCCCCTGGCCCGCCAACAGTGGTCTCCATGTAATTTAGAAACTTTTATGTCTGCAGTGTTATACTTAGAAGAATAGAATGTCAAAGCTTTAAGAGCTCTTCTCTGTCATTGTGAATGCCACTGCCCTCCTGAGCCCCATCCTCCCTGCCTTCGTTACCAGCCTTCCCAGTCCTCAAGTCTCACTACCCTTCTTTAGTCCCTGTGCTAGTCACCCCTGGGCCACAGTCACCACATTCTGGCAGAGAAAATCCTGAAGGTGATAGTGAATGAAAAAGGTAAGTAGTATCAAAAGAAGCATCCCCCAAAACCTGCAGAGAGCAATTACTTTCTCCCTGATGAAATGGCAAAGGCCAGCAAATTTTGGGAATTCACAGAAAGGACAGAGTAAGAAATGGGCACCCCATACCAAAAAAAAAAATTGTGTGTGTGTGTGTGTGTGTGTGTGTGTGTGTGTGTGTGTATACACATAAAGTTTCACATAAAACTTTACTGTAAGAGGCCTCAGACCATCTAGACCAGAGGTTCTTACAACAGGCACGAAGGCAGGGGGTCCAGGAGCTCCCAGGACTCCCTGAAATTCCATGCATCAGTCAGTCACTCCAGCACATCAACCATGTAAAGTGGCTGACTCTCTTCATTCACATCTACTTCGGACAGAAGGTTACATGCCCAGGGGTGATGGGTATCTGGGAACAAAAGCAAGCCACATTTGGGAAACAGAGCTGGGCAGCTCCTGCTGTGCACCTCTGGGCCCGGAGGCCTCAGCGCAGCACTGTGTGTGAGTGGGGCTCTCTGCGCAGGGCGCAAGCAAAGGGCGCACCTGGGACATAGCTCTGCCCCCTCCACCATATTAATCCCGATACCTGGTTGCTCCACTGGAACAAAGATGCAGATTCCTTGTTCATTATTTAATTCCACACCCTCAGTCCCCTCTGACCTCATCATATTTGCTCCCACTCAAATAGTGTTGCAACAATCTGCTGAGATAGGCGGAGAAGGTAGATTTACAGAAAATGAGATTTCCTGTTGAACCAGTGCATACACACGTCTTGCACATGCTGTCAAATTATCCCACCCTTTTATACACAAACAGCTCCAACTTTATTCTATTACATCTCTAGGGGATTTACTAGAATGATCTAGGCTGAAAAAAGGAAATTTAGGATATATAAGCTTACTAATATATTCTCAATGAAACTTTAAGAACAGAGAGAATTACAGTACTCTTCAAAATGAAAGTGAAGTTTTCAAATAATTTTTTAAATGAACTAATAGGAAGGGAAAATTTATGGACTCAAAGTTATACTTGAAAAACTCCTGGCAAATAGATGATCAAGGATGCCTGATTAAATAAAGCACACATTTTATACAGACAATTACCATTTTATGAATGGGTGTATTTCAAAAGTTTATTCATGAATTCTTGGTTCAGAATACAGAATGCACTTTCTCACAGAAAATGAGTAACACACAACAGTTGGTGTTTCCATTTTAGCCCACAACAGCCTCTCTTAAAAAGTATATACAATATGCATATTGCTGACAGCACTGTGGAATCTAACCACCATACATGTAGTGAATTAAAGACAGTCACAGATTCCTTGACACTCCTCTTATCAAGAGGTAGGCTCTATGTGCCCTCTGCTTAATCTGGGAGTACTCTGTGGGTTCGACTAACAGAATACAGCAAGAGTAACGCTACACTGGGACTTCCCTTGGTGGTGCAGTGGATAAGACTCCGCGCTCCCAATGCAGGGGGCCCGGGTTCGACCCCTGGTCGGGAACTGGATCCCGCATGCATGCCACAACTAAGGAGCCTGCCTGATGCACCTAAGACCCAGCACACCAAATAAATAAATATTAAAGAAAAAGAAAGAGTAATGCTACACTGATTTGTCATCCCCACTTACTCTCCTAGAGCAATCACTCTAGGAGTCTACAGCTGACATGTAAGAAGTCCAACCACCCAAGCAGAGAGGCCACATGATGAGGCCCTGACACTATGTGCAAAGTGAGGAACCACTAAGCCTGGCCTTCCAGCCATCCAAGCATGCGAGTATAGCCATTCTGGACCCTCCAGACCAGACCAGAGGCCAGATAAATACCAGTGAGAGCCCTCAGTTAATGCCACATACAGCAGAAGAATCATCCAGCTGAGCCCTGCCTGAACAACCCACAGAACCATACTATCTAATAACAAATTACTGTTTTAGGTCACAGACGCTTAGGATGGTTTGCTACTCAGCACTCATTATCTGGAACAATCTGTGGCTTTTTCAGGAAATGACAGAAGCTCCAGCACTGGCATCAGGAATAGAACCCCTTCCTCCATTCACCACTGGTGGACACAGAGTTACGGTGGTGATGTCAGCCAGGATTTTCCTAGGTATTAGCCATTGGGGCAGCCTCATTTAAGAAAGCAAGGAGGTATGTGGTATGATCATCACTGAAGAGTTGTCCTGTCTGCTTCAAAACCCTCCTAGAATTCTCTATACACTACTGAGGACAGGTTTCAAAATTCTGAAGAAACACAATGTATAGTCAAAATGCAGTTGGTACCTTGATACCAAAGCCAGACAAAGATACAAGAAAGGAAAACTAAAGACCAATATCCCATATGAACATAGATGCAAAAATTCTCAACAAAATAGCAAACCAAATCCAACAACACATTAAAAGGACTCTGCGCCATGATGAAGTGAGATACATCCCAGGAAAGCAAGGGAGGTTCAACATACAAAAATCAATTAATGAAACACACCACATTAATAGAAGATGGAGGAAAAAAACACATGATCATATCAATAGACACACAGAACGCATTTGACAAAATTCAACAACCTTTCATCACAAAACAATCAGTAAACTAGGAATTTAAGGGAACTTCCTTAACATGACAAAGGTCATTTATTTTTTTAAAGCCACACATAACTTCATAATCGCACTGAAAAGCTTTCCCCTAAGATTAGGAACAAGACAAAGATGTCTGCTTTCACCACTGCTATTCAACACTGCAGCAGAAGTCCTAGCCAGAGCAATTAAGCAAGAAAAAGAAATAAAAGGCACCAACATTGCAAAGAAAGAAACATACTATCACTATTTGCCAATGACATGGTTCTATATATAGAAAATCCCATGGAAAACTAATAGAGGTAATAACTAAATTCAGCAAGATCGCAGGGTATATGATCAACACACAAAAATCATTTGTGTTTTTATACACCAGCAATAAACAATTCAAAAAGAAAATTAAGGAAACAATTCCATTCATAATAGCATCCAAAAGAATAAAATACCCAGGTATAAATATTTAACCAAGGAGGTAAAAAATTTATATACTGAACCTAAAAAATCTTGCTGAAAGAAATTAAAGGTGTTGGACTTCCCTGGCGGCACAGCGGTTAAGAATCCACCTGCCAATGCAGGGGACACGGGTTCGAGCCCTGGTCTGGGAAGATCCCACATGCCGCAGAGCAACTAAACCCACGTGCCACAACTACTGAGCCTGCGCTCTAGAGCCTGCGAGCCACAACTACTGAGCCTGTGAACCACAACTACTGAAGCCCACATGCCTAGAGCCCATGCTCCACAACAAGAGAAGCCACCGCAATAAGAAGCCCGCGCACCACAACGAAGAGCAGCCCCCACTCGCTGCAACTAGAGAAAGCCCACGCGCAGCAATGAAGACCCAACACAGCCAAAAATTTAGTTATTTATTTAAAATAAAGAAATTAAAGGTGTAAATAAATAGAAAGCCATCCCATAGTCATGAATTGGAAGACTTAGTACTACATGGCAATTCCCCAAAGCAGATTCAATGCAATCCCTGTCAAAATTCCAATGACCTTTTTACAGAAAGAGAAAAACTGATCCTCAAATTAATATGGAGCTACAAGAGGTGCCAAGTAGCCAAAGCAATACTGAAAAAGAAAAACAAAGTTGGAAGACTCACACTTCTCAAACTTACTACGTCAAAACTTTCTACAAAGCTACGATAATCAAAACAGTGTGCTACTGGCAGAAGGACAGGCATATAGACCAATGGAATAGAACTGAGAGTCCAGAAATAAATTCAAACACCCACGGCTAATTTATTTCCAACAAAGGTGCCAATACCATCCAACGGGGAAAGAATAGTCTCTTCAACAAACGGTGCTGGGACAAATGAATAATCAAACGCAAAAGAATGAAGTGGGACTCCTACTTCATTCCAAATACAAAAATTAACTCAAAATGGACCAAAGATCTAAATGTAAGAGCTGAAACTAAAATATAGGGGTAAATCTTCATGACCTTGGATTTGGCAATGGATTCTCAAGTTTGATGCCAAAAGCACAAGGAACAAAAACAACAAAATTAAAAACTTTTGTGCATCAAAGGACACTATCAAGAATGTGAAAAAACAACCTACAGAATGGGAAAAAATATTTGTCAGTCATATATCTATTAAGGGTTTAATACCCAAAATATATAGAGAACTCTTACAACTCAACAAACATGTCAAAAAAAAAGACAAACAACCCAACTAAAACATGGGCAAAGGACTTGAAGGGACATTGTTCCAAAAAAGATGTACAATGAAAAGATGTTCAATATCATTGGTCGGTCGCTAAGGAAATACCAAATGACAATGAGATACCATTTTATATCCACTAAAATAGCTTTAATCAAGACAAAACAAAACAAAATAAATGTTGGCAAAGATGTGCAGAAACTGGAACCCTCGTACATTGCAGGTGGGAACAAGTTAGACACAGAATGACCACATGGCCCAGCAATCCACTCCTAGGTATATCACCCAAGAGAAATGAAAACACTGTGTCTACATACAAACTTGTAAACATTATTCATAATAGCCAAAAGGTAAAAACGATCCAAATGTCCCACAGTGGATGAATGGATAAATAGTGATATATACAAACAATGGAATATTATTTGGCCAAAGAAAGGAACAAACTACTGATACATGCTACACCTTGGATGTACCTCAAAAATATTATGCTAAGTGAAAGAAGCTAGACACAAAAGGTCACGGACTGTATGATCCCTTTTATATGATATACTCAGAACAAGCAAATCTATAGCAACAGAATGCAGATTAGAGATTATCAGATTAGAAGAAAGGGGGGATGGGGAATGATTACTTAATGGGTACAGATTTTTTTTACAGAGTGATGAAAAAGTTTTGAAACTAGAGCAAGCTGGTGGTTGCACAAAATTATGAATACACTACATACCACTGAACTATACACTTTAAAATAGTTAACTGAGCATTATGTGACTTTTGCCTCAATAAAAGAAAATCTGGTTGGACTGTAGTTTATTGATTGATTGATTCATACAAATACTTGAGTATCTAACATACTCCAGGCACTCTCCTGGTAACTGGGTTAAGGTGTTGAAAACAAATTTTCTGCTATGAATTAAGAAAGCAAGGTTAAGAGACTAGAGAGTGACAGCATGGGCTATTTTAACTAGGTTGTTCAGGGAAAACCTCCTAGAAGAGGTGATATTTGAACAGAGATTGGAATGAATTTAAGAATATTATTCTGCTAAATAATGGGAAAAAAGTACTAAAACGTAATTTTTTTTTTTTTTTTTTTTTTGCAGTACGCGGGCCTCACACTGTTGTAGCCTCTCCCGTTGTGGAGCACAGGCTCCGGACGCGCAGGCTCAGCGGCCATGGCTCACGGGCCCAGCCGTTCCGCGGCATGTGGGATCTTCCCAGACTGGGGCACGAACCCGCGTCCCCTGCATCGGCAGGCGGACTCTCAACCACTGCGCCACCAGGGAAGCCCTAAAATGTAAATTTTAATTTATCAAAAATCATATGTAAAATTTGTTTTTCTAAAAAAGTGAGGGCCTATCTATAGACATTTATTCCTTTTTTTGCAAATATACAGTGATTTTTAGTTTCCAGATATTTTATTCTTTGTTACAAATAATTTCTTGACAGTCCAATAATGTGCTTCTTCTACCCCTACTTGTCATCCAGGGCCAGGCCATACTCCCAAGAGAGCTCATCATTCACTTTGCTAACAAGGCATGTTCTCCCTTTAGGGACTCGCTCAGGAAAGGAAAGAGGGAAAGGAATTACCACTCATGCTATGCTAGGTTCTCACATTCACTCACATTCTCACTTTCGGTCCTCACAACTACCTTTTCACAGATGAGAAAACTGAGGTTCGGAAAGGATAAAGAACTTACTATCATAGTTAGCTAAAGGAAGGACCAGAATTCAAATTGGGTCTGACTTCAGACCCATACTCTTTTCACACATAAATTCGTCTAAGATGGCCTAAGTACATCTTAAGCCAGACTGTGAAAATACGATGAAGTGACCCTGTCCTTAAGAAGCTCGTCATCTAGGCCTCAGTGTCCAGCTGTGCCCCCTTACTCACAGCCCTCCCTGGAGCAGGTACAGATGGCTATGAAACAAGCCCCCTCACCTCAGTCCAGCCATCACGACCCTTCCTGGTTCCGTGTTCAAAACTTTACAGTGGTTCTAGCAGAAGAGCCATGTAAAATCTTCTCCAAAATAGCCAATGACATAATTTCCCTGCTAATTGTGGAGAAGGCTTCATTGCCTTTAACTCATATTCCCATAAGCAGTCCGCAGTTATAATTAAATTCCAGATGAATGGGTGGAAAGCTGCCTATGCTGGCTGTAACCAGCTCTCTACAGAGTGACCAGGCCTCCAGGACTCGTTCACCACTAACGAGCTAATATTTGTAAAACCCTGTAAAAATATAATGACTAAATTCTATCATTATTACTAGACTACCGGTTTAAATGTAAACTAAGAGAGAGAAAACACATTAGTAAATCAAGTTTGGGACCTTTCCTCGGCGAGAACCACAGGGTAAAGAACGCCTTAACTGAACTTATTAAAGGATGTGGAATGCAATGTTGCTGCTCTAAGAAAATAACTCAAAACAGAGAGAAGAAATGGAGTACCACCTGGAAAAGTAAGTCGATACAGGCAAAACAGATGTTGGAGGAAAGGAAAGGCCGCATGAAAAATATATGCTGGGGCTTCCCTGGTGGCGCAGTGGTTGGGAGTCCGCCTGCCGATGCAGGGAACGCGGGTTTGTGCCCCAGTCCGGGAGGGTCCCACGTGCCGCACAGCGGCTGGGCCCGTGAGCCATGGCCGCTGAGCCTGCGCGTCCGGAGCCTGTGCTCCGCAACGGAAGATGCCACGGCAGTGAGAGGCCCGCGTACCACACACACACACACACACACACACACACACACACACACACACACACACACACACACACACACACACACAAAATATATATATGTGTATGTATGCTGGAAAAATACACAGTGTCTTTTAAAAAGCACTATATAGCAGCAAAACTAAAACATCTAGAATCTGAAAGCAAAACTAAAAAGTCTAGAATAAGAACAAAATCTAAAACCGGATTGTAATTCAGCTTAAACTGACCACAGAGCACAGTGATGAAAACACGAACTCTATAATAGAGCCCAACAGGCCCGATGCTCTTCCTTCTCCTCATCTGTAAAACGGGGATGATTCTTCCCTCAAAAGTTAGGCTGGCACCAAGGTGGCACCCCAAGGCAGCCAGTTCCCTTCTCCGGAGCCCTGTCCCCTGAACGGCAGCCACAGGGAGCCTCTGCAGGCTCACAGGTCCCCTGACACGCTCCTTCCTTCCGCGCACGCTCACCCTCCCTTGGAAAACACCTCTGCGCTCCCACAGCGCCTCTGTCCTACCATCATGGCACCCACCACACTGTGCTGTAACCAAATGGTTCTTCTGGCTTTTACTCATCTCACAGAAGCTCCTTGAGGGTCGTGATCATACAGCATCTTGCTTTACTTTTTTTAGCTTTGGCGACTAGCATAGCTCCTGGGTAAGTTCTCAAAAACATGTGTGTTGATTAAATAATTTTCAATTATCCCAAGTTGGAATTAGAGGCCAAGCAGCTTCCCTGGGGCCAATCTTGGAAAAAGGAAGACTGCAAGGGGAAAAAAAAAAAACCACTACTCTGGGTGAATAGTCCCTGCTTTGCCAGGTAACGATCTGACTTGGGAGAGTTACTTACGCAAACACTCTGAGCCTCAGCTGCCTCCCATATAAAGAGGGAACTCAACTAGAAAATCTCTACAGCCCCCACCGAGATCTGACACGCTATGTTTATATTCTAAGACCTTAACGCTCTTACGCCATTACATCTCAGCCCTCTATTACTATGAAACTTGACATCAGTAGAAGGCTTTCTTGTCCATTTCATTCATAAGAAGCAAGTCTGTACATGGTGCTATTCATCCCATTTTACAGATGGATAAACCAACTCAGAGAGGCCCAGCAGCCTTGCCCAGGGTTGTTCTGCTAGTGTGTACAGAGGGCAGGGCTGGGATTCAGATCTTTAAAGCTGGTGCCTTCCACCATGCCCACACTTCTCAAGTGAGGGGGTGGACAGCCCCAAGGACACATGGTAGGAATGCCAGGGGACCCCTCACAGATCCTAGGGAAGCCAAGGATGAACACAATGCATCTTTTGGAGAATCGAATGTACTCAAAACCTGGGGGGGACATATTACTGAGTACAATGTAAAAGTCCTATTCAATTTTAAGATAAAATTTTAATGGGCTTAGACTCCTATCAAGGGTTTGAGACATACTGCACTAAAACCATGCCACGCCCTTTCGCACACAAAAAAGCCTTCTGAAACCAAAACACTTAATTTACCCTATAATAACATTTCAAACATCAGGCTATGCACCCACGAAAGTTAAAATGTCAAATAAAGCCTCCCATCTTACAAGCCCCCTGACGCAACAAACCAGGGAGCTAAGCACCATCAGAACAGGGGATGAGAGGTGGGGGGAGCGGAAGCACAGTCAAGGGAGGCCAGCTCCAGGGCACACCCCCCTGCAGACACGTATGCCAAACCACATGGAGCCACTGTGTGGGCATCTGTCACACCCCTCTTCCTTCCCAAACTTGCAGATTCTGAACACAAACATTGATGGAGGGTCAGTCCACCATGTGCCAGGTCCTGGGGGGAAGTGGGGGCCTGACCAGCACCTCATCACCTCAAGCGTATGCAGGCCTCCTATTGGACATTAACCTTCCAGGGTACAAAGTTAGTCTCTGAAAACCTTCACTATAATTATGACTCCCGGAAACTAATGTTTTAGTATTTTGATGCTACTGTTGTCCTAAAGATGACATTATCCCAATCAGTTAGTCAATTTAGCTTTTCTCTCCACTTAAAGAAACGAAGTTTCCAACAAATACGCTTTTGGGTTTTGCCATAGAATCAGTGTTTTAATTGGAAAGGAAATCAGGATATCAGAAGAGCAGGCATGATATCTTTCTTGGTAGAATGGCCTCATAAAAGTTACCAAATAACCTCCATTAAAAAAACATGGAGAAAAAAAAACATGGAGTCGGGAATTCCCTGGCGGTCCAGTGGTTAGGGCTCTGCGCTTTCACTGCCTAGGGCCCAGGGTTCAATCCCTGGTCAGGGAACTAAGATCCCACAAGCCTCGCGCCGAGGCCGGAAAAAAAAAAATGGAGTCAAAAACCACCATGGAGCAAACGCTAGGAAAAAGTAAACCATGAAATGAAATTACAGGGCACTTTTTTATTTCTTGCGAATTAAAGAGATTTAGGTCATTTCAGCATGGATGACACAGCAGTAGATTTGGGGGGAAATCTACATTTACACCCCTCCCCTCGCCACCACCTTTTTTTTTTTTTTTTTTTTCCGGTACGCGGGCCCCTCACTGTTGTGCCCTCTCCTGTTGCGGAGCACAGGCTCCGGACGCGCAGGCTCAGCGGCCATGGCTCACGGGCCCAGCCGCTCTGCGGCATGTGGGATCTTCCTGGAGCGGGGCACGAACCCGTGTCCCCTGCATCGGCAGGCGGACTCTCAACCACTGCGCCACCAGGGAAGCCCGCCACCACCTTTTGATACTTTCTACCTACAACGAGAAACATCAGGGACAGCAAAGTGCTGCTGCCCAGGTTGGGGCCCACTGCTCTGTTCCCCACCATAGACCAGGCCCATCGTGGGGCAGACCTCCCGACCCGCTTGAGCTCCTGGTCACAAAGGGCTTGGCAGGCGCCAGAGGACAGCACGGGAAACATCACGACCGGAAACCCACTGACCAGTAGCATCACCAGGACTGTATCTACTGGCAAGAAGCAACAGGACTGCACATGTCAGATGCCATGCTACCAAAACAAAGCCAGGAGGGGAGAAATCCTCTTCTTGCCATTCTCAGGGCCCTGCAAGAGGCCCCGGATGGGCCCATGGCACCTGCCTTCCCGACACTGGGTCTCAACGCCCACTTCCCAGAAGCCTTCCCTGGCTACCCCCGCCAGCCAGGAGCTGTCCTTCCCTTTTCTGAACTTCCACCATACTTCCAGTCCTCTGCACAACCCACTAATTCACGTTAGCCTACACTGTATGACTCTTCTAGCTTCTTCCTAGTGGGTCTTCACTCTCTGGCTGAGCAGCCAGCTCCCTGAGGGCAGGGTGGTGAAATTTTCATTTTTCCTCACCCTCCCTGGCACAGGCTTCAGTCCTGGTGCTACCTCAGTCAAATACCCACTGGTTTCTGGCATCTCCTTCACCACGCACAGGGGCCAAGATGCCCCGGACTTCTGCAGACCATGCCCTCAAAGGCAGGTGCAGTATCTCCCTCAACTTAGCACGATAACTAGAACATTATGAGAACTCAAGGCACATTCATTGAACATCAAATTAAATGAGAAAAAGACTCCCAAATCCCAGTTAACGATCTACTTATCTCGAAGAATACAGAATTCAGCAAGAGATTCCCACCTGATTTCCGGAGTTGACAGAAACCAACACAGTCACCTGCATTTATGACATCTCACCACCTGCCAGCCTCACCCCAAAGTGTCTGCATAGGGAGACAAGCAATTCTGGCCCCCAAGAGGTTTTCATGCTTAATGATAAAAAATCTCACCTTCTCCTTCCTAGACTGGTCAGTCCCCCAGCCCTCACTATGTGTAGAATAGTGCTGTGCAGACCACAGTTAGTAAAGGCCCTCCAAAACGGGAAAGCCATTTTGTAGTTTTTAGATTTTTTATGAATAATAGATATTACCCAAGCACATACAATGTTTTCTGTTTAAAATTGCATTGTCTTCTACCTCCATGAGCTCCTTTGGACCCAAAGTCTGCTGCTATGGCACAAGACACCCCATCCCCATGCACCTCTCTCTACTGCCCTCCTGCCCGCAGGCATCCGGCCCTCTGTCACACTAGCTTCGTTCCTTCTGCCCAGAACTAGTCTAAGCATCGTCTCCACATTTAGGCCTCGGCTGCCTCTCCCTGGTCGTCTTCCAAAGCCACTGGCCTCACCTCCTTCTTTCTCACTTCGTAGCTCTCTTCCTAGTTTCTCTCTGTATCTGAAGTCAATATTATGACTCTCCTTCCCCAGCAAAAAATAATAATAATAATAATTTTTCTTCCTCTATAAACACTTGTAAAGAAGCCTGTGGGGGGGGGGGTCCTGATTCCATGGAACTGACGCAGAGGCCTTGGCCATAAGAGGTCTCCTCTGCTAAGTTAACAGTCTTAAACTGACCACTACAAGGAAACTCAGTTATTGCATAACATCTGATAGGTTAGACCACTTGCCGTTTGGAGAGTCTTGCTCTACAAAGATGAGAAAAGAGAGATGGGCAAATTTAACGCAATTTCCTTTGCTTGCTTGCGCTAGCCTAGACTTGCAACACCGCAGTGACAGTTTTTCTTGAAGTACAGCTTTAACATCATAAAAAAGGACTTTAAGAGAGTGACAAATCATTCTCATCCTTCAGCTTACAATCCTTCAGCTGACACCGCCCACCCCCACCCCCACCCCAAGGCCCTTCTCGCTTTGCACAGTGAACAATTAAAGGGATTCTAGCAGGGCTGTTTCCAGAATCAAAATCCCAAACACAGGGGAGAACAGCAAGAAGCAGCTCAGATGTTTCAGTTAAACGAAGGACTCTCTTCAAGGCACGAACAAGAGTAGGAATATCTTGATGGTATTAACAGAAACAACTGGCCGCTGCTATTGCCTGTTTCCAGTGGAAGGTCTTTACACCCTTCTTTACAAGGAGTGAGGCCATCTTATTAATTCCAAAATTAATGGATAGCAACCAAGGAAAATCATTGGTCTTCCTCCCCTCACAGAAAAATTCACATGAACGTCTTAAAAAAAAAAAAAAAAAAGCTGGAATTCTCCCTGCCAGCTCTCTGCTTTCCCCGCTTCTGCATTGTGACAGCTGGAACAGATGGCGTCTGGGTGAGACACCTTACATCTTAAACCTCATCCCTGATAAGGTCTGATTTTAACTAGTGATGTGGGAATCCCAGGTCTGTCAGGGGTTCTGTCCTGAGCACCTACTCACCAGATTTCCAATCTCATGTATTTTACAGTTTTCACACTGATAAGAATTTTTCGCCTCGGACTAATTCTCAGTATACATATTGTCACCGCACGGTGACAACACAAGTATTTCCTTTCATCTGAAAAACGAACGTACACTATTTTGCCAGACATCCTACATATGATGCAGCCTTTTAAACAGGCCATTTTCCAAGATGTGAAAGAAGATTTTAGCACCAACTGATGGTCCACCTGGTCGTTTCTTTAGGTAAGGATTTTATAGACATAGACAAGATTACAGAACACAACATTTCCAAAAGCTTCACCAGCAAACGCTGGGGGAAAAAAAAAATTATGGCTCCTCCTCAGTTGTATGCTGTGAATGTAAATTAAGAAGCGGCGACAACGCTACTCAATACAGCCTTTATGACTCCACAAAAATAAATGAATAAATAACACACACACACACACACACACACACACACACACTCTCCCCATCTCATTCTGAAAACTGATTCACGGCTTAATACGAAAAACATGAAATAAAATTGCTTCCTTCAGACAGGAATAAAGACGCAGACGTAGAGAATGGACTTGAGGACACGGGGAGGGGGAAGGGTAAGCTGGGACGAAGTGAGAGAGTGGCATGGACATATACACACTACCAAATGTAAAACAGATAGCTAGTGGGAAGCAGCCGCATAGCACAGGGAGAGCAGCTCGGTGCTTTGTGACCACCTAGAGGGGTGGGATAGGGAGGGTGGGAGGGAGGGAGACGCAAGAGGGAGGGGACATATGTATACGTACAGCTGATTCACTTTGTTATAAAGCAGAAACACAACAATGTAAAGCAATTATACTCCAATACAGATGTTAAAAAAAAACTGCTTCCTTCAAATGGACAATTATATGAAGGCTTCTTAAATTTCAAAGCACGTCCACAACACACCATTCATTTCCATTTTGCTGCTATGTTTTCAAGTGAAAGGTAAAGAATTTTTTTCCACACGGAATTCTTTCTAAAGGTCTAAATATTAAATAGATGTCCCCAACGGGGTGACAGTGAAAACGTGGCAAAGTGTGCAGGAGCAATTAACCAAAGGCGGAATGTGTGCATTTCGCCCCAAACTGGATCCCAGTACCCGCCTGCCACCGAGGCCACTGCAGCTCTCCGATTATGAATCAGAGGTTCATCTGCAGAGGAATGACTCAGTATAAACTTTTAAATAATGGCTTTAAAAAAAAAAAAAAAAAAAAAACTAAGCCAGCCCAGGATGAACACGTTCGGCTATGTAGACACCCGAATCGGTCCGCTCCTCACCCCGCAACAAACAGCCTCGCAGGAGATGCTGATTTCTCGCCACCCCGAGGGGGGGTGGGGGTCACGTTTCCAAGAGGCCTCGGCGCCCCGTTTCCTGAAAAGCTGCGGGAGCCCCGGCCCGCGGGCCCCGGCCGGGCCGGGCCGGAGGACAAAGTTTCCCGAAGTTGAGGCGTCCGGGGGGCGGGCGGGCCCGGGCTGGGGCTGGGGCGAGGCGGCGCCGTACCGGGCACTCGCCGCCG
>NW_021703778.1:171569437-171796575 GCF_005190385.1 Monodon monoceros | reverse complement strand
CGGGCGCCCCCAGCGCCGGCCGGCCGCCGCGCGCCCTCCCGCCGCCGCCCCCCCGCCGCCGCCAGGCTCCGCGCGGCCCTCACCCCGGGCCTCCACCCCTTTCCGGGTCGAAAAGCCACGCGAGCCTCGTGGGGGCCCGAAAGGTGCAGGTCCCCTCGCAGTCGGGAGCGATGGCGTCACCCGGTTCAGCAGGGCAGCCACTCTCGGTCACACGCACACGGACACACATTCAACACACAGTCTCACACAACTACTCACAGATACAGGCTCAGACACACTCAGCCAACATGCGTTCTTACACACTGTCCCTCACACTCAGACACACATGCTCACAAGACATGCATACTCTCACAGACACATGTTCACAGGCTCTCGGAGACACACTTGGTCACAGACACGATCACGTGCTCTCACACTTGTACACGCATTCACACACCCATGCTCCCTCTCACCCATGCACACGGCACACTCTCACACATACATACACATTCGCTCCTACACTCGTTCCGTCTCGTCCGCACGAGCAGGTGGTGGAGCTGAAGGAGACTCGCGACATCTGGGCCCTGATCTCCTTCACTAAGCGGGGAGCTGTCTTAGCGTTGGTTTGGTTGGCATTTCCTTGCTCCCTGGGGTCCTCCCACACCCAGGAAGTTGTGTCTTGGTCAAGTGCGAAGAGTGTGGCCAGTTTGCCATAAGCTGGCCTGGGGACCCAGGACAGAGATCCTGCTGCCCCGCGCACCCCTCTCCTCCCTGGACCCCACGGCTTCAGGGGCGTGTGCAGCCTCCAGAGCCAGGGCACTTACTTCTCCAGGGGCCTCGGCCCTCTGCCCCCCAAATCATGAAGGATTCCCCATGGTCCTCTAAGACGGTGTCCAGTCCGGCTGGGCCTGACAAGATGGGGCGCAACGGACGGTCTGTCTCTGCGAGGCTCCAGGCCACCCAAAGAGCAAGGCCACCTCTGCACGAGTTTACAAGTTAACACTGAGGAGATGGAATGATGTTTCCTTTTTCTCTGCTCAGGAAGGCTCATAAAGATCCCCAGACCAGCGCTGAGACCTGTGTGACCAGCTTAAGCCAGGCTCCCTTCTTATATTTCTCCAATGACTTGTTGAATAGAGGCAGGAAGTCCAGCATCTCCTCTGGAGACTTCCTCTGTGGAACATTCCAGAACCCTCGACAGTCCACGGCTCTGGCCCCATCAGCCCGACTGGTACTTGTTCTCCAGCCACAGAGGTGGGGACTCGGCCAGGCTACAGCAGCGCCCCTGCTTTGGCCACTGAAAGGGCACAGCTGAGTGCAGACAGAGAACCCAAGATGGCTGTTGTTCCCCCAGCACCCATGTCAGGGCGACAGGCCAGCCCCAGCCAACCCTCTCACACAGACTCCTGGGCTCCGACCCGAACCTAGGTCACCAGATGAGCGCCTCCTTCCTTCCCTCTCCGTGGCTTCCTCTCCAGAGCTTTGGATGTCCTTTCTTGCCTGTCAGAAGCCGTAAAGACCCTGCCCTCAAAGGGCAGGGTCCACACTGCTTCCCACACCCCCGGCTCCCAGGCCTCTGTGTATCCGCCCATCTCCTCCCAGGTCCCCAGGCCTGCTCAGGCCACAGTCCTGGGACACTCAGCCGGGTCACACTCCCACCTCCTGCCTCACACTATATTGGGATCTTTTTAAGACTTTGCCAAAATCAGAGTTTGCCAAAAATTCTCTAGGCTGCACTATTCTTGGTTCTTTTAAAATAAGCAACAAGGTAGAAGTTTCAAAGACCCGTCAGAGCGGTTTTCTACAACTCGTTTTATCCTCTACCAAAGCAGTATCGAGCAGCATTCAGAATGAATAGATTCAGGTACAAGCCGTGGTTGAGCCCTCTGCTGGAGAGTGAGGACCTGCTCCTTCTCTTCTTCCCCTTCCTCCCCCTTCTTTCTTTCCTCCAACCGTCTGAGCAGTTCTGGATCCCCTGCTTTGGGGAATTGGAGGGGGAGCAGCACAAAGAAGTTTGCCCCAAACAGGGCAACGGCTTTGGGGGCGGGCGTTCTGTCCTCCGCAGTTTCGGCCGCTGGGCAGCCGTGATGAGCAGCGAGGAGAGCCAATCACAGCTCTCCTCGCTGCATTTCAAAGGCAGAGCTCTCTGTTCCCTATGGCAACGTGTAACAACAAGCTGACACCATTTCTGGACAAAGAAATTTCTCGCAGGAATTTATGTAGCATTACGTGTTCTGTTTGCTGCATTTCTGGGAGAAGTGCACACAGATATTGGAGTGACTCAAGTACAATGGCTCAGAAGCCATTCCTGTCTGTCTTCCAGAGAGGAGGAGAAAGTATCCACTGTTTAGTGTAAGGGGTCTTCAGGCCTACGAGAGGGGTTTCATCAGATCTCTCCCCGAGTGTGATGATCAGACACGCAAGTGACACCTCCCCACTCTGAGACCATCAGCTCCCGTGGGTCTGTCTTGGGCTGAAAAGTGCTAGCAACTTCTCCCACTGAAACGTATGAAATACCACCTCAGGTGGGCCTCGGCACCTGGCAAAATCAAAAAGAGTTCCCACTAATTGTTCAGACAGGTGGCTTCCAAACTTTTTGAATACACTTTACGTTACAAACCCCTTGTGTATAACACATGTGCATTTATACACACACATATATAACAATGCTTAATCTCAAACATGTGATGTACTCTGTTATTTTCTATTCCATTCCGTTTAGTTTTTAAATGCTGCTTGTGACTCTCTTAACTCACTGTTGGTTCATGACCTGAAGTTTGAGAACACTATCATAAACTAAAACAGCTGCTGACGACGGTGGACGTGGCCCAGCGTTTGGGGGTGGTCGTCGTGGGAAAGCACCCCTCTCCCTCCTGCTCCATCATGAGTGTGCACTGCGGTGCTGCGCTGCAAAGCCAAGGACTCCAGCCCCCCTCCCCTGCCCAGCCCAGTCCTTCAAGTAGACCCTGGCTAACAGCAGAGGTGCCCCTTCTCCGGACAGGGATGGCCAAAAAAAAAATGCAGAGGAAATGGGGCCTGGAGAGGCCCCGGAGGCCTAAGGGTGGGTATGCAAACACAGCCACGGGTTTCGTGCAGGTGATGAGAGAAGGGAAGGCAAGGTGGGAGATTTGTGTAACTGGCCACAGGAAGTTTTAATTTTCTCTCATTTCTGTGGGCCTCTTGGGAAGATGAAGGTATCCTCATTTTAGGGAAACGTGGTTTGGGATTTGTGTGCACGCTCACACACACACACACACACCCCACCACCACCACCACCACCACCAGCAGCACCTCTGGCATTTTCCCCCAGTCCTTCAGGAGTACATGAGCCCCAGGTAAAGGCCAGCTTCCCACAGGCAGCCTTGACTAGAACCCCACACCCACACTTCGCTTCCGAAAAATAAATTCAACTCCACCAAGAAAGGGGGACACTACTGCAGGCCTCATGGGAGACGGGGAGAGGGTTTGCAGCAAGCTCTCACAGCAAACTCATGAACCCCGTGAGAAGCTGAGCGCCTGCCTTACAATCCCATTCAGAGGCTCCACCTGCCTTTGCAGTCACCGTCCCTCTCCCCCAGGTGGGCTCCTCATAGCCTCTTTGTCCCCCCACAACTCAGCTCCGGCCTTAGCTGGCAGACCCTGCTCGGCACACAAAAGCCAGTGGCTGGTGGAGCAGTGCCCTCGGGAGACCCAGCTCCTCCCACCCCGGCAGCATCCAAAGTGAGCTCTGCTCCTCCCAACACATTAGAAATGAGGGAGAAGGTTATCGGGTCCAAATCAAGCCTTGGATTAATGAGACAAGCTGTTTGAAAAGTACAAGAGTTCTGAATCGTCCAAGTTGCAATATGCCATCTCACTACGAACACGCGCAACTGTGGTGCCCTTCCTCCACTCTCCAGGCTGGTGAGGACAAGCCTGGAATGTCAAATGATGCTGGATCAAAACAGCTTACTCCACCTTCCCCGGGTCCCTCAGTTCATTTGGTCAAGACCTGCTTGCTGAGCACGACCCCTGCCCAGCTCTCTGCTAGCATGAAACCAACGAACCGCTTGTCCTTTGGGAGTTTACCTTCTAGCAGGTGTAGACCAAATAAACAAATCACAAGCGAATCTATAACAAGAGCTGCGACCAAAGCTAGAGAAGAGGAGGGGAAGGAGGGAGGCCTGGAGCAAGTGGCCGAGGGCTGGCGGATCAGGTGCCATCTGAGCGTAGGCCCGAAGGAGGAGAGGAGGGTGCCATGCGGACATCTGTGGGCAAAGCATCCGGGCAGCGAGAACAGCATGGGTAGACACCCTGAGGTCAGTGAGCATTGGGGAGGCCGTTGTGGCTAGAGCCAGTGAGCAGGGGAGAGTCACAGAGGATGGAGGTGACGTGGGGCTTTGGGGAGGGGTGGAGACGCAGGGCCTTGTGGGTCATCACCAGGACTTTGATTTTGCTCCGAGGTAGGGGCCCTTGTAAAGTTGATTGATAGCTTGCGTTCTACCCCAACTAACCCTGCGTTTGATCATACTTCATTGTCCTTCAGCCAATAAACATGTGCTGGGCACTGGACAAATCCAAAGGGCGGGGCGGGGCTTTGCCGCGTGGTGGACGCGATCACAGCCAGGGACGCCCGGCTCTGGCAAATGCGCACACACACACAGGTGTGAGCCAGCAACCAGAAACACAAACCTCCTGGGCGCCGGGGTGGGCGTGTGGTGTGAGCCCTCGGGCCCAGTGACCCACATCCGGGACTCTTCCAAAGGAATAAGACCAAACGCCAGGAAACCATTAGGTACCTCCCACCTTCAAAGCCAGAGAAAGGGAGTGGGTATCACCCTTTGTCTGGTGGCCATCAGAGTGCTGCGTTTGCTATCGGATGGGGGCGAGAGCCCAGAGCACACTGCCCGTAGGCCAAGCACCGCTGTCCCGTAGGCCAGGGCTCTGGCCACAGCACTGTTGTCCCCACAGAGCGGCCTTTGCGGAGCTGCTCTCAGTGGCCGAGGCCCCAGGAGGAACCGAGGGGCCGTGGTTGTCACCTCAGACCCCATGGCTGCCCCTTGCTCACCTGTTCCACCCACACTGGTCTCCAGGGAGCCTCCGTGGACCCAGGCTGACTCACCCTCAGGGCCTTTGCCCACGCTGTTCCCTCAGCCCAGAATGCTCTTCCCCCCAGCTACTTACATGATTTACTCTCTCTTCCTTTGGGTCATAGACAGTTGAGGGGATTCCAGATCAAAGATTCGTTCCCAGGACTCACCACAGTGCACCTCCAAATGGGCCCCTGGCCTGACACGATGCCAGGGACAAGATCCCCAAAATATCCCAGTGATGAGTTCCCTTGGAAAGGTGAACAGGAGGAATTCACTCGAGCAGGAGAATTCTAGAGCAGGAATCAAAAAAGCAGAACTCAGCTCATGACTAACTAGCTGTATGATCTTAGGAAGGCACTTTACCTCCCTGGCCCCGGGTTTCCCCTTTTGCAGAACGGAAATATGACTGCCTGCCCTACCCCAAGGGGGCTTTGAGAAGGCGGCTGAGGCCAGTGGGGACCATGCAGCCAGTGTGTCCCTGAGAGGTGTCAGAAGGCAGGCACAGGGCTGTGTTTCTGACGCTGTTGCCTCTATTACATAAAAAGGATTCACCCAGATCTCCGGGGAGGGAGGGATTGTTTTAATTTCAGGTGTCCGTGATCAACTGCCATGAGTAACCGTCACATCTGCCCCACTGTTTTTCAGGGACGTTACCTAATGCTTTCTCATCACACTGTCAGGGATGTTAAATTGACGACAAACTTGCTTATCAATTCCCTGAAAAGTATTTTCTGAGGGATTGGTCCTCAGACCTACATTGTGGATACGACAAGCTGTCAGAATTGTGCCAGCCCCTTTACCTGGGATGTGGTGTTTTCCAAACTGCAGTTTGTAATCTACGAATTGGTTGAAAACTCAGTTCAGTGGGTATGACCGCCATCTTTTTAAAAAATGAAATGAAATAAAATAAAATAGGAAATAGCAAAATGCTTCTTACTTACTAGGTCGGTGTCGTTTTGTGAAACTTTTGTTTTAGTTCTGCATGGGTATACACGGCTAAGTTTGTCTGTCCTGAGGTAAAATGTATTTCTCGTTGTTGGTTCTGGTGCAGATGTTCGAAAAGCCACTATGCTA
Source organism: Monodon monoceros (assembly GCF_005190385.1). Lineage (NCBI taxonomy): Eukaryota > Metazoa > Chordata > Mammalia > Artiodactyla > Monodontidae > Monodon > Monodon monoceros. The sequence goes on along the minus strand of NW_021703778.1, from coordinate 171,790,450 downwards.
ATGGAAACATGAATCAAGTGTATGTAGTTTAAAAGTTATTTTCCTCACGTGTGCTGACACATCTGTCTCGTGTGCCCTGCCCGTTGGAATTTCCACCCACTCTGGGGTGAAATACTCAAAATTAGTAGCATCTGGGTTAATGAGGTTTGTTATATTCAAAAAATAAACGATGGTGCGGTTCACCTTGCATGTGTCCTTCTGAAGAGTCCTGAGTGGAGGACCCTGGGCCCGCTTCTCTGTCCACTTCACTGCCAGAGGCTTTGGTCCACTTGGCCAGTTCCCTCACTCTCTCCTTGGTGGAAAGCCCTGGGCAGCCCTTAAAACATGTGGCTAAGTGAATCAAGGCAGGAAGGAAGGGAGGGAGGCAGGGAGGAATGAGTGGACCATCTGCCCCAGGCCAAATCTTTCCCGTCCACTTCATGTACCTCCAGTTTTGCTTCATCAGTAAGCGGCCCCCCACTCGGGACTCTGGCCTGCAGGTGGGTTCGGGGCTGGGGCCACCTCCAAGCCTCCGCACAGGAGAGGTTTACCGTGCGGTCGTCTGTCTAGAAGAGCGTCCGAGGGCTTATCTTGAATCCTCATTGCCAGCGCAAGCGCAAGTCCTCTGTTTAACGTGTGGATTTGGGGCAGATCTGGGGTTGTTGAAGGTTGGGGGTCTTTGGCCACCCCTTGGGCTCACCACTGAGGAGGAATTCAGAGGAAACCTGGGGCCTGGCATGCGCCTGCCCCAGGCCGATCAGGAACCCGCTCTAGAACCCTGCGGATTTCACATTTGGGGGAGCTGCCACCCAAGCAGCTCTTTGCTCTTTCTTCCCAGGTTGTGTCTGGGGCAGCCCAGTTGTACTTGCGTCTTGTGATTCACTTCAAACATGTGAAAGCCAGCTGCAACCAAACTTGGGAGCATTTTAAGGCCTCGAGCGTAAGCTGAGGCCGCTGGTGGGTGAGCCGGTGTGAAGGAATACAGTCCAGCCCATCCTTCCACAGTTGGGATGGAGTTTCCAATCTGGAGGCCAGAAGGGATCTAATTAGCCCTGCACTGGCCATACCTCCTCTGTCCTGGGTGACAAGGATAAAACAGCAGATTAACAAATTCAGGCTCTCCTTACCGCTCTGGCTAATCTATTGCTCTAAGACGTTCATTTCCATGGATGATTTGCAACGTAGGTGATTTTTCAAACTACCAAGTTTGAATTTCCCTCTACTGTTTTTCAACATGGACCCAAATAAGCTCATTTCACAGGGGGGAAGCTAACGTTGCTATGTGCTGATAGCTAAAATGACAGTCTTGGGGCTTCTTTAAGTAAATAATTACTCTCTTTGTAATTAGGAGGCTACCTCAACAACCTGCTTCATCCGTCTAACAAAAGCTTGCTAAACACCAGCTCTGTGGTACTTCCTAAAGCTGGGGAGGCAGAGCCTGCGTTAGGAGCCTTGAGGACATGACTAAAGGGACAGGACTGGTGCAGGTGTCCACCTGGGCTCTCTCCTGACCCTCTGGCCCAGGGCCCAGGTGTCTTGGGCCCATCCCTGCACCTCTTAGGTGGTGTTCTGGGGGCTAATAAGAGCCAGCAGCCAGTTTAAGTCAGTGGGCCAGAGCTCAGGTGAGACCTCCCCGTGAAGTTGCCCCGCGGAGGTGAGGCCCGCGGGGGTAGGGGACACTCAGGCGCTTGGGCCGTGAGGCAGGGCGGCTGCCCCAATGGCTGTGTTGACAGGAAAGGGCCTTTCCTCCCTTGCTGTTTCTTTTTGAGTGTGAGGCAAACTAAAAAATTTCCCCACAGATGGTTAAGGAACCAAAATCGGACGCTCTAACTTTGGTTTGGGGATTTTATTCTTCTGACAGAGCACTTCATTCTGCAACTCCGAATGCAGAAACTGTGCAGCCAGGGCCCCCGAATCAAGGCTTTTCTGGGCAGTGGCTTCCAGGTCGCTCTCCGGAAAGGGTACCGTTGGACCCTGGGCTTCCCTTTGACCCCGTCCTCTCCGGGAAACAATTTGAATAGGCCTGCATCTGTCTCAAGTCACCTGGGTCGTCAGGAAATGGGACTCGGGTAAATGTGGTGTCTCTTGATTCCCCAAAGAAAACAAAAAGTTAGAAAAGGATTAAGGAAAATTTCCCCAGTTTGTCCAGAGCCTTGATTCCACTTCTTCTCCCACCATTTTTAAGGATAAATAAGATGGATTTTGCCCCAGGGTCAGTAAAAAAATACCATCCACTTACGTATCTCTGAAATAGTCATTCACTCATCCACTTAAAATGTTTACTGGACACTTGAGGAATGGCATCTACCCCGAGTCTGTTCCACTTGTAAATCCCCGAAAGCTGCCCAGCCCTGCAGGGGGTGGGGGATTGCAGCACCCCACTCTGTGAGCCCAACTAATGCTGCTAGTAACTGCCTTTGAAGGCATCTCACCGAACCCCTCTTTAACCTCGCTCTGTGAGAGCTTCGAGCTTCATGACCCCTGGGATGGACTTGGAAACGAGGCAGCCATGAACTCGCTGAATGTGATTTCAGAATTGTGTATTGTGAGGTTTTTGCCCCTGGACAAGGGTCCAGCTGTCACCATATTGTCAGAAGACCTGAAACCCTAATAATGCAGTAGAATCTCTGACATTTGCCCAGAAAACAAGACATCCTAAACGTACAACTCTTAATACCTTTTGTAATTAGGCCAAATCCAGTAGCATCATTCAGCTACACACATAGAAGTTGGGATCTTTCAAAAATGCTGGGATTGGGCTTCCCTGGTGGCGCAGTGGCTGAGAGTCCGCCTGCCGATGCAGGGGACACGGGTTCGTGCCCCGGTCCGGGAAGATCCCACATGCCGGGGAGCGGCTGGGCCCGTGAACCATGGCCGCTGAGCCTGCGCGTCCGGAGCCTGTGCTCCGCAACGGGAGAGGCCACAACAGTGAGAGGCCCGCGTACCGCAAAAAAAAAAAAAAAAAAAAAAAAAAGATTCAAAACTGCTGGGATTTCCTCCAAGCCATTCCCTGCCACTCACAACCCCTCACCACACCTTCCTATCGTCCGCCTGCCCCTCACCATCCCCACAACCCTCCCCTGCTCTTCCCCCCACCCCGTCCCTCCCACGCCTGCCACTCACCATTCCTCCCCCATCACTCCTCCACCCACCACCTCCAGCCTCCTGGGTGATGAAGGGTGTCACTCATCCCCCAGACCCAGCTGCTAAGCAAAGGCTAATGAGTGGGCAGCCTTTGTGGCTGGGAACCGATGCCAACGCCTCTAAACTGCATCCTAACTCTGAAGGCTCTGACCCCAGGAACCAGCTCTTTCCTGGCCCTTCCCCGCTCTCCCAGTCCTTGAAAACTCAAGGTCCTCTTGTCTTGCAGAGTTGCACTCCCAGGATTATGGATCTGCTCCAACAGGCTGGAGGGGCACACAGCAGGCGGAGAGCAAGTCCAGACAAATTTCGGGTCCTTTGGAAATGGGCGTGCTTCCAGAGTTTCCAACAGAGAAGACCTTTAACTGACCCCAGCACCGTCCCTTCCGCTGGGCAACCACAGAGGCACCTACTGTTCTGGAAGTTTCTCTCCTGCATCCTCTAGTGGAAAGGAGGTTAGAGGGGCAGAATGGCTTGCCAGAGACATGGAAGATCTGTCTGGCTTAAAGACATGAGGGCCCTGAGGTGTAGGAACTTTCATGAACATTCATGGACACTACTGTGAGCCAAGCACTTTGAGAGGCTCTGGGGGTGGAAAGACAAATGAGACTAAAAGGCCACACACACACACACACACACACACACACACACACACGGTGACATGTGCAGGAGTGAGAATGGAGGACCAGCAGTTTGGACACAGTAGCCCAAGTCCCGGGGAAACCCCGTCTTATCTGTGTTCCTCATGATAATAGGAAGACGGACACAGTCCAAGAAGATGAGTGCACAAAAAATTAGATAAAAACTTAGGGGTTAGACAACAACGATCATTTTATTATCTCTCACCGCTTCTGTGGGTAGGAATTCGGGAAAGGTTTAGCTGGGTAGGGTCTCTGTCGGGCTCAGTCAGACGATGGCAAAGCATGAACAGTGCAGGGCTGGCCGGGCATCACTCCAGGCGGGGCGCCTGGGCTCCCTCATGACTCAGCAGCCTCAGGGTCGATGGGCAGGCTGAGGGCTTCAAGAGCAGGCTTCCAGTCAGCACGGCAGGACCTGTATCGCCTTTGATAACCTTCCACTGGAAGTCACGTAGTGTCCCTTTCGCCATTCCCTGGTGGTTACAAGCTAGTCACCAGCCCACCCAGATTCAAGGGGAGGGGACATAGACCCCACCTCTCAACAGGAAGAGGGTCCAGGGCACACTGTGGAGAAACATGGACCCCTTGGCTGCGAGCCCCGCCCCCCAGGCAGAGCGGAAGAATATAAACTGGGGTGCGTGGCTCTCATGAGCTGAGGCCATTCTCCGGAGGAGAAGGCAGCTTCGTTCGTGGCCAGCATGCACAGCAGCTGGGGAATGGATACACCAGCCCTGTAAAGGTGGTCTGGGGGGACTCTGTGGTCAATTGCAGAACAGGCACAAATCCCACCTATCCCTGCATCCATGCCCTTTTGCACTTGACTTGGTCACTCTTTCCATCAAGAGGGGTCTATTCCCCATTCAGGTCTGGGCTTGGCCATGTGACTTTCTTTGGCCAATGGGACATGAGCAAACATGATGCACGCAGAGGTTTGAAAAGTTCTTGTGTATTGGTTTATGCTCTCCTGTGGCACTTGGAACCCTGAGACTGTGGGAACAAAAGCAAACTAACTCCCAAAGGGCCACATGGAAGGGAACCAAGGCATTCTGGCCAATGGCTTTCACCTGCCTTCGCCTGCCAGAAATGCGTGTCAGGCCGTCCTGAATCATCCAACCTCAGCTGAGCCACATGAGTGAGCCCAGGCAAGACCAGTAGAACCACCCGGCTGAGCCCAGCCCAAATTGCCAACACACGTAATCAAAGGCCAATAAGTGCTTGTTATTTTAAGTCACTAAGTTTCTGGGTTGTTTGTTATACATCAAAGCTAACTAATACAGGCACCAATAGTGTCCACTACAACAAAAAAATTTTAAAAAGAAAAAGAAACATAAGGAACAGAGACTTCCCTGGCGGTCTAGTGGTTCAGACTCTGCGCTTCCATTGCTGGGGGCATGGGTTTGATCCCCGGCTGGGGAACTAATATCCCACATGCTGTATGGCACACCAAAACATTTTAAAAATTAAAAAAAAGAAAATAAACGTAGTGTCCACTACAGAAATCTAGCTGCCCTAAAGGCCCGCTAATCCCCTATAACTGCAGGGATGGAGAAAAAGAGGGATTTTCTCCTAGGTCTCATCCTTGGCCTTCTGACCCTCTGACCCTCCAGCATGTGACTCACACTGACCTGCAGAGACGTCAACCAGGACTGTTCCCCGAAGAGTCAGAGCCCCCCACTCCATAAATGAGGCCTGTGGCCCAGTTAGAGACTCTGGAGCTCCTGAGGGTCCTGGAAGCAAATAGGAACCGGCCCTTGAGGAATTCCCAGAGCAATGCCTCCAAGCCCATGCTTTTTGCCTTTAGGTCTCTGACCTCTGGGGCCCCAAACTTCAGATTTGGGTAAAAGTCAGGGTCACTGGGTCATCTTTCCAGCTGCCACAGCTTCAAATTAGATCCAGGGAGCTATGTCAGCAGGTTTGGAAAATGCCAAGCTGCCCCTTGTAAAATATGTTTTGGGTTTCTTGGATAAAGATCTCAATATTAAACATTAAGATTTTGCTATGATTAAATTCTCACTGGGCACAAGGAAAGAGCTGTAACTACATTTCAGTGTAGCACTGGATGGGATTTTGTGATTTTCCATTAATTTTTTTTAAATGTCAAGGGTATCTATCTTTTTTTTGTTGTTGGTCAGAAGGTGCTTTATTGAAGGGCAGGGGCTCCAACATCTTGCGGCAGCTACAACTGGATCTCGCGGAACGCCCGCTTCTCCACCAGCTTCACTTTGTACTTGCGCTTGAACTTGGCTCGCTCCCGAGGCTCCATCATGTTTCTCCTCTGGAAGCTCTTGAACCGGTCACGGAGGATGTTGCCCTCAAGGCTGTGAGACACGGACAGGGAGGCCTCAGCGGGTGCCAGGCAGAAAGGGGGTATCTATCTTCCTTCGAGGACTCAGCCTATGGCAAAGTTCAGGTTTAAAAAGACCCAGTGATGGACTTATGAGACCAAGAAGGAGAGGCAAAAATCTACACTTCAAAAATTATGAAACTGCTAAGTTTTCAGTTAATTCAAAAATCATCTCAGTGGAAAATTTTGTAAGCTTTCCATGCATAATCAAGGAGATCTGGTTTGGAATTGCAACTGAAATGAACCCTTGTAAGAGCTTGCTTTCTGAATAAAATGACCAACCTCAGATAAGGCTCTGGTGAGTGATCAGATCTCATTACAGAGAACCCAAACAAAGGACCAGCTTACGCTATAACAAGTAGGCAGGTCAAACCCTCCCCCTCCCCTTCCCAGCCCTGTCTGCCTCTCTCCCCGGCCCTGCCTCTCAGCCAAAAAAGCAGGCAGAAGGTGCAGTCTGCAATTTTATGGAGCAATGAGATTTGCAGTAAATATTTATTAGCTGTTTGGTAAATACAATTAAATTTCTGGCAGAGCTTTCCACGGCTATTTTATTAGAATTAGCTAAGGCTTACTTGCAAGTCTAAGTGGATACCACAGAGTAAAGCAGTGTAGACATTCAAGTGCAAATGAAAAACTGGTGCTGATCACAGCAGGAGGGCAGTGTCTTCCCACCTCTGGGAGAAAAGGGCCTGGTCAGGGAGCCAAAGCCACAGCAGATGCCCACACACAGTGCCTTCTATGCCCTCTGTGGGTGGGCACCATCATCTCTCAACAGCACGGTGGCAGGGAGGAAATGGGCCTGCAGGTACCCTCCCAGGGCAGGGCTGGGAGCACCTACTCCAGGACTCTTGTCGCCGTGATCTACCCAAGGTCCCAGAGCCTCTAGACAGCACAGCCAGAACCACGACCTCCTACCCCCCACTCCAGGGCTCGGAACACTCTGACCCCCCCACCCCCGGTTAACCCTTGCTTTCACCTCGTAAAAAGGACTTTCGCCCAGCGATGTCGCTCCTGGGTATCTACTCTAGAGGAATGAAAACTTCCGTCCGTGCAAAAACCTGTATATGACTGCTCCCTGCGGCATTAGTCACAGCAGCCAATAGCTGGAGGCAGCCCAACACCCCAGCAGCTGAGGACTGGATAAACACAGTGTGGTGTGCCCGCACCACGGGGTACTGTTTGGCAGTAAAAGGAGCAAAGCGCTGACGCTTGCTACACATGGATGGACCTCGAAATCACGATGTTAAGTGGAAGATGCCAGACACAAAGGTCTACGTACTGTAGGATTCCAGTATATAAAACGTCCAGAATCAGCAAATCTACGAGACGGAAAGTAAACCAGTGGTTGCCTGGGGCGGGCGGGAGGGAAACAGGGGGTGACCACTAAGGGTTGAGTGGTTTCTTTTGGTTGTAATGAACTTGTTCTAAAATTGATTGTGGTGATGGTTGCACAACCTCGTGAATATACCAACAACCACTGAATCGTACACTCCAGAAGAGGAGATTATATGGTATGCAAATTACATTCAAGTTTTTAAAAAGGCTTTCGCTGGCCGGGTGTGGGTGACAGTAGGAGCTCTGGGTCCCATCCCAGCTCCCCCACTTACCAGATGTGGAGCTTCGGGTGACTGGCCTCGGCCTCTGCCCTCCTGTCTCCCCAGCTCCGGAGCTGCCGTGGGGATTAAGTGAGCGACTCTGGGAGCTGCGTTTGGGTCGCACACAGCTTCTAGGCGAGGGGGCCTCAGGCAACATGCAGTGGAGGTCCTTCCAGTTTCCAGAAAGTTCTAGAAAGAGCCTTCTCCTCCCACAGGGACCTCAGACTGACCCAGACCCAGGCAGAGCACAGTGCCACCTGAGGGTTTTGCCACAAGTACAAATGGCTTTTATGACAGCCTGTGGCAGAACAAGCATGGGTACCTGAGTGACACACAGAGGGGGCCGTCCAAGCTGACAGAGCCCACTTTTGTTCTGGGTACCAGGCCCTGCCCCGTGTGCCTCAGATGTAAACTCTGATTGGCTAAGCCAATGGTTCTCCTAGCCAATGACTGGCTTAGCATAGGGCATGTGACCCAATCCTAGCCAATGAGATGTGGGGGGCTGGCTTCTGAGGGATGCTGGGAAAGGTTTCTTGGCTGATAGAAGACAGAGCAAAGATGACTTTTTTTCTTCTGTTGGTTGGGTCTGCACGTGACACCCAGAATCGTGTCAGCTGCATCGCAGCCATTTGGGGACTCACCTGAGCATGGCAGGGCAAAAGGGTCGGAGAATGGCCCTTCAAGATGCCACTGAGGGGTGAACTGCTCAGCCCAGAGCTGCCCTTCCTGGGAAAGGACACATGGCTTTCCTTATCGTGTAATCCAGTTGGATCTGTTACTTGCAGTAAAGTGTCCTAGCTGACAGTGGATGAGGTGCAGAGGATCCCAATCTGTAATGAAGGGGGGGGGGGTTTCACCGATATACGGTGTCTGATGTCAGCAGAGGGATGGCAGGTAGGCATATTTTCCAAATAGGTTTCTAACTAAGCCACTGAGTTGTTTTCTCCTGGAGACACATGCTTCTCTTTCCAGGGCGTGGCTGCAGAGAGTGTATGTCTTCTCCTTCTGTGATTACTACCTGTGCTGGGCTCTAGGACTAGTTGCTAGAAAAGAAAAAAGACGCCTTGCTTACGTGGGAACTTTGCCGTATTCACTTGAAGTTTTCTTTGCGTACCTGATCCTCGACACTGAACAAGACAGCATGTCAATCCAGCGACACTGTGACCTTGGACTCTTCTCAGAGGCACCCGAGAGGTCTCCCTGGCTGGTCCCTCAGGGAGGAGCTGCCAGGGAGAAGGCTCCGATGAGGCCTTCGAGAGATGTTTGCTCTGGCCTGCAGCTCAGGGTGGTCCCGTTTAGGAGATTGTGGTCTTGCAGACCCTGGTCTGTCCTGGCAGTCAGGAGGCTGGGGCCAGTTCTACCTCTGCCTCAGTGTTTCCTTGTTTACGAAGAGGCTCAGAGGATTTCCACCTCCCTCTTATCACAGATGGGCTGTGATTCCACGATGGCAGTGGCAGGTAAGGAACAAAGGGCCACTTCTCCTTCTTTTGGAGAAGAATCCATTCATTCATTCCTTCATTTATCCTATGACATTAGTTGGGTTTCTTAGGCTCCACAAAGGCAGCAGTGGTTAAACTGCTTCTCAGGACCAGCTGGGGCCATCCAGACTGAGGAGGCCGTGAACCGGAGATGGGCTGGGGCAGAGGGACACCGGGGTGTCGTGCATTCAGGACACAGAGGAGCAGCAGGAACCCCCTGGGGTCGTCGCTAGCTGTGCTGGGAAGGTTGGGAGCAGGTCTGAATCCTGTCTGTGGGCTCCAGGCAAAGATGGCTGAGAGAGGAGTGACAGGATGCTCACATCCCTTTTAGGAAGGGAACCCTGGGCACAATGTGGACCGAGACAGCCACGGGCAGAGTGGCTGGCTGCTGTGACCGACCAGGCCTGGGGACAGCAGTGCTGAGGGTCTGCAGCTGGCAGGTGGGAGGCTGGGATTGATCTGAGGTGGGCTAGTCTCTGTCATCAACAGGATTTGGTGACCAGCTGGCCATTGGAGGGAGAAGTCGCGGTGGATGCCGAGTCTCCAAGGGCTCCAGCCCAGGCGCCTGGGGCAGGAGGTGCGGGGAGGGTGGGGCTGGAGAGGAAGAGCTGTCACAGGCTTGGACGTGTGCAGTGTGCAGTCTGAGGCTCCTGTCCCAAGTCCCGGGAGACCTGCGGGAGCTGCGGGGATGCAGGGGTGGTGGAGCTCAGGGCTGGGAGCCTTTGAAGTGCGGACAGGGGACCCAAAGAGAAGGAAATGCACCCACAGGGCCCTGGCCAGGCATTCCTTCTCAGCAGGAAGCAGCGTTGTGGCCAGAGGCCTGGTGAGTCCTCGGGGCCCTGAGCCTCTGTCAGTTTCCATGAGCCTGAACACCTCAGAGGAGGGAGGAGAGAATCAGGGGAGCAGAAATAGGTCCCGGTGATGCACACAGCCAGTGGACATGCATCCTTTCACTTGGGGCAGTAAAAATAACTCAGGCTCAGTGTCTCCCCTGGGTGCTGAAACTCCCCAGTTTCAGAGTGGGGTAACTTCAGCAAGAGTGAGGGGAAGCCAGCTCGCTGGGCGAGCATCCAGGTGCCCTCAGGCGGCCTCCTGGATTCTGGCAGCTGGTTCCACCCTGGCCTCAGTTTTCCCATTATCGACTGCTATTGTCAGAACTGCTCCCTCCCATGGTGTCACCCAGGGAGCAGTCCTCACCTTTGACCTTGAGGCCCCAGGTGGGAAAATGAGCCTCAGCCACTTTCAAGCCCCCGCTTTCCTCTCACTCCTGCCTCCGAAACCCGGCCTCCTCTCCAAGCTTCCAGCAGAGATTTATAAAGATTTAATAGCTGAGGGGTGTAACGAGAGCTTAGATTATTAAGATCTCTTTTCTCTTTGAAAATATCTCATGAAGTATTCTCTTAAATAATTAAAACTAAATTCCACCTATCAAAATAAATGAAAAGGCGTGTTTGGCTCTGAGGTGTCCTCAAGTGACTTCTCGGGCCACCAGCCCTCTTCTGTGCACTCTGTCCTCAGAGGAATTGGCTTAAAGTCCTGGGCTTTGTAAATCCATTTTCCCCTTCTCTCAGGCCAGTGCTGTTCACGATGACACTGGCCAAGTTACTGACCTTCCCAACATACCACCGTCCTGAATATACACAGACAGGCCCAAAACATCATGCCGACATCAGATGTTGACATCAATTGTCCAGTCCTAAAGTAAGGATTTACACATATTCTGAGAAGGCGATTCTGTCTGTACTTAGGAGGTGGAATTCAGCCTCACTGGTTGACGGTGAGCTCATCACCTCCAAAAGCCAAGAGCTTGGAGAACCCAGACCCTAACCCCTGGGGCAAGCAACACCCAGCTGAGTCCCGTTCTGGTACAGCAGGGGCAGCCGCTTCTGTGCGCAGCCTGCCGGCCTGGGACCCTCCCAGCACCCCGACGGCTGCGCAACTCAGTCCTTCCGAGAACCCGCCGCCCGCGTGTCACTCTGCCGCAGAACACGCAGAGCGGGTCCAAACGCCTGAGGAGGAAACTAAAGAATGCCGGGGGGCTGTGTCTGCCAGCCGGAGGAGGGACGTCTGAGGGTGAATAAGACAAGGTCGCTACCCTTAAAGGGCTTCACTTTAGTGGGGAAACAGCCAACGTCCACAGTGTGGTCAGTACAGGTGGGGATCCGGTGCTGGGGGCCTGGGGCCATCACAGGGGCTCCCCAGTGGGGGGATGCCTGAGTGCAGTCAGCCGGCCGGGGATGTCCAGGCAGAGGGGAGGGCGTGGCAGGAGCAAGGGGCTGGAGGGGGCGCTGGTGAATGTCAGTGAGCAAAGGCGTGGAAGCTGGGGTTGATCCTGGGGGCCCGGGGGAGCCACAGAAGGGGAGGCACCTGGGCAGACGGACACTGCTGTGCATCCTGGAGAAGGTCCCTTGGGGGCCGGTATGGAGGACGCACTGGTGGGAAGGGAGCGGAGGGCGGGAGCAGCTGTGGGGGAGGCGTCTGAGGACCTGCCCTGGGGAGACCGCACATGGCGGCAAGCAGAAGGCTCGGGCCTGGGGAGGTGATGGAGGAAAAATAGACTGGGCCGATGGACGAGGGGCTGGCGAGCCAGGTGGTGCTCAGGGCTGGCGAGCCAGGTGGTGCTCGGGGCTGGGGCCTGCTGAGATGGGGGCCCAGGGGAAGTCGAGGACTGTGGGAGAAGGGCCAGGTGGGGGCAGGTGCTGGGAAACAGCAGAAGAGCGAGTTTCCAGGACGGCGTGCTTAGTCATTCAACCGTTTCCCTCTCAGGGCATCCAGGGGTCAGGCTGTGTGCAGGGGGGTCCACGTGGGCCATCAGCACCCACGTGTCCCTGTAGCGCATCCAGACAGGAGACCTTCACTAAAGTATCCCACGAGCGAACATAAAACCACGAATGGGACAGGGTCAGGGCCCTCCAGGGAAGTCCAGGGGCCTGGCAGGGCTTTGCTGAGGTGAGCCGTGGCTGAGCCAGGAGGAGGGGGCGTCCCGGAGGAGGGGGCGGCGCCCGAAGACTGTGGGGAGGAACCTGGAGGTTATCCAAGGGTAATGGGGAGACCCAGAAGGCACCCCATCAGGGCGCCAACAGGATCCAAATTTTGCACTGTGAAGAGAGCACCTACGTTAGATGCTTCTGACAGGCTGTGCACCGCACGACGTCAGACATCTAAGAAGGTACTGTTCTCAATGCAGACATCTCAGCCCTGGATACAGCAAAGGGACGCGTTCTAACTAAGCAAAATTACAGCCACTTTCCATTAGATGGAGTGAAGGTTCTAGAGGAAGGGGGGCCCCTTTCCAAATCATGCCTAGGGGTCACCGGGGGGCAGCACAACCACAGCCGCACTTGCCAAATGGGAGAGTCCAGAAGACCTTGGACAAAACCAGTTCTCTGGAGTGCGAGGGCCAGAACCCGCAGGGCAGGCAGCCAGCTCCTGGGAAGTGGGGAGGCGGGGCCGGGCCGGAGGACCCAGGACGGGCAGGGGCTTCGGCAGCATGGGGGTCTGTCTGGGGCGCGGAGGCCGTGGGCCTGGGCCCGGATTGGCAGGGAGAACACGGAGAAGACGGCTCTGCCGAGAGCGAGGGGTCCAAGGTGGCCTTGACCTCCAGCCCACACGTGACCCGGGAAGCAGGCCACATGGACGGCCCTCAGCCCCAGGGAACAGCTGAGGGCCCACCAAACTCTCAGTTATGAGACGCGAAGCAGGCAGGCCAGTTTTTCTGGGAAATAATCTAGAGTACTGACTGTGAGGGTACAGGCGCACCTCGTTTTATCGCCCTTTGCAGGTACTGCGCTTTTTTTTACAAGCTGAAGCTTTGCGGCGACCGTGCGTCAGTCAAGTCTACAGGCACTACTTTTCCAACAACATTTGCTCACTTCATGTCTGCGTCACATTTCGCTAATTCTCACAATAGATCCCACTTTTTCATTATTGTTATGGTGACCTGTGATCAGTGATCTCTGATGTGACTGCCATGACTCCCTAAAGGCTCAGATGATGGCTAGCGTGTTTTTAGCAATAAAGTATTTTAAAATTAAGGTATGTACTTCTTTTAGACAAGGGCTATTTATTGCACAGTATTAATAGACTATAGTATAGTGTAAACATAACTTTTAGATGCACTGGGGAACCAAGAAATTCATGCCACTCATTTTATTGCGGTATTTGCGTCACGGTGGCGGTCTGGAACGGAACCCGCAGTATCTCTGAGGTCTGCCTGTATAATTTTTGTCTATGAGTCTCGATAAAGTTATCTTCATTTTGAATTGGGAGAAAAACCATGAACACTCATTTTTCCTGTGTTGTCTCTGGGTGAAAAGAACGCTTCCTGAGCCCTGGGTGTGCACTGGGTGCTCACCCCTGCCCCCAACCCCTGCGACCCTTGGGGCACCCCAACTCCCCTCCCACCTCAGCCTGTACCCCACCCTCCAGACCTGTCCCCAACCTCTGGACAAGGAAGGCGTGGCCCTCGGTTGTGGCCCCAGCCTCGGCCCAGCTGGCCCTTCCCGATTCAGACTCTTGTAGGGATAGAGGGGGGCAGGTAGTGAGGGGACACAGGAGCCCCTGAGTGTGGGTCATAAGAGAAGCCATAGAATGCATCTGAAAAGGAAGAGCATCTGTCCACTCGACACTGCTAATAATAATAATAATGATGATGGTGGTGGTGGTAGCCCCTCCCCCAGCTCACTCTGCCCAGCTGAGTGCACCTCATCATCATCTCACTTGATCCTCACTACTGCCCCGTGGGAGGTTCCACCATCTCTGTTTTAGAGATGAGAACAGTGAGGCCCAGAGAGGGGAAGTAACCCACCCAGGGTCACACAGCCCCTGAGTGGTGGAGCTGAGATCTGAACGCAGCTGCGGGAGCCTGGGCCTCCCGCTCTCACATCACAGCAGCTCCACCAGTGAGCCCAGTTCTAGGAGAGGCTCATGGCTTAGCAAGTATACATGGCGCCGAAGCAGGCACTTTCAGATGGGCTTGTCTGCATTCTCGGCCCCTGACAACCCTGTGGCGGCTCCCGGGGCCTCAGGGATGGCACTTAAGAGCCCCACCATGAGCCCCGGACTCCTCTCCCCCATCCAGGCCCTGATGGAGCTGCACTGGGATGTCTGTCCTCCTCCACGGAGGTCGCCCTGTGACCACTTCCTTGTTCCTGATCACAGGAGACCTGGTCTCGGGGTCTCTGAGCCCTGGGCAGGTGGCTCCCTGCAGAGTCCGTTCTGTGGGGTCCTGGACCGAATTGCTGTGGCTGAAAAGCAAAGGGTTTCGTGGATCTTTAAGTCTCTGGGCGTTTTGTAGGAGCAGACGTCTTTGTCAGCATCACCTTCTTTTCCAGGCCGCATGGCTGAAGCTTGCACCCGGCCAGGCCCCAAGGCCCAGATCTGATGCGCTCTCTGGGTGGCCCTGTCCCGAACCCCAATTTCTGCGCAGCCGTGCTGAACAGTGCTGGACGAGGCCGGGTCCCGTGTCAGGCCCGCCCCAGCTGAGCAGTCTTTCTGACCCCAGGGATCACGGGTTTCTCTGAAGCCAGGAAGGCCGCCCAGCCCCTCCCAGCAGAAAGTGCCATAGTGTTATCGTCAGCCCCGGGGGGGGTTGTTATCGTCAGCCCCGGGGGCACCCCACTGGCTCAGGAGCCACTGGATGAGTACCAGCTTCCCCTCCTCTGATCGGCCATCCCAAGGTGTGTGATACACGATTTCTCAGCGTCCCCAGCAGACTGAGCCCGGGAGCCTGCACGGGTGACCAGCTCCATCACTCTGCCTGCCCTGGCTGCGTCCAGGCTCCTCCTTGCCTCCCGGGATCTGCTCAGATGAACTGCTTGGACCCAGGCTCTTTTTCACTCTTTGCTTTCCGGGCACCTGACGGGCTGTGGGACCTCCAGAGCCTCAACTTCCTCACCCGCAGGGGGGCATAAGAGACCTCGTGGCCACCTCAGGAGGTTTGGGAACTGACCCCAGCGTGGCCTGGGCTGTGACCGCAGGGCTCCGGGCCCTGCAGACTCCAGGGAGGGGGACTTCCCTGAACGCAGGCCCGTCGTGTCTGCTTACGCTGGGCACGGTGTGGGGGTGGGGCCGTGGCAACGGTGGCAGCTCGGGGACGCGGGCAGCTGGCGCACAAGGCCCTGCTTTGCTCACGGCGACTCCGGGTTAGGAAGGCCTGTGGCACCTGCAGCCCCGCGGTGCAGCCTGGTCCAGACGTCGGCTCGGCCCTGCCGCCCAGCTCTGGGGAGAAGTCGCTGACCTGGGGAGCGGAGGGATGCAGGCCTGAGTCTGCAAGGACGAGAGTTCTGCGGGAAATCTCACAGGCTTTCCTCCAGGCCCTGCAGGGACCTGCAGTCCTGGCCATGCCGCCAGGGAGGGGAGGTCTCTGGGGCCCAGAGAGGCTGGGGCACAGTGCTGTACAGCGGCCTTGGAGCCGAAGGCACTAAAAATAGCTGGGGCCTTGCCCCTGAACCCACTCCACCTGGCCGCACGGCAGGTGGGGGGTTGGGAACAGGCCCCCAGCATGGCGGGCATGGGGAGCCTCCACCTCACGGGGGGCTCACCCTCCAGCTGCAGCCAAGGATGAGCCCGGCAGTGGGACCCTAGGTCCTGGAGCTGAGCTGCAGGGGGAACGAGGGAGGGGGGATCCGCCACCCTCAGGGACCCTTGTCCGGCAGGGCCTGGGAAGCAGGCCTCATATAATGAAGGGACAGGCCACCCCAGCTTGAGGGCCAACCACAGTCCCTGCAGCCCCAAGGCAACGCCCTGGACTTCAGAGCCAGAGCTGGGGTCCTGGTCCCTGTGTGACCGCGGTGTCCCTTAACTCTTGGGGTGCAGTGTCCTCTCCTGCACTCAGGGACCGTGAGTCTGCCCTCACAGGGAGACGGGAATGGGGGGGCACAGGGAGCAGGTGGCTCAGGGGGGCCAGGGAGGACCCAGTCCCCTGTGGGCTACATTTCCGGGGCCAGGGCGGGCAAGGTGGACGTGAGCTGGGCCAGCGGATGGGTGAGCTGGGCATGAGCACCTCAGTCCCCTGCACAGAGGGGACAGGGGCCAGGCCCCCAGCCCCGGGCCGCCAGGCCCGCCCTGTGTTCCTGCACGGCTGATAAGAATAAGCTGCCGCCGGATGGGATTTCAATCCAAAGTTTCTAAGAAGCAACGTGTTCTGCAGGCTAAAATGGTTCGGTCACCAAAATACAGCAGCCGGGGCGCCAGACGTCCGGGGTAGAAGGCTGGCCTACAGTCTTTGCTGTCCAGCTCATGTCTTCAAAATATCACATCTTGTGGACTATTCCTGGCGTGGCCAGAGGGTACAGGGTTTGCGGTCGGCTTCCTTTTTGTTAGTAAGTGTGAGCAGCCGGCTCCCAGGCTGGGCTCGGGGCGCTGCAGCGCCGGGCACCTGGGAGCAGGGTGCAGGTGCTGTCCCCGTGCCCCCTCGAGAAGCCGGTGACTTGCAAGGCTAATCTGGTGTTGGAGAGAGTGACCACAGCCCAACCCTGTCCCTGACAAGACTGCTGCTCTCCCTCCAGGGTGGAGAATCCACTGAGCACCCACCACGGGCACCTCCCTCGTCAGGTTCCCTGCCGGGGCCGCAGCATGCCACCTGTCACACAGGAAGCTCCCTGCCCGGCACAGCTGCCTGCAGGTGGGAGCACAGGCCCCAGGCTGCAGCCAGCAGGGGTGGGCACCTGGCTGGGCGTGGAGGGACGGACAGCTGGAGGGGAGGGCAGGGGAGGGGGCGGGAGAGCCAGCATTCCCCTGCCCACGGAGCCTCCCTGAAGGCCCTAGCCCCTAACTGATGGCATTCTGCCAGCTGGGCAGGACAGGGGATACAGCTGGCTCACCTTGGTCCTGGGCAGACTGTCGCCCCGCAGCCCCAAGCCGGCCAAGCAAACAGCCCCGCCCGCCTTCCCTGCCCCTGCGAAGGCCTTCTGAGCAGACCGGGGCGGCTCTGCCCTCCAGGCACGGCATGTCTGCTTGGCTGCTGTCATGAAGCATGAGTCTGGGGTAAAGGGCCCAGGGATGGGCAGGCGCCCCTTCTCTCGGGGCTCTTGGCGCAAGACTGCTGTCACCGCTCACCTCCTCGCCTGGTGCACAGGACGCCCTAAGAGACAGTGGCCCTGCCTTGCTGGTGACTGAGCACGCTCCCTGCGGTGGTCCAGCCAGCCTGCTGGGACGGCTGCCCTCTCCCCGCCTCCTGCCCGGCTCGGTCCCCGGCTACCCAGCTCTGCGGCACGGCAGGGGCCAGCCTCTGGGGCTTCCCCACCTCAGACCCATCTGAAGAGCCTGCTCCCCCCTCGGGTCATCCTCCCTTTGTGGGAAACACAAACTTCCCTCGCTCCCGGGGCGGGTTTACTCCCCACCGGCTCTCCCAGGGAGCCTGCTTCCCAGGACAGGTCCCAATGGCGGGACAGCGTGCGGAGCAGCGCCCGCGTGCTGTGCAACCTCTTCCGCTGAAGCCTCCCCTGCCCCGGGGACCAGGCCCCACTAGTGAGTCACTGCCTGCAGGCCCAGGATCTAGGCTGCAAACGCTGACGGTCCAAGCGGGATGGAGGGTCCTCGGGGTCACCAAGGGCACGGCGGCCCACCGGAGGGGGGTACAGGGTGGGAGGGGCCGCTTGGGTTTCACCAATGGCTCTTCTCCTCGGCTTCCGGGGCTGCCACCTGCACCTGATGTCCCTCGAGAGTGGACTGAGGGCCAGGACAGGGATCTGCCCCCAGAATTCTCCTGAAATCCCTGTGCCCGGCCCCGAGAGCCACCACAATGGCTTCTTGGGGACTTTGTACCCCAAGCCTGCTAGGGTGTCCTGGGAATGGCAATGTCCCCAAAGGCACTGTGCCCCCTTCCCACTCCCCCTACACGCACGCAGGCCCTGGATACCTCCAAGGTTGCTTCTGGAAGTCCCTGGAGCCCAGGGCCTCAATGAGTTCACCCTCCAGCCAGGCAGCTCCCTGGAAGGCCGTATTCACTGTGTGGGCCTCGCTTCACCTCCCCAGGCAACAGGCTGGGGCAGGCATCTCTGCTGAAACCATGCTTGACTGAGGGGCCTGAGCTGCCCCTCCGCTGCCTGGGCCAACAGGGAGGGCCCTTCCACAGCTGGCCTCCCCCCCCGTGGAGGAGAAGCCTGACGGCCCCTCATCCTGGCAACTCTTTCCCCCAGACCGGGAGTCCCAGCTGGGCCTGCGGTGGCCCAGGTGGCTCTGGCCACGTGGACGGGACCTGAGTGCCGGGGCCACACCTGCCGCTACCGTCCAAGCCCTTGGCCAGGCCATCGCTCCTCCGTCCCACAGACGCTCTCCGCTCCAACCCGGGCCCGCCTTGGAGACCCAGCAGGCTTCTGCCCCATGCACACTGCATCTACCCTGCCCCACGGCACTGACGGTTCCAGGGATGGGGGACCTCAGAGGCCCAGAGAGGCACCCGTCCTGATGGGTGTTGGCAGGGAGGGAGGCCTGGTGGGAGAGCCTCCAGATCACAGGCCCTGGAGTGACCCGGGGCTGCGCTGAAATCCTGCCGCGGCACTTCCTGCTGCAGGATTCTCCAAACCCCCATCTCATCAACAAATGGGAGAAATGACCGCTGTTGGGAGGAGGAAGCCACGTGAGATGACTTACCAGTCACCGCGCAGGCTCAGAGGATGGGCTCAGGAGATGGACCGGAAGCGGGTGGCAGGAAGAGCCGGGGCCGTGCAGTCGTGCTGTTGAGGTGTCAGGGCCCAGGTGGCCGTGGCTCCAGCTCCAGTGTCCAGCCTCAGTGGCAGGGGTGGGTGCAGCCTGCGGCGTCTGTGGCCAGGAGCCAAGGCAGCGGGGTTCTCGTGGAAGTGCGTCTAGGTTGCAATGTGGGGGGCTGTTCCCAGCAGCGGGGCCTCCGGACCTGCTTCTCATCCCTCCTCAGAGATTCTGTGGGCTTCCCCATCTTCTTTCCGGAGTCGTACATCATTTAGTTATCTAGCTGTTCCATCGGTATTGTGAGAGGTGGGTTAAAATCTCCAACTGCAGTTATGGATCTGTGTCCTCCCTCTAGCTGTCAGACTGCGTCATGCGTTTCGAAGCTGTTATGAGGTGCATACCCACTTATAACTTTATGTCTTCCTGATGAACTGACCCTTTTATCATTATGAATTGTCCCTCTTTGCCCCTAATAATATGCTTTGCCTTAAAGTTTATTTTGTGCGATATTAATATAATCTCTCCAGCTTTCCTAGGCTGTTTGCAAGGAATACCCACGTAATTGTGCTTCTCAGATATTTTACAAATTGAAGGTTTGCGGCAACCCAGTGTTGTCAGATGATGGATAGCATTCTCTTGGCAATAAGGCATTTTAAAATTAAGGTTATGTGCATTGTTTTCTAGACAATGCTATCGCACACTTAATAGACTGTAGTATAATGTGAATATAACTTTTATATGCACTGGAAAACCAAAAAACTCCTGTGACTTGCTTTATTGCAATCTTAGTTTTATTGCAGTTGGTCTGGAACTGAACCTGCAGTGTCTCCGAGGTTGGTCTGTATCTCTTTTTCCACACTTTTACTTACAAACTATCTGGGCCTTTGTGTATAAAGTGTGCCTCCTGTAGATGGCATAGAGTTGGATCTTGCTTTTTCATCGAGTACGATAACATTTACCTTGTAATTGGAGTTTTTATTCCATCTACATAGAATTTCGGTTGCAATCAGGTTAGATTTAGATCTGCCATTTTGCGATTTGTTTTGTCTCATCTCTTTTGGTTCCTCTTTCCCTGCCTTCTTTTGTGTTAATACAGTATTTCTTAGAATCCCATAATTTTCCCATTGGATTTCCAGCTATATGTCTTTGCATATATTATTTTTCAGTGGTTGCTCTAGAGATTAAAGTATGCATTTTAACGTATCCCAGTCTACGTGGAATTAGTATTGGATTCCTTCAGGTAAAATACAGCCACGTACACCTCCGTTCACTCTGCCATCTGTTACATCTTTGTTATAAACACAACAATACAGTGTTAGAATTTAAGAAAAAAAAATGTCATGAAAAACCTAGGGGCAGGACAGGAATAAAGACTCAGACCTACTAGAGAATGGACTTGAGGACATGGGGAGGGGGAAGGGTAAGCTGGGACGAAGTGAGAGAGTGTCATGGACATATATCACTACCAAACGTAAGGTAGATAGCTAGTGGGAAGCAGCCACATAGCACAGGGAGATCAGCTCGGTGCTTTGTGACCGCCTGGAGGGGTGGGATAGGGAGGGTGGGAGGGAGGGAGACGCAAGCGGGAAGAGATATGGGAACATATGTATATGTATAACTGATTCATTTTGTTATAAAGCAGAAACTAACACACCATTGTAAAGCAATTATACTCCAATAAGGATGTAAAAAAAACCAAAACAATAGTGTTAGTACTTTTGCTTTAAATAGTAATGTCTTTTAAAGGAATTAAGAAAGCAGAAGTAATACAGCGTGCGAGTTAGTTTATTGCCTCTCAGCTCCAAATCTACCCTTCTTTGTCCTGCTTTGTGGAACTGGAGCTGGACCATGGAAATATCTTTTGCCTGCTGGACGATGCTCCAGCGTCGTCAGTAGAGGGCACTAGAGGGCCACTGCAAGGCCATAGTCAAGTCACAGCTTCCCTTCCTGGTTCCCAGGTGCTTTTCATCCACCTGTGCGGCGCAGCAGCCAGCAGCTGGCAGGAGGCCCGCCAGTGCTCACTCTCCAACGAGTTTCCTGGGTAACCAGTGGGTCACTTCCTACGAACCAGCTTCAGCCAGCACTGTCCTGTCCTGTTTCTTCACCACTGCTAGGCTGCATATTCCATGGGGGGGGGGGGGAGGTCTGAGTTTCACCTTCTCACTTTATCCCCCTGAGCACTAGACAAAGCATGTTTTCTGCATTTGGTATTCCTGTAATCCTTAAAGTTCTCTTTTACCCACTTTAGTAGTTAACCATCTCTTACCAATTTATAATTGTTAACATTTCCCTGTTCACATTATGAGTGGTTCCTGTCTTCTGGCTGGACATTGAGTGATACATCTAGTCTTTTACCCACATGTTTACCACTTCCACTGCCATCCATTCCTACCCATAGATCAGAGGTGTCATCTGAGTTCATTTCCCTTTACCCTAAACAACTGGCTTCAGCATTTCTTATGGTGCAGATCTGCTTGTGACACATTTTCTCAATTTTTGTTTACAGAAAATGTCCTTATGTTGCCTTCACTTAGAAGATTTTGCTGGATATAGAGTTCTTGTTTGATCATTTTTAACTTTGGCACTTTGAATGACATTCCAAATTTTTCTGACTTCTATTGTTTCTGTTGAGAAGTCAGCTGTCAGTCGTAGAATTGGTCCCCGTCCATATAACCTGTTGTTTTTCTCTCACTGCTTTCACGGCTTTCTCCTTATCTTCGGCTTTCAGCAGTTGGACTATAATGTTCTGGGGAGTGGTTTCCATCGTTTCTATCCTGCTTTAGGTTCACCAAGATTCTTGGATTTTTAATTTAACGTTTTCCACAAAATTGGGGTGGTTTTGGCTTTATTTCTTCAAAAATGTCACCTGTCCCTTTCTCCATTTCCTCTCCTGCTGAGGCAATTACATATATGTCAGCTCCTTTACATTGTGCCCCATATCTGAGGCTCTGTTCGTTTTTCTTCAATCTTTTTTCTCTCCATTTTTGGGGTTAATTCCTATTGATCTATCTTGAAATTCACTAATTCTTCTGCCATCTCTAATCCGCTATTCAAACCATCTAAAAAACCCCACAAATTTTTCAGTTTAGTTTTCATACTGTTCAGCTCTAGAAATTCATTTTTAACAGTTTTTAACTTTTGAGTTTCCCTGTCTGTTCACTAATTAAGATAATTATACTTTAATTATCGATACATATTTATTTTAAAATTTATTTATTTATTTATTTTTGGCTGCATTGGGTCTGCGTTGCTGCGCGCGGGCTTTCTCTAGTTGCGGCGAGTGGGGGCTGCTCTTTGTTGTGGCGCGTGGGCTTCTCATTGCAGTAGCTTCTCTTGTTGCAGAGCATGGACTCTAGGTGCACGGGCTTCAGTAGTTGTGGCTCGCGGGCTCTATAGCACAGGCTCAACAGTTGTGGCGCACAGGCTTCACTTTTCCACGGCATGTGGGATCTTCCCGGACCAGGGCTCGAACCTGCATCCCTTGCATTGGCAGGAGGATTCTTAACCACTGCTCCACCAGGGAAGTCTCTTGATACATATTTATAACAGGTGTTTTGATGTCTTTGCTAAATTGAACATCTGGATCCACGTGGAGTCAATTTCTATCGACTGTTTTTTCCTGACCATGAATCATATCTTCCCAATTCTTTGCATGTCCTAATTTTGGGTTGAAAATTGGATATTTCAGACAACATATTGTAGTGTCTCTGTTGTGTTCTTACGATGATTGTTTTGTTGTTGTTATTGCTTTAGAGGGAAGTTAACTTTCCTGTATTCAAACTACGAATTCTGTCTCCCACGGCTGGGTGCAGCTGCTGCTGTCTTTAGCTTGTAGCCCCAGCTTCCGTTCCTCTGTTCCGCTGGGGATATTCCCCTCTGCCTGCATAGTCCGGCAGTCAGTCAGGGATCTCAGTAAACTTTATACTCAGCAGCTCATCCTCTCCGTGGTTTCCTTGTTTCTGAGGATTCCCTCCTAAATTCACAGCTTCTCCACCATCAAGTTATATCCTCTGATACCTCAAGCCAGTAAGGCTACAGCTTTCTACCACCCATGCTGTACACAGTTGGGGAATGCACTCAGATAAAAAGCAGTAAACTCATAAATCTCACCGTGTAGCTGCCTCTCCAGAGTAGATCCCTGTCTGTTCTTCACTGAGTCTGTAGCACATGCATAGATCTGTGGTCAGGCAGGGATTTGAGCAAAAGGTTGACTCAGATTTTGAGTGTCATCCCTTCTGTGGTTCTCTCACTTCCAGAGGTTTGCCCGGGTTTTTTTTATTATTATTATTTATTTTTGGCTGTGTTGGGTCTTCGGGGCTGCACACGGGCTTTCTCTAGTTGCAGAGTGGGGACTACTCTTTGTTGCGGTGTGTGGGCTTCTCATTGTGGAGCACGGGCTCTAGGTGCACGGGCTCAGTAGTTGTGGCTCACGGGCTTAGCTGCTCTGTGGCGTGTGCGATCTTCCCGGACCAGGGATTGAAGCTGTGTCCCCTGCATTGGCAGGCAGACTCTTAACTACTGCGCCACCAGGGAAGTCCCTGCCCGGGTGTTTTTTCAGCTCTGAACTCTGTTCTCTGCTACTTCAAGATGATAGGGATGTGGTGCCCTGCTGCTCTTTTCCTCCACTATGGCAAAGGGCATCATTGGGCAGCATCATCGGGGGAAAAACACAAACTCCCAATTCTTATCCCTTGTAGTTGCAGTTTTTCAAGAATACTCTTCTAGTTTCTCTCTGCTTGGGGGTGCTTTCCAGTTCTTTTAAATAGTTGGGATGCATTTGTTTCAGTATTTTGCTCAAATTTTATCATTGTTATCTGCCGATGGGGTGGCCTGACCACTTTATTCCACCATCAGTACTGGAAGTGTTCATTTAGTACCTCCAGTGGTAAAATACATATGACATAAAATTTACCATCTTAACCACTTTGAAGTGTACAGTTCAGTGGTATTAAGTATATTCACATTAACCATCACCACCAACCATCTCCAGAACTCTTTTCATCTTGCAAAACTGAAACATTGTACCCATGAAACAATAACTACCCCTCCCCCAGCCCCTGGCAGCCACCGTTCTACCTTCTGTCTCTGAATTTGCCTACTCTCGACACCTCATATAAGCGGAATCCTACAGTATTTGTCACTTTGCGGCTTATTTCACTTAGCATAGTGTCCTTGCTATAGACTGAATGTTTGTGTCCCTGTAAACTCATATTTTGAGACTTAACCACCCCCCGCACAGTGTGATGGTATTTGGAGGTGGGGCCTTTGGGAGGTAATTACGTCGTGAGGGTAGAACCCTCATGAATGAGATTAGTGCTCTTATAAAAGACATTTCAGGACTTCCCTGGTGGCGCAGTGGTTAAGAATCTGCCTGCCAATGCAGGGGACACGGGTTTGGGCCGTGGTCCAGGAAGATCCCATATGCCATGGAGCAACTAAGCCCGTGCACCACAACTACTGAGCCCGCGAGTCACAACTACTGAGCCCACGTGCCACAGCTACTGAAGCCCGCGCACCTAGAGCCCGTGCTCTGCAACAAGAGAAGCCACCGCAGTAAGAAGTCCGCGCACCACAAGGAAGAGTAGCCCTCGCTTACCACAACTAGAGAAAGCCTGCGTGCAGCAACGAAGACCCGATGCAGCCAAAAATAAATTTATTTTTTTTTAAAAAAAGACATTTCAGAGAGGTCCCTTGCCCCTTTTGTGAGGACACAGCAAAGGCAGCCATCTGGAAACCAGGAAACAGGCCTTCATCAAACACCAAACCTGTTGATGCCTGGATGTTGGACTTCTCAGCTTCCAGAGACGTGAGAAATAAATTTCTTTTGTTTATAAGCTACCCAGTTTATGGTATTTTGCTATAGCAGCCTGAATGGACTAAGACAGCCCTCAAGATACAACCATGTTGTAGTATATATCAGATTCCCTTTCTTTTGAGACTGAATAATATTCATTATACACATATGCCACATTTTGTTTATCCATTCATCTGTCGGTGGACACTTGGGTTGTTTCCACCTTTTGGCTACTGTGAATAATGCTATTATAAACATGGGTGTACAAATATTTCTTCAAGACCTTGCTTTCAATTCTTTTGATATACACCCAGAAGTAGAATTACTGGGTCATACGATAATTCTATTTTTAACTTTTTGAGGAAACTAATGCCTTTCTAAGAAGTCCCTTCTTTTGCTTACATTGGCCAGAGTTTGTTTCTGTCACTAGCAAACTGAGTCCTGCCGATGTGCATCCTCACCCCCAGATTGTAGCGTGCTCACTAGAACGGCAAGTCAGAGGACTGCAGACTGCCAGCCTCCCTGGAAAACAGAGCCAGAGGAAAAAGCTCTTTATCAGCAAGTGCAATGCAAGGAAGAAGTGAGGAATAAAGGAAGCAGCAAGAGCAAATAAAAGAGGGTGCATTACTGAACCAGCTATAGCTTCCGGACAAACCAATTTGTTCAATCTCATGGTAAACTTTCAGAGAGGCTGTATGAAGCTACTACATCTCTGCAGAGTCCAGGGTGTGAGAGAGAAGAATTAATAGGCTGAGTCCCACCTCCTATGGCTGGAGTCCATCAACACCTGTTGCAGTGCCATGTGGCACATTCGTGGGTGCTGAGAAGATTCTGCTGTGTCTTGTACTTCAGCAGAGGCAGGGAAGTCCCAGGCCTGGAGGCAAGGGGTACAGAGTCTGGGTGTGAGGTGAAGCACTGATGGAGTGTGCCTTGAGCAGCAGTAGTTCAGGAGCAGTTGCTGCTGCACCACACCTGGATCCATGATCATGGTAACAAACAAGCCAATGCAAGGATGCAAGGACCGGAAAGCAGGGCATGTGGGCAGGTCTAGGGTGACGTGTGAAGTGAATGTAGTATGGGGGTGGAGGAAATGGGGAGATGGTGAAAGGGTACAAATATTCAGTTATAAGATTAATCAATTCTGAGGATCTAATGTACAGCATGGTGACTGTACTATAACAATTCTGTATTGCACACTTGAAATTTGTTGAGAGATCTTAAATGTTCTCACCACACACCTTAACAATATTAAGCCTTCCAATCCATGAACATGGGATACCTTTCCATTTGTCTTCTTTAATTTCTTGCAGCAATCTTCTGTAGTTGCTGGTGTACAAACCTATTCCTTCCTTGGTTAAGTTTATTTCTAAGTATTTTATTCTTTTTGATGCCAATGTTAATGGAATTGTTTTCTTAATTTCAACTTTTCAGATTGTTCATTGTTAGTATATAAAAATTAAACTGATTTTTGTGTGCTGACTTTGTATCCTGCTACTTTACTGAACTTACTAGCTTTAAGTCTCTTTGTGGAATCTTTAGGATTTTCTATATATAAGATCATATCATCCATGAACAGAGATAATTTTACTTCTTCCTTTCCAATCTGGATACCTTTTATTTCTTTTCCTTGCCTAATTGCTCTGGCTAGGGCATCCAGTACTACACTGATAGAAGTAGTGAAAGCAGGCATCCTTGCCTTCTTCCTGATCTTAAAGGAAAGGCTTTAATTCTTTCACCATTGACTATGATGTTCACTGTGGGTTTTTCATATATGGTTTTTATTATGTTCATTTAGATTCCTTCTATTCCTAGTTTGTTGAGTGTTTTATCATGAAGGGATGTTGAATTTTGTCAAATGCATCTTCTGCATCAGTGAAGATGATCTTGTATTTTTTTCCTTCATTCTGTTAATGTGATATGTTGATTGATTTTTATATGTTGAACCACCCTTGCACTTCAGGAATTAATTCTCCTTGGTCACGTGTATAATCTTTTTAATATGCTGCTGAATTGTTTGCTAATATTTTGTTGAGGATTTTTGCATTAACGCTCATAAAAGATATTGGTTCATAGTTTTCTTTTCTCATAGTGTCTTTCTCTAGCTTTGGTATCAGGGTTACCGTGGTCTCATAAAGTGAATCAGGAAGTGTTCCCGCCTCAATTTTTTTGGAAAAGTTTGAGAAATACTGATGTTAACTCTTTAAATGTTTGATAGAATTCACTAGAGAAGCCATCAGGTCCAGGATTTTTCTTTGTTGGAAGATTTTTTTATTACTGACTCAATCTCCTTACTAGTTACAGTTCTAGTTAGATTTTCTATTTCTTCATGATTTAGTCTTGGTAGGTTTTATGGCTGTAGCAATTTGTCCATTTCATCCAAATTGTTGGTGTACAATTATTCATAGTCCTCTCACAATCCTTTTTATTTCTGAAGAGTCAGTAGTAATGACCCTACTTTCATTTCTAACTTTAGCAATTTGGGTCTTCTTTTCCTCTTAGTTCATCTAACTAAAGGCTCGTCAACTCTGTTGACCTTTCTGACAAACCAACTTTTGGGTCATTGATTTTCCATTCTCTATTTCATTTACCTCTGCTCTCATCTTTACTATTTCCTTCTTTCTGCTACCTTTAGGTTTGGTTTGTTCTTCTTCTAGTTCCTTAATTTGTAAAGTTCACTTGTTGATTTGAGATCTTTGTTTTTTAAAGTAAGCATTTATTGCTATAAATTTTCCCCACTGCACTGTTTTTGAGGCAATGCCTAATTTTTTTTTTTCCCGGTACGCGGGCCCCTCACTGTTGTGGCCTCTCCCGTTGCAGAGCACAGGCTCCGGACGCACAGGCCCAGCGGCCATGGCTCACGGGCCCAGCCGCTCCGCGGCATGTGGGATCTTCCTGGACCGGGGCACGAACCTGTGTCCCCTGCATCGGCAGGCAGACTCTCAATCACCGCGCCACCAGGGAAGCCCGCAATGCCTAATTTTGGTATGTTGTGTTTGTACTTTCATTCACCTCTAAGTATTTTCTAATTTCCTTTGTGATTTCTTCTTTGACCCATTGGTTAAGAATGTGTTAACTTCCACAGATTTGTGAATTTTCAGTTTTCCTTGTGTTATTGATTCCCACCTTTATCGTGTTGTGGTTGGAGAAGACACTTTGTATGATAGCTATCTTCTTAAATCTACCAAGACTTAATTTATGGCCTAACATATAGTCTATCCTGGAAAATGCCCCATGTGTACTTGAGAAGAATGTGTATGCTGTTATTGGGCAGAGTGTTCTGAATATGTCTGACAGACATAGTTTATTGTGTTGTTCAAGTCCTCTATATTCTTATCTTTTGCATGGTTGATCTATCCATTAAGATTGGGGAATGAAGTCTCCAACTATTATCACAGAACTACCTATTTTTGCTTCATATATATTAATGGTCTGTTGTCAGGTGTATGAATGCTTATAATTGTTTTATCTTCTTGCTGTATTTGAATGTTTTGTTACTGTATGTCCTTTTTTGTCTTTCGTAACTTGTTTTTAATTTAAAGTCTATCTTATCTGATATTAGTATAGCCACCCCTGCTCTCCTTTGACTACTATTTGCATGAAATATGTTTCCATCCTTTCACTTCCAACCTATTTATGTCCTTGGATCTAAAGTGATTCTCTTGTAGACAGCATATAGTTGGACCATTTTTTTAAAAAGAAATTCATTCTGCCAATCTCTGTCTTTTGATTGTAGAGTTTAATCCTTTTACGCTTAAATACTGATAAGGAGGGGCTTATTTATGTCGTCTTTCTATCTGTTTTCTATATTCCTTATTGGTATCGTCATCTCTCATTTCCCACATTACTGTCTTCTTTTGTGTTTAGTTGATTTTTCATAGTGAAATGCATCCTCTTCTTGTTTCCTTTAGCATCTATTCTACCACTATTTTCTTTGTGGTTACCATGGGGATTACATTTAACATTCTAACGTTGTATCACTCTAATTTGAATTTACACCAGTCTAACTTCAATAACATACAAAAACTCTGCTCCTTTACAGCTCCATCTCCATATCTTACAGTTCTTGATGTGACAAAATTACAACTTTATATGTTTTGTGTCCAGAAGCTTAAACTAACAATGGTTTTTCTGTTAGTCTTTGAAATTATGTAGAAAACAAAATATGTAGCTATAAATCAAGGCCAAAATATTATTATCTTTTAGATTACAACTGACACTTGAACGACAGGTCAAAAATCCGTGTATAACTTTACAGTTGGCCCTCTGCATCCAAGGGTCTGCATCTGCGGATTGTGTAGTACTGTAGTACATATTTATTGAACAGAATGTGCATATCAGTGGACCCACACAGTTCCAAAACCAAGTCGCTGGAGGGTCAACTGTAATTTGCTTTAAATATACTACTCTCAGAAAATAAAAGTGGAGTTATAAACCATTGTTACAATAATAGTAGCTTTTATAGGTGCCCCACGTTTACCTTTACTGAGGTCTTTATTTCTCCATACGACTTCAGGTTACTGTCTGATGTCCTTCCAAATCACTCTGCAGGACTCTCTTGAGCATTTCTTGCAGAATGGATCTGGTGGTTACAAATTCCCTCAGCTTTTGTTTATCGTCTCTTAACTTCTCCCTCACTTCTGAAGGGCAGTTTTGCCAGATATGGGATTCTTTTTTTAAAAAAATTTATTTATTTTATTTATTTATTTTTGGCTGTGCTGGGTCTTCGTAGCTGCACGGTCTTTCTCTAGTTTCAGCGAGCAAGGGCTACTCTTCATTGCAGTGTGCGGTCTTCTCATTGCAGTGGCTTCTCTTGTTGCAGAGCACGGGCTCTAGGTGCGCAGGCTTCAGTAGTTGTGGCACGTAGGCTCTAGAGCACAGGCTAGGTAGTTGTGGCGCACGGGCTTAGGTGCTCCACGGCATGTGGGATCTTCCTGGACCAGGGCACGAACCTGTGTCCCCTGCACTGGCAGGTGGATTCTTCACCACTGCGCCACCAGGGGAGCCCCAGATATGGGATTCTTGATTGTGGGGTTTTTTTTTAGCTTATCAACCCACTGCCTTCTGGATGCCAATGTTTCTGGTGAGAAGTCTGCTCATTATCTTATTGAGGACCCCTTACATGTGCTGAGTTGCTTCTCTCTTGCTGCTTTCCAGATTTTCTTAGGCTTT
Organism: Monodon monoceros; assembly: GCF_005190385.1. NCBI lineage: Eukaryota > Metazoa > Chordata > Mammalia > Artiodactyla > Monodontidae > Monodon > Monodon monoceros. The sequence continues at coordinate 171,760,664 of NW_021703778.1, read as the reverse complement.
TGACGGTTTCATTATCATGTGTCTTTGTGTGGGTCTCTGAGTTCATCTTACATGGAGTTTGTTGAGCTTCTTGGATGTTTATGTCTTTCGTAAAACTTGGGAAGTTTTTGGCCATTATTTCTTCACATATTCTCTCTGCCCCTTTCTCTCTTTTCCGTCTGGGGGTCTCACAATGTGTACATTGATCTGCTTGATGGTCTCACTGGTCCCTTGGGCTCTGTTCACTTTTCATCAATCTCTTTTCTTTCTGTTCCTCAGACTCGATAATTTCAAGTATTCTGCCTTCAAGATTTGAGCATTCTTCTGCCTGCTCAAATCTGCTGTTGAATCTCTTTGGTGAATCATTCATTTCCATCATTACTGTTTTCAACTTTAACATTGCTTCGAGTTTCCTGTTAGGTTTTCTAGCTCTATATTGCTATTTCCACTTGATTCACATATCGTTTTCTTGACTTTTCCCTCATCTTCCTTTAGTTCTTTGAGCATCTTTATAACAGTTGTTTTTAAACTTTGTCTAGTAGGTCTACCATCTGGTCTTTCTCAGGGAAAGTTTCTGTTGGTTTTTTTCCCTTTGAATAGGCCATTTCTTTGTATGCCTTGTGATTTTTGTTGCTGTTGAAACCAACATTTGAGTCTAATAATGTGGTAATTCTGAAAATCAGATTCTCCCCCTTCCCCAGCGTTTGCTGTTTGATTGTTACAGGCTATCTGTGTGTGAAGGATCAGCGTGAGGTGTAAATTTAAGGTTTTCTCCGACATTTTCTGCGTCTGTGCCTTCCCCTGGCTAATTTTGTCTGTAGTTGCTCTTGAATGCCCTTGTCTTCAATGTCTGGCTCCCAAAAGGGGAAAAGGAAAATGAGGGGGTGGGGAGGGTGGATCAAAAAAAAAAAATCGTTGGCCCTTTAAATCCCCCAGTGTCGCTTCCGTTGAGGGGAAAGGGCTTGCAACGATGGTGGGGGTGTGCGATCCTGACTGCCTGCCTCTGTCTGCACCTCCACGATCAGAAGCAGTAACCAGGGCTCAGAACACAGATCCCAGTATTCAGAAAATAGGATCCTTGCTCCCACAAGCTGTGTGCAAGCTGCTCTAGGAACAGGCAACTGGCCGCCTGCCATGGGACTTGGTAACTGCTATATGTTATCAGCTGAAATTGATGGAGAGTACAGCTGACCCTCGAACAACATGGATTTCACTGCACGAGTCACTTATATCCAGATCTTTTTCAATAAATATGTACTACATTACTACACGATCTGCAGTTGGTTGAATCCGCAGATGCAGAACCGTGGGTATGGAGGGCCAACTGTAAAGTTACACGCGAATTTCCGACTTCATGGGAGGTCGGTGCCCCTAACCCCCATGTTGTTCAAGGGTCACCTGCAATAATTACAACTTACTGTCCAAGACTTGCCCTGGAAGTTGCAAGGCTTCACAGACTCCAGAATGCTGAGGGATGAAGAAGCTCACTTGAGATCACAGTGACTCAGGGACAGAATCCAAGCCCCCGATTCCCAGCTAGGCATGACTTGGCTTCACAGAGCTGGGAAATGCTCCAGCCAAACGCAGGCTGGAGCAGGAAGGCAAGGAGAAAGTGGGTTGAGGGAATGAGGAGAGGGAAAGCATCTCAATTCTGAATCTCCATCATGAAAAAAGCAGTCAGCCAATAGGACCCAGAGTAAACTAGCTTAGAAGGCTGTTTAGAGCAGGTGCCAAGAAAGCCCCAGCAACAACCCCCCACAAAACGTGCCCAATCCATTCTGTGCTGAAGTCCTGGGGCCTGTCTCAGGGACCTCAGGGGAACAGGCCCAAGGGGCTGCAAGTGCTTCTCTGCAGTGAGTGTCCCACGGGGACCACATACCACCAGCCCCCCTGAGCCAGAAAAGGTGGCCTCCCAGGCAGGCAGGGAGCCTGCAGCTTCCTCCAAGCAGGGACACGCAGCCTTGCCTCTGAGAGCCGTGGACACAAGCAGACACCAGGCACCAGAGCCCGAGCGCTGCAGCCTGAGCCTTCTCGAGTTCCCCTGGTCGCACTCCTCTCCAGGTGCCTGTTATCAGCTCCTGCGTGGAAAATCACTCGAAACCTCAGTGCCAGGAACACAGTCATCCTTTACTTTGCTCACAATCCCGTGGGTCAGCAATGTGAACTGGGTCCATCCGGATGGTTCTCCTGCTGTCCTCTGGGCGGCCCCACCAGGGGTATATGGCTTCACGCACAGGTCTGGTGATCTGTGCTGGCTGTCACCTGGACCACCCGTCTCCAGAAGCTGGTCCCAAGCTTCTCCATCAGGTGGCAGAGCTCTCAGCAACCAGAGAAAGCCAGCCCGGATGCTCATGCCACGCTTGCTAAGGTTCCACAGGGAAAAGCAAGTCCATGAGCAAGCCCAGAGTCAGGGCGAGTGACAGCACGTGGCAGGCACGCCCGGAGGTGTCCCTCACTGGGCCGCTCCTCTAACAGCCTTTCCTACCAGAGGTGTCAGAGAGAGGAGGTCAGCAGGGCCAGCTCTGCGGTCAGGGCCAGACGGGGGCAGAATTATGTCCTGGCCCTGCTGTGAAGGCACAGAGGCCGGATGGAGGCTCGGGCCTCACGGTGCTGGTGGACAGGATTCACTGGGCACCGCCAAGTACTGGGCTCAGTGTCCCGGAGCAGCAGAGGAGCTGGAGGTTACCCTCTGGGGAGGAAGGGGCCGGTGGGACTGACGTCAGTGGCTGGGTGGCATTTCAACACAGGCCCGAAAAGGGACATGGTGGGAAAACTCCAGAGTCCTCTCCGGACAGCTCGGCGCCAGCCAGGGGTGGAAAGGTCGGGGACGTGGGGGAGGAGTGACCGGGCCTTAGCTGATGAGGGGGGCTGATGCCAGGTCGAGCCAGCCCGGGGCACCATCCAGGTTTCCAGGCAGGTGTTCTGCCACCGGCAGGGCAGCTGAACCCCATCTGTTGTGACGGGTGCAGTGAGGAAACCGAGGCCTGTACGAGGGACTGCGCAGGCCCTGGAGACCCGAGTTCCCTTGCAGGAAGAGGGCACGCTCCCAGCCGGTGCTCGGCGGAGGCTGCAGACAGGGAAGGACACCCCAGCAGGGGCCCCGGGGCCTGGATCCGAGACGGGGACCTGGGCCATGCTTGCTGCAGCTGGCGATGGGGAGCTCGGGAGGGGCCCGGCCGTGGGCCACAGCCAAACCAAAGAGGCCCCACCTCGTCCTCCCCACGGCCACTCAGCCACTTGACAGCAGCCACGGCAGGAGGCCCGGAGAGGAGCTGTCTCAAGGCCAGCTGACCGGGGCCTCCAGCCCAACCCACCACCCACCACCCGACTGACCTTCAACGAGTCACTTCGGCGCTCCGGCCTCAGCTGCCTCGGACGAGTGGGGGACCCCCTATTTCACAGAGCAGGATTCCCAAGCCTCAGAGCAGTAACGGCAAGGGACTGTCAGTGTTAGTCGTCTACAAGAGTGGGAATAGGAAGAAAACGGCTTCTTGGATTTTTCTAGTTTTGAACGTACTAATCACAGGTACTGCCTGTATCCGGCATTATAAATGACTACACAAACACTGAGGTGCCCGGTCAGTAAATTCCTTCCGGATAGAGTGTGCCGCCAAGACCACTGGAGTATCATTGGTCTGGGGGTGAGACTGGAGGCGGGGATTCTGCAAGAGAAGTGAGGATTCTGCTTGAAGGCCCACGAGCTGTGAACAGCTTGGCTCTTCCCCTGCCCACAGGAGATGCGGCAACACACACTCTGATCTTTGTCGAGGGGAAGGATGAGCCACTTGTCGAGCATCTCTTCTCCACACAGCACCTGGGCTGGACGGAGGCATTTCCAGGCACTACCTCCGTTCAGCTAAATTGCTACCATCCTTGCTTTACAGATGAGGAAGCAGGCCAAGGGGGGCTAAGGGAGCGACCAAGATCCTAGCAGCTTTCATCACCGAGCGAGGCCTGAGTCCGTGTCCCGGGGCTTAAGTGGGGAGGCCGCACAGTGGAGCGGAGCCTCCGGCACATCCAGCCCTGACTCAGGCATTTTCTCCTTGTCACACTTGCGTAAGACGTTCTTCTCTTAGTCTTGGTTTCCTCTTCTATTAAAACTGGATGACAGTCCCTACTCGTAAGGCTGCTATGAGCATTACATCAAATAAGGTATGTTTGGCCCTTAGGGGCCAAGACAGTCTTCAACAAATTAAGCAATTACTACTAAAACCCACAAATAATTTGCTATACACAATTATCCGGAGTATAAGACTTAATTGTTGAGCTTCCCTGGTGGCGCAGTGGTTGAGAGTCTGCCTGCCAATGCAGGGGACACGGGTTCGAGCCCTGGTCTGGGAGGATCCCACATGCCGCGGAGCAACTGGGCCCATGAGCCACAGCTACTGGGCCTGCGCATCTGGAGCCTGTGCTCTGCAACGAGAGGCCGCAACAGTGAGAGGCCCGCGCACCGCGATGAAGAGCGGCCCCTGCTCGCCGCAACTGGAGAAAAGCCCTCGCACAGAAACGAAGACCCAACACGGCCAAAAATAAATAAATAAATAAACAAACTTTAAAAAAGACTTAATTGTTGGGCTTCCCTGGTGGCACAGGGGTTAAGAATCCACCTGCCAATGCAGGGGACACAGGTTCGAGCCCTGGCCCGGGAAGATCCCACATGCTGCAGAGCAACTAAGCCCATGTGCCGCAACTACTGAGCCTGCGCTCGAGAGCCTGTGAGCCACAACTACTGGGCCCACGTGCCACAACTACTGAAGCCCGCGTGCCTAGAGCCCGTGCTCCGCAACAAGAGAAGCCACTGCAATGAGAAGCCCGCTCGCCACAACTAGAGAAAGCCTGCGCGCAGCAATGACGACCCAACGCAGCCAAAAAAGAAAAAAAAAAAAAAAAAGACTTAATTGTTGCTGAATTTACTTTTCAATCAATTAAGTGCCATGGGCCACCATATGCAAAATAACTTCGTTACACAAAGAGTCTTTGAAGGAGGACTAGGCGGCCCGCCAGCAAAGCTTTTCCTCAGGCCGAGCACCGGCCACAGGTCCAGGGACACCAGTGACGGCCCTGGCCTGCGGCCGGGGGTTCCTAACATACACCCCAGCTGGAGAGTCACCTGGGCGTGTTCAGCCCGCCTCCTGTCCTTGGCCTCCCACCCAAACCCTCTGTCCCTGACTGCGAACAGGGGCGGCCTAGAGAAGGGAGCCTTTGGAGCAGCCCCTGTCTGCAGTGCCTCCCGGGGAACTTGGCTTCTCTAAGTTTCTGAGCAGCAGTGAACATTCACCAGGCCTTGGCCATGGGTGGGAAACCAGGTTGATGCAAGGATCACCATGGAACCACGTGAAATTCCAACACCCTCCGGTGGATGGTGAGGGAAAAACAGAGCCTCAACTTGACTGAAAGGGGCCTGGCCCGTCCCACGTAAACCACAGGGTCTGCTGCGGTACCTGGACTATAGCTGTCGCTCCCTCTTCAACTGTCACCTCCTCGGGGACACCTTCTCCAAGAGCGCCCCAGGCAACATGATCCCTGCCCCCAGATCACTCAGAGCTGAGAAGCACTGCCCAGCACAGGGCGTCTGAGCTGCAAGGTGTCTGCGCAGCGCCTCCAGGCCAGGACCCTGAACGTCTGTCTGCTCACACTTCAGTCACCCAGCTCACATGATGGGGCAGGGGCATGTGAGGAGCGGGGAGAAACGGAGGACCAGAAAACCAGAATCCGCAGAGCGCTCTTCAACCTCATTTCAAACGTACAAGCACCAGATCTTTAATTTGAATTCATTTCCCCCCCAGTACTTAGGCAATAAAAAATAGCAAATAGTTCAAGAAATAAGCCAAGAGCCCAGAAAACCCCAAACCTCAGCGCATCCATCTCTGGATGCCCAGGGACTGGCAGCTGCACATCCCTCCCACACCCCCTCCCCCAGGCGTCCATCATAAGCCATCATGGGGCCTTTCATCCTCAAGCACAAGGGCCAGCAGGCATTTATTTCTCTTCCTCAATGCACCAGACCTCCCCATTTCTTTATTCTATGTGGCTATTATCGCCAGTCGTGGGGACCGAGATGACTATGACAGTCCTGATCTCGTAAAAAGCTTATAAAACACCTCAGATCAAAACGGTTAGTTATCACAGTACTGCGAAGGGCACAGGGCAACAAGTTGCCTCATTCATGGCAGATGAAAGGAGAGATTGGTACTACCCCTCTGGAAGACAGAGAACAGTATGTGTCAAGTGTAAAAGCGAACAGACTTTTGGACCCAAATTCTAATCCTCTATATTTATTCTACAGCTACACTTGCATGTAGGCAAAATGACACAGTCTGCTCAGATTACAAACGGTACTTCAGTGACTATCGATCGAGGATGGTTTAAGTAAACTGTATCTAGTCATAACTAGATACCATAACTAGGATACCATGGAACCAATGCAAAGGAATGAAGCAACTTCGTATCCATGTCCTGATGCAGAAAGACTAAGATACTGGCAGGTGAAGTAAGAAAACGAGGTAAGGATGGTAAGGTAAGAAGGGCATACATAGTACAGTCAGCCCCCGTACCTGTAGACTTGGAACGCAAGGATACAGAGGGCTGACTGTTCCATTTCATATAAGTGACTTGAGCATCCTTGGATTCTGGTATCTGCAGGGGTCCTAGAACCAACCCCCCACAGATACCGAGGGGCGGCTGTATATTATTTGTATGAAAATGAGTCTCTGCACACGTGCAAGTGAGCATGCACGCCTGTGCGTGTACTGACCCTCTCTCGAAGGACGCGCCAGAGCAGCAACTACCTGTGGAGGGAGCCGGGGGGCTGGGGGACACGGATGGGGAATGTAGGTCTCTCACTGCTTGCCTTTTATGCCAAGTACACTGGTTACCTATTTAAAAGGATAGAAAACTTAAATCGTTTCTTTATAGTATAGTATGAAGAGGGAAGTGCATAGAGGTGTAGGTGGCAGAAGCCTTGAGGCCCATTCCCTCTGCTGAAGGTGGAGGCGTGAGGTCAGGACTTCAGAGAAGCAGCTGTGGCTGAGCCGCAGGGGGTAGGGCCACGTGGAAGGGGGAAGGCGTAGCGGCCGAGAAAAGCCCGGAGAACGGCCCTGCAGTAGGAATGTCATATGGCTTAAGACAGAATGAAGGGTTGTGTGTTTTTGTAGAAGGCAAATGGAGCGTTTTAAGCAGGAAAGGGCCCGAATTATGGTGGGGAGGTGAGGGGTGGGTGAGAGAAGGAAGATGGAACGTCGGGGACAAGATGCATTCGGAGCTTGCGTATCAGTCCAGGAGACTGGGAGGGGCCTGAGCGGTCGCTGGGCGTCGTAATGGAGAAGGAGACTCGAGGGGGCTCTCAGAGGCAGGGGACACCCGTGTTTCTAGTTTGATGAGCTAAGGTATAGCAGTGCCACACAGCAGGGAAGAGAACTCAGAAACAGGAGTGGGGGAGGGAACTTAGTCTCAGACCTGTCATCTAGAGGTACTGACGGACACAGGAGTGAGCTCCGAGGGGCGGGGGCTCACAGTGTGACAGTTATCAGGCCACAGGTGAAGCAGAGGCCCCAGTGGGGGATGAGATGGTCCGGGGAGGGAGAGCTGAAAGAGGGGGAAGGCCAGGGGTTGCTTTAAGGCCTGCAACTGCAGGAAAGCAGACTTGGCAGGCTGCCCTGGGAGACTGGCTCCATCCAGCCCGGGGCCAAAGAGTAACTCAGGATCTCCCGTGAGCTCGTCTAGACTCTAATGATGCCCGAAGCACGAAGCAGCTGCAAGAGAGGAACAAGCACGGTCTTCAATCTGCCAAGAAGGAAAGGAATTCGATCACCTGGAATGTTTCATGCATCTCTCACTTCCAAGAGTCAGCACCTAGCATGGCCCTGGGAACACGGAAGCATGGAGAACAGGAAGTGCAGCATTTTCAGTACGTGCACTCGCCGGGTGGAGGCAGAGCGAGGCGCCAGGGAAGATCCGGAGTCCCCACCCGGGGCTGCCGCCCCTCTCCTGCCGCGTAGGTTGGGATGTGCGCCTGTGCTCAGGCTCGGGATGACGAGAGATGTGGCACAGTAGGCGACCTGGATGCACCTGTACGTGGGAGTCCTTTCCCTCCTACTCGCCAGAAGGGGGCCTGGACACCCCGCTCCTCATGCACCCTCGATTCAGGACCCATGAGTTGACTCCCGCCGGTCCTACCCTGCGCTCCTACACGCGGGGCGGTCCACGCTGCTCTCTGGGAGCCTTCCCCACAGCTCCTCCATAACCCCTCATTTTACCCTGAGCTCACTATTCTTCTAAGTCAAGAAAGACCAAGCCCAGACAGCCCCCAACCCCGGGGCGCATCCTAGCGGACGTCCAGTAGCAGACGATGGCCACCTCCCGAGCCCCGCCCCTTCTCCTGGGCCCCTTCGGCTTCCCTTCTTCCTCCATCTCCTGGAGCAAAGCCCAGGGTTCTGGCCTTGGCACTTGCTCCCCCTTGTTCCGTACCAGGAGTCACCCCCACAAGGCACATTCTGAGGTCTCTGAGCCTTTGACCTCTTCTCCCAGGGGCCACCCTCAGGTCCCACCCTCCCTTCCACGCAGACCCTCTGGCAGCACTGGACACACTCTCCTGGGACACTGAGCGCCATGACCAAGTCTGCCAGGCGAGGGACTCCGAGAAGCGCCCCGTAAAGCCCGCCTATGCTACGTGAAGTCACACACACGGAGAGGCCGGATCTACGTATTTTAAATGCTGTATTGGGCAAGGCTGGACCTGGAAGTCAGGTTTTTACATGGTAGTTATCTAACCAAATCCTACATTTCAGCTAAAAAAGGCCCTAGAGATGTCCAACGGATGCCGAAGGCGTTCTTCACGTTACTCAGAGAGGTGCTGAGATTTGGGCCGTGTCCACTGGGCTGACCAGAGGCAACAAGGGCGGTGGTCTCGCCTCTTCTCTGCCAGTTCCGAGGCTGTGCTGAGGCCAGCATCCACGTGCCCAAGCCTGGTCGGCCAGAAAAGAGAAAAATCACTAACGGGGAAAAAAATTCCTCTCATCCAACCTATAAATTTAAGCCCTCAACTATCACAAATGTTACAAACTTATGTACCTTGATTTGATCCCAACCATAAGCTTATCATATATTATAAAATACAAATGTAGTTCAGGTAGAGATAAAGGCTAAAAACAAAAGCACCCCTGGTTGTGTGCTCCCACAGGGCACAGCTCTGGGGAGTTTACACTTTCAGAAATCCCAAGGCCCAGTGCAAAAAGGCAGGGAAAAACCCACTTTGTATCAGGGTGGGGTATTGCTTTGATGGAGGGTGGAGGGTCAGAAAATTCTTTTGTTTCCTATTTTATTACATCAATGGCTTGAAAATTTTTATTTAACTTCAGCAAATATTGGAAATAGAAAAATGAATTCTGCAGAATTTCACAAATAAAATTTTCAATCTCTACTAACAAATGTTATCGTTTGATGGCTAAGCAATTATAATGCTATGAACATTCACCACAATGAATGTGCTGAAATAGAAAACAGGCAAAAAGAGACATTAAAATATTACTTACAACAGCATTATTACAACATATTTTCTTTAAAATTCCAACATGGATTTTTATCACTTCAAAAGATATACAGCATTTCCATTATATTTGCAAACTTAACCTTATACATCTTTTAAAATCTTGAAAAATTCTTAAGCAGTCTAAAAAGCACTTAGCAGAGTTGGTAAGTCTACGTAATGGACTACTATCCCCTCCAGCATCCACGTGAGCTGAGGAGAGGGCTGTAAACACTCAGTACCACACAGCATGCATAGGCTATACTGGCCTTCCTTCTGCTGCACTGCGACGTTACTGCGCTTGCGCTTTACTGTAAGTAGGGAAAGCTGCAGAGATCCAGGGAGTGGCCGAAAGAGTATTTGTTTTTGAGCATTGCACAAGATCACTAGATTCAAATTAGCTAACCACCTTGAGTCAACTTGAGGCCAAGTTTCAGTTGGTTTTAAAAGCTTGAATCCTGGGTCACTTGATTTAGATCAGGCTAGACAAGAGACATGAGGCTCTCGTGTGGGCTGGCTCCATCCGTCCTTTGCTCATATAAGAAGGGATCCAGTTAGTGTAATGCACTATTTGGCTTATTTTTGGTCTGTAATTATACCAATAGTACATCTGATATTTAGAAGGACAAAAATAGGGCATAGTTGAAACTTAAAGTGACAACGAGCACACTTAGAGTGGTGTGTGATGGTTGAGAGAACTTTATACGCACAGAAAACTACTGCTTAATTAGTCCACCACAGTAAGCTTTTAAAACTCAACTATTTTTTCTTTTTCATCTTTTGATTAGAGGTTTATGACTATCAAAAGCCACCTTGAGGACCTGGTGTCTGGTAGGCACGAATGTACCAAGACGACACGGGGGAAGCGGGGCGCGGAGGGGGTCACACTAACCTCAGGCTCCTGCTGACACCAGCACCGACCTGCACCACTGCTCACCTGATCAGCACAACTGAGGCAGGGCTGCTTCCTGGTTAAAAGACCTATATTACAGAATCCATCACTGCTTATGACCAGTCAACACAATATTCAAGTAACAAGGTGTTTAAATGAATACGTGAAAAAAAATTTTACCTAACGCTTTACACATCTACATAAAATTAAATAAAACAAACTTTTAATGCATATGCAATACAACTTATATCTTTTAGGATTTCTAAACTAACAGTTAAACTACCATTTGCTTCAATGGTACTATATTTTGCACAATAACTTATACTTAGGAGAAATTTTCCACAAAAATATATATATAATTATGACATTCACATTGATAATTTTTAAGAAGACAAAGCTTAAGTGAACATTGCATCCAAAGCAGTTGTCACTGTGTGCCCCTTACACATCCAAACACAGCCTGCTGACGCACCGGAGTCTTGATATGTTAAAAAGGGTCTTCCCATAAAATAAGACCAAATCACTTGGCTTCTAAAGCTAAGTGATTTCTTGCATTTACAACATCATTGCAAAGACAGTGTAATGAAACGGTTTAAAACACAGTGCTCTCTTACGCATGAGGCTACAATGAAGGCAGTCGGGCAAAGAAAACTGTTTTCCTTCTGGCAAATGAAAACGACATGCCCCTCCCCCTCGGAGAGAAAGCCGAAATTCAGCTGCTGTGATAGCAAGTACTCCAGCACGTGACTCTTCGGGACTGGGGCCCACTTGGTGCCAGGAACCAGGTAAGGGGATGTCTGAGCACAGACAGAGGCCTGGCACTGCCGGGATGCCTGCCGCGCCACACGGGACCCAGCACCAAACCTTCAAGCACTGCCAAAGGGGATCGATTCTTAAGGAAAATAGCCTGGGGGTGAAGAGAGGAACAGCAGCTCTACTGGCAGGGAAACCACTGCAGCAAATTGCCTACTGTTTCCGTTAAGAGGAAGGAGGTCTCGAGAAGAAGCAAGGAGAAGCGAAATCTTCTTTCAGGCCTAGTGTCCCCTTTAAGCGACGTGCAAAACTTATGCCGCCTCTTACCCACGTTTTTCCTGCCATTTTCCAATTACGCAGCAGGCTCACGATAAAAACAAAATGAGCCCTACGCTGTGACTAGTGTTACCGTGCCGGCCCGTGTAGGTGGGAGCCGCGAGCTGTGATGCCCCTAGCCCCTCTCACGCTCTTCTTCACCAGCTCCTGATCAACAGACACCTCTCACAGGGACAAGTGTCGAAAACCGGCAAAGTCCCATTTCACTCCCCTTTCGAATGACCTTTCTCCAGATTTCAAAAAAAGAAGTACAATTCCAAACAATCTAGGTTTCTTGCTGACCCTCTTCCTAAAGAGAAAACCAGCTGACTTAAAAAAAAAAAAAAAAAGCCAAGGTGCTTGGGAGGCAAAACACATCAAATTTTAATTGCATATTTCCAATTCTTAAGAATTCTGTTTATGCCTTAAAGCATCTGCAATTTTTTTTCTTTTTGGTATTGAAAGCACGAAAAATATTTAGATGATGCAAAAACCAACAACAAGAAAAGCTCCTTCAACACATTTAGTGCAGGCTGAACCAACCGTGGGATGGGGAATGGGTCACATTAGAGCACACCTCGCAGTCTACCCTCAACCCCTCAAGAGCCCACGGTCTGGCAAGAGAATAAAAGTGATTATGGAAGTTTTAAACATTTATTAAACATTTGTAATTGTTCCCAGTCCAACCAAAGGCATTACATACCACTTCGCAGACTGTTTCTTTCCATCTTGGTCTCACTAGAGCCAATAACTGATCACGTCTCTGTTCTGTACTATCGATATAATATTGAGAGAGGATGGTGCTCATGTGCTCACATCAGTACACGACGGACACAGAGGCTATGTGGAGTGACATGTGAAAGGCCAGGCACACCAACAGGACAGGGAACAAACAGCATGTAGCTTTTATAAAACCATCACCAGCTATTCCAACGCCCTTTATTATTGCCCTAACCTGACATTTAAAATCTGCGCACTGGCAAGAACCTGCAGCAGGTTCTCCCCGTCTCCTAATCTCAGTGACGTCATCTTTGGCAAGCAATAAACTTTAAAGAAGAACTAAGACACCGAAACAGAAAAAGGGTTGAAAACATGGTTGCCAAAAGGAGAAGGCACCAATTCCAAATGTACAAGCACCAGGTACAGTGGTATAGACCAAATCTCTTGGAGTTGGGCGGTGGTACGGGTGGGGGGTCAGGAACAGACAGGGTGACGCCCATCCTGGGGTGACGATCTGCAAGTTGACGGCACGAAGTGTTGAGTCCACGTTCCCTCTGAGCTACAGTGTCCAAGGACAGTTGCTATGAATGAGCTTTCTACCTCGCGGGAAGGGAGAAGGGAGAAGGGAGAGACTGAAGTCAACTAAATTTATAAACCATAATTATACTGACATTTAGGGAAATATGAGTTGCGTCAGGCTGTTTGGCACGATAAGGGTTATAACGCAGTCTGCCAATATATTGTGATTTCCAAAGAAGCATGATATCACTTAGGTGGATGCCTCAGAAAAGAACAAAGGAAACTTCCTAGAAGGCCAATGGGGTCACAGTTACTCTGAAAATTACATTATGCACAAAGTAGAGCTTGCAGGCCATGCAGGAACAGAGTCACGCCTTCCGAGTCGACTACCTGTTCTGAAGCCGCCGACGGGGAAGAGCTGCTGTTGGTGGGCCGGGGCTCCGACTGAGGCGGTGGTCCCCAGGGTCACAGGAGGTGGGCAGGCCACGGGACCCCCCTCACTTAGGCAGAGCGAGAGACGCAAAGAGCTCTCCGGGAAGTGGCGCCAACACGGAGGAGCGAGCAGAGAATTAAGGCAGATGTAGCACAGGACTGGAAGTGTATGCCTTTTTGGTAATAGCTGCTTGTCCACAGAGATGTGATGCAGATGGCTAGGTGATGTCTTGTGATACCTGAATCCTGGATAACACAGTCGTCCATACCAAGTGCTCAAAGCCACCAGAGTTTCTCATGAGGCAGATGCGTATCTGACGTCAAGAACAGAAGCAGCCTGAGCAGAGGAGAAAAAGCAGAATCAAAGACAGGTAAACAATATAGGGGGCTTCCCTGGTGGCGCAGTGGTTAAGAATCCGCCTGCCAATGCAGGGGACATGGGTTCGATCCCTGGTCTGGGAGGATCCCACGTGCCGCAGAGCAACTAAGCCCGTGAGCCACAACTACCAAGCCCGTGCACGCACCTAGAGCCCGTTCTCTGCAACAACAGAAGCCACCACAATGAAAAGCCTGTGCACCGCAACGAAGAGTAGCCCTCGCTGGCTGCAGCTAGAGAAAGACCGCACACAGCAACAAAGACCCAACGCAGCCAAAAATAAATGAAAATAAAATAAATAAATTTATTTTAAAAAAAGACAGGTAAACAATATAAACTGCTAACTCCGGTCTGGTGCAGCCCAACCCACCCTGCCCCGCAAACACAGGGCCCCGAGGCAATGCCTGTGCTGAGGCCAGGCGGACGGACAGACGGAGGGCGAGAGTGTGGCCTCTGCGGCCACGTGTCTTGGGTTCAAATCCTGGCTCTGTCCTTTCTAGCTGTGTGTCCTTGGATGAGGTATCATTTCTCTTTGAGCTTCAGTTTCCTCATCGGCAAAATATACACAATAACGATGTCTACTTCACAGGATTAAATAAGAATCCCTGCAAAGGGCATATCGGCACAGTGCCTGGCAAACAGCAACACTCAGGTGTCCTAGGACCCGCCGGAGGGTACACCATGGTGCCTGCCCCGTTCAGCAAACAGCCACCAGAACACGCTGGGGTACAGACGATACCAAAGATCGCGGGATCTCCTTAGAAGCTTCAAAGGCATTTCTTAACTCTCTGCTCTCATTTTTTAAGACTGACTTCCAGACCCAAGCCTAAAAGTCATAGAGCTCACTGCTACCCCCGTGGTGTCTTACTTCTAAGGAAACAGCTGAGCTAAGAGTCCAGAATCTGAAAGCAGCTGCGCCTTCAGGTGAAATCCCAATTTATGAGAACGGTCATTAGTCAAATAAGATTTCTCCTCACCAGTAATACACTCAATCATCTATAATTTTAAGCGAGAATGTGTATCTCCAATTCAGTCACTTTTAGCATCCCTCTGTGCTTTTCTGACACCTCCCCGTACTCTATCCTTGGCCACCCCAGAGAACTCTGAGTCTCAAAAACTCAACCCTCTTGGGCTGCGGAGAGAGATCTCCCTCCTTAGCTCTAAAGGAAGAAAGCCCGCAGCTGACAGACCGCTATGTTTCCAGAACTTCTCAAATCTGATGGCCTCCTCCCTGTCTGTACTGCATAAATACATAAAACCCGAGGGCAGGCAGGACACCAGCAGACATCTTTCTCAGCAGCTGGATTCCAAAGGATAAACAAGAATGGGAAATTACAAGGACACTAAGTTCTGAGCACTGATTAGACAGACAATTAACCAGTTCCCTTAGGCCCTTGGTGGACACAGAGACGCAGCTGGTCCTTACAGATTAATTTCCTTCTGCAAACTAACATATGGAGAACAGAAAACCAGGGTGGTGAAGCAGGAGGGCTGGTACCATAAGAAACATGAAAAGAAAGGGAGGGACTTCCCTGGTGGGTCCGTGGTTGAGAATCCGCCTGCCTGTGCAGGGAACATGGGTTTGATCCCTGGTCCAGGAAGATCTCACATGCTGCAGAGCAACGAAGCCCGTGCGCAACAACTACTGAGTCTGTGCTCTGGAGCCCGCGAGCCACAACTACTGAGCCTGCGAGCTACAACTACTGAAGCCTGCGTGCCTAGAGCCCGTGCTCCGCAGCAAGAGAAGCTGCCGCACTGAGAGGCCCACGCACCACAGGAAGAGGGGCCCCTGCTCGCCGCAACTAGAGAAAGCCCGCACGCAGTGACGAAGACCCAAGGCAGCCAAAAATAAAAATAAAATAAATGTATAAAATAAAAAAATAAATAAAAAGAAAGGGATAAAGAAAAGGAAATATAGGCATGCACGTGCGTGCACATCTGTGTGTGTGTGAGAGAGAGACAGAGAGAGAGAGAGTGAGTTAGTTTTAAATGACTAAAGAAGTGAAAAAATTTTAAAGGAGCTATAAAGATTATATATTCGGGTTGAGTTAGATAATCCCATTCCTTCTGAAGAGGAGGCTGGGTAAACAGACACAGGGAACATCAACCATCAGAGAGAGAGAAGACGTGCTGCTGGGTGGGGGAGGTCAGCTATGGACGAGCCAGGCAGACAGGATGAGGGGACTCTGATGTGCCATCAGCACCGCAAGTGGACCATGAAGGATGGAACTTCTGGACTAACAAGAAACGAGGAAAATGTAGCTGACTTAACCTAAGCTAGTCAGTCAAAGAGCCAGGCCTAAGAAAATCATGACCCTGGGTCCTAAATCTACTATCTCATTTTTTATGCTAACCCTGCTGAAGCTGGCTTTGATTAAATTTGAGAGGCAGGAAATCTGAGTTTCCTATTATTTCTGCTTCCTGGGACTTAAGTCAGAAAACATACTTGGAAGAAAGCTTTCACTCTCGCAAATTCTGACGTTCTTCCCCCAGTAATCCTCATCTTTTCAGCGCTTCCTAAATTGAGTCCAGGACTTCAGGGAAATTAATTTGTTGCTAAAGGGGAAATTAGCACACAGACAAAAATCACTGCCAACAGAGAAAAACACCTTTGTTGTGCTCATGTGCTATCCTGCTCCATGGGCAGGCTGTGCCTGGGTGTGACGCGAGGACCCCACTCACATTGTCAGTACTATAGGTTTTGTACACTTAACTACAAAGATTTTCTGGTAGAAGGCTCTAAAGAGTCTAATTCTAACAGAACTAGTGTTTGTCTCCTGACAGGCCTCGCAAAGCCACTCGCTGGGTGCCCTCTTCACAAGGCTCTCCCCCGGGGGGGTGGGGGTGGGGGGAAGGGCAGCACGGGCAATGAGGTAACTCCAAATCACTCCTGCCTCATTTGGGGAAGATGCTGATGAGAAAGTGATAGCAAATTAACCCTTAAATTGCCATGTCAGTGAGCAAATGCAAATGTTAAAAGGCAGCAGCAATGAACTCTTGGCTCCCAGCCCTGCCTCAGCATCCGTGGGCGGGGGGAGGGGGGAGGTAAACGTGCAGAGGGAGGGGCAGCCTCCACAATCTCCCCCATCCCGACCTCCGCTGCCCGGGCTGATGAAACCCGTGCCACCACCCAGGAGACGACCAGGATGCCAGCCTCCACGCAACCCAGGACCTACAAGTGTCGTCATCAGTACTCCAGCAGGTCAGCCCCAAGGAGCAGCACGGCAAGCGGATGTGGAGGCAGACACACCAGGAACCTGCAGGCTCCCCGGTGCGCTCGTAAACCTCACGGGAGATGACAGCACATTTCACACGACTGAGCTTTACTGATACTCAAGGCACTTCTAACTTACGGTTTTAGGGCAAAGCTGTCATTGTGTTTAAGGAAATATTGGTAATGTGGAATATTTTGTGGCCGGAGGAAACCAGGATGGAATTAAGAATTTGTCCAGAAATTAAAATGTGAATAATATACGTAGTGACCAAAAAGTGACTGAAGTCAACACATGTATTATGGTATTTACAGGTAAAAGTCAAGTTACTGACATAGCTGAAACCTAAAAGTATTTCTACAGCTGGAAAAGGTCATCAATGAAGACACTAACCGGAGAACTGAGTATGAATCTGGCAGAGATCAACTGTTTCAGACTTACCTCGTCTTCCTCTTCAGGCATCTTGACAGAATTATCCGGGGACGTTACAGGTTTCTGGTTACTGGGACCATTGGTTTCTTCCTTCCCATGTTCTGCCTCCCATTCTTGTAAAACTTCATCTATGTTGAAGCGGCGTCGATAATTTACAAAAAAGTTTTTCACTTGTACCACTGATTTGTTCCCAATCACATCTGAGATTGCCTGAAAATCTCGGCCGTATTTCCTGATGGCTAAGGATGTAAGAAAGCATTTTTTTCAACACGAGAAAAATAATAAAAAACACACACACACAATTGAGACTTACCCCTTACCCCTGAAACACAGAGGCTTTCAACAGCAGGTACTATCTTAGCGCACTAATGGAAAAGAGTAGTATAGAGTCCAGTGTGGATGACTGGCAGAGACACTCCGTGTGACCCTGTCACGCAGGGTCTGTACCTCCCTGACGTATGTCGCATGGTAACTGAAGTCACCCAGCAGTTACCCTATGCCATGGACATCCTACACTGGCCTCTTCAGGGTCCCCAGGACTAGAACACCTCCAACCATACAACCCCAACACGCGAGCTGTACTTCCTGACTACTCAGAACCCAACGAGGAGCTGCTAAAGTGAAATACACCTTTAAACACGGAGGCTCCCAGATTAATTTTTACATCTTGTGAGACATGGGAAAGGAAAAAAGTAAAGCCCAAAGAGAATGCAGTAATTTAGCTAAAATGATGCCCACTAGAAGGACGTAATCCTCCAAGAATTTGTTTCAACATGAATGATGTGCTGGGAGCAGGATGGGGTATAATTTTTTCCTGAAAGCGACTGCTGTTCCTAAACCTTTATTTTATAAGAACTTCCTCCTACCTTGTACGGCGAGAAGCTGCTCCTCTGTGGTCCAACGTGCGTTACATTTCTGAATGACCTGGGTATCCAAATGAGTCCTATTAGCATACTACCTTTAGAGATGAGTATGTCCTTATGAGGATTAATGAATCTTTTTCTCATATCATAATTTTAACATCAACTAGGTTTATAAAGTTATATCTACACCTTTCCTTCTAAGAGATGTGTACTGTAGACACAGACAGTAAATTCTTAAACACGTAAACTCAGGTGTGACTTCAAAGATGATGTTAACATAATCCTACCTCTGGAAGTCGATATGGTTCTATTCCACCATCAAGTTTTTCTTTTAGAGCACTGTTCGTCTGTTTAATATTCTGAATCTAAGGGAAAGAAGATTTTCATTTTTAAAATGAAACACTTTTATAAAGGTATGAAAAGAAGAGAGAACTGAGAAAGCCAAAAGAAACAAAAAACCAAGAGGAAAGAAGTTCCTAACCTGTAAGGTAGCCCAAATTTGAGGTCCCTATGGTATCCTTTGAGAGCAGCTAACTAAGTTCTTTAATTGACTTGCTTAGGGCACCGGACAAGAGACAACCAAGACGGAAGGGATGGTGGTAAAAAGGTGCCTGCGCACACAATCCTAATGCACCAGCTCGGCACAGGCGACCGGGGCCACAGAATGCACAACTGCAGTCTGACACAGAAGACAATGCCTGGGTTCCCACCACACAGAGCTGAGCTGAAGAAAGAGAGCAGGCAGAGTGAAGGCAGGACAGCCTCACAGCCCCGAGCCCCGCACGGACGCTACAAAGGGCAGAAGCCCCACCTGCAGGCTTCTTTAACGGGGAGGAGAAAAGAAAGCAGTATGTCAGTTTTCCACAAGTCTAATTCTGAGCAACAGTAACTTCATTTTCTCACAAATTACCTTTCCCACATTCTTGCTTTGATTCAGTGGACCTTTCACTGTCCTTGCCTAATCAAAAGAAAGACACAAACAATAAATACAAACCACTCAATCACTCCACAGCTGCTCTTTAATTCTGCACTCGCTCCTGAACAAGCTGGGTCACAGGAGGGGGCCCTTCTCTCTCAATTCTAAGCAGAGGGGCATTTCTGTGCCTAGCACTAGCCCTATCATTTTTCATTCTTCAATAATCACTTGAGCAAATAAGAAAGCAAGCAGAGGAACACATTCATTTTCCCAAGTAAAACACCAAAAATATTCATGAGCAGAAGGTGCCCTTGAAAGCAGAAATCCTATTAAGGCAAAGGAAGAAAAGCAGACATTTTAGAGATAGGGAAGGGGTGGGAGACGAGTGGAGATGGTGGTTCACTTTTTTAGTAAATCTCTCTCCTCTTCAAAAAAAACTTTTTACACTTATACAATTTTTTAAAACCCCACTTTCGACGACTTACGTTTCATAGATTTCCAGTTTCACAGATCCTTTCCTCCTTTGTTTTACTTCTTCTAAAAGGTTGAAGGGGTCGGGGGGTGGTACAGGAAAAATTTTCTATGCTATGGGACCAGTGGGCAAGTAAATAAGACCAGCACTTTTAAGAACCAGAAATTGACCCTGTCTGCCCTTACCAAGGGCCTCAAAGTCTGCCAGAAATACAGTCTACTCCAAATCTTTTGTAACGATGCCACATCAGAACATAAAAACAACTGAAAAGAAAAATACTGGAAACATGCACAAAATTCACTCTACAGTAAAACCAAAAACCAGGACCTTGCTTTACTGAAATTTGTTTTAGTTTATTTTGAAAAGGTACAGATCAGAAGAAAATACTTGAAATTTACTCACAGTAAGTAATTCCAAGCTCTCAGACCAGCATAAGCTGACAGAACTCTCTCTGATAATGAAAATATTCTAAACTTGGGCTGCCTGACAGGGCGGCCACCTGCCACACGCTGCTACTAAGCACCTGAAAAGTGGCTTATCCAACCGAGGAGTCACATTTTTAATTTTTCCAATTTTAATTAATCCGAACTAAAATCTAAAGACCACACGTGACTACCACACTGAACAGCACAATCTTAGACTCTTCTCAGAGCTCACAGTTACCAACAACCCACAAAATACCCATAAAATACTGCAAGGCACTCGGATTATGCTCCCTGAATTCCGAAAACTAGGCCTAGAAACTTCTGACAGGGAATGAGCAAATTCTCAAAAGTCAGGGATCTAGACATAACTGAGCTTCATAATTATTATTCATGGTAAACCTTGTTTCATTTATAGCAGGGGTTGGGAAACTATGACCTACATACCAAATCCAGCCTACTGGCTATTTTTGTAAATAAAGTTTTATTAGAACACACACACAAAAAAGTCAGGGGTATGTCCACTAGAACATATATTCAATTTCATGCCCCCCCCCTCTCCCCCCTGGCATTCCAGTTACTCTTATATGTTAGAAAGCTGGGCGTGTGTGTGTGTGTGTGTGTGTGTGCGCGTGCGTGTGTGTATCGATCGCATTGTGATTAAGTGATTAAGTAACAGGCATTTTCCAACCTGTTTAACACATACATTTTCCCTCTAAAATCAATGGATAAAGAAGCATTGAGATTAAATGAGTGGCTACAAGGTGAAACACCCACAAATCCTGAACTAAAAGTTAGCTCTATATTTTCATTTACCTACGTGTTTGCTCCTAATCATTTTCCAAATTAGCAAATGTCCAATGTTTACTAATCAGAATAAGAATAGGGATTAGTTGCCAGCATCATGCCAATCGGAAAGAAGCCAGAGTGGCAACAAGCTGGATAAGAAACAGGATACAAAAAGTAACCAGCATTTAAAGAAAAAACAAAAAAAGCAGTTGACTTGGCCTGGTGCCTTACCTAGAGCTCCTGGCTGAACACAACTTTCTTTTTCTTATTTTATTGGGTATTTAGTGATTCTTCTCTAAGGTCAGACCATTTCATTCTCTCCACCCGGAAAGACCTGATGCAACCAGCAGTGTCTGCTGGCTAACCTGACGGCCGTTCCCAGCCCCCTTCTCACTTGTATCTTTGACAGTGGCTGATGATTTCCTCAGTGCTAGGAGGAGCCGGGCTGCAGAGCCCTGCCACACCAAGTCCAGGAGGTTCTGGGAAAGCAAAAGCTTTTCCTCCACTCCCTCTTCTTACTGCCCTGAATGCAGACACGAAGGTGACAAAATGGCTTCTGCAGCGTCCAGTGTGAGGCAACAAGCAAGATGAAAAGCCTAAAAGCTAAGAATGGTGGAGCAGGAGAATCTGAAAGAATCTGGGTCCCCAAGAGCATCACTGAACAGAGGAACTAACGCCAGCAATCACTGATGTTGGAATTTCTTGTTATTTGTTAAAAATAAACCCTTCGCTGTCTGAGCTGCTGTTAGTCAGGATTCCTGTCCTCATCGGATGACGGTTTCCCTGGCAAACAACCAGACATGGGGGCATCCAGAATAGCATGCCCACTGTGTGACTGACCGCCATGTGCATCTGAAGGGCAGCTGGCAGAAGCCCTAAAGGCGGTGGAAAAGTAAACAGCTGACCTCACCTCTTAGTAAGTCAGCCTCTGAGCCTTCTCTCCAACAATGTCAACTCTGAGCAGCTACCTTCAAATAAAAAATTCCTGCTCTTGACCCTGGCTCTGAAAACCAAAGCCTCTTTATCTATCATACTACAAAGTCAGTAACACCTCTGTAGAAGAAAGGGTCTCTTTCCTTCTTTGACATATTGACACCGAACAGCAAGCGTCAGGAACTCACTCAGCAGAGGGGATTGAGGCCCCTCGGAGAGGAAGGTGAAATGCACAGAGGAGCTCCCAGCCCCAGTCACAGAGCTCTCCCAGCGCAGATGCAGCTTACTACGACGCCCTCACACATCCTGTAAGATCAGGCAGGCAAGGATTAATCTCATTTGAAAAAAGAGGCCCAGGAAGATTAAGTGATTCTCCTAAGATTAGAATGCAGCTGTGGCAGCCGCAAGCCCGCAACTCCGAGGGGCGCGCCGGGTCCTGGTCTGTGCAGCCTCCTTCACCAGGGGACAGCCGGGGCCACAGACCCCACCCTTCTCTTCTCAGCCCTGCCAAGGCAGCCATCAAGACTGACAAATCAAAGGCGGCACGAACTGAAAGTGAACCACCAGTCCATAATTCATCTTGCATTTGGGGTCGGGGGGAGGTGACTAACGGAAGGGCAGCACTGGGCTGCTCGGCTAACTTTTGGGTTTGACTTTTACACAAAATCAGACGAAAAGACAAGGAGGAGCCATCTCTCACACGAAGCACGAATGATCAGGAAAGGATGCGTTTTAAAAACAATACTCTTGGGGCTTCCCTGGTGGCGGAGTGGTTGAGGGTCCGCCTGCCGATGCAGGGGACGCGGGTTCGTGCCCCGGTCCGGGAAGATCCCACATGCCGCGAAGCGGCTGGGCCCGTGAGCCATGGCCGCTGGGCCTGCGCGTCCGGAGCCTGTGCTCCGCAACGGGAGAGGCCACAGCAGTGAGAGGCCCGCGTACCGCAAAAAAAAACCCAGAAAAACAAACAAAAAAACCAATATTCTTTACAAGAGCACCAGAAATGTACCAAACATGTAGGAATAACACTAATAAAGGAAATACAAGGCTTATTCATAGAGAATGACAAAATACTGGAAGAAACTAAACATCTAGAGAAGTGCAGGGATATATCATGTTCATGGATCATAAGATGTTAATTCTCTATATTGATCTATACATTCAACACAACCCCAATCAAAATTCTAGCAGAATTACTATTCTGGAAATTGAGAAGGTGATTCTAAACTTTATATGGAAATACAAGGGCCAGGAATAGCCACCTTGGAGGACTTCTCCTACCACACATATCCATTCATGATTATGTATTATTAAGACCATATAGTACCGGTGAAGAATGGACAAACAGAACTCCAAACCTGACCGATACACATAATGGACACCGGATTTAAGACAAAGGTCCCACAGCCTTACAACAGGGAAAGGGTAGTCTTTTTTAATGAATAGTACTGGGTAAACTAGATATCCGTATGAAAAAAAAAAAAATTTGACCCTACATGTAACAACATACAAACAAAAACACTGCCAGGTAGACTGAAGATCAAAATGTAAAAGGCAAAACAACACTTTTAAGATAGTGTGTAAGAGTATCTTCGTGACCTCAGGAAAGGTTCTTAACAGAACTCAAAGAGCACTAACCGTAAAAGACAAGAATGAGAAACTGGACTACCTTAAAACTAAGAATTTCTGTTCATTAAAAGATACCACTAAGAGGGCTTCCCTGGTGGTGCAGTGGTTAGGAATCCACCTGCCAATGCAGGGGACGAGGGTTCGAGCCCTGGTCCCGGAAGATCCCACGTGCCGCGAAGCAGCTAAGCCCATGCGCCACAACCACTGAGCCTGCGCTCTAGAGCCACAACTACCGAGCCTGCGCGCCTACAGCCCGTGCTCTGCAACAAAGACAAGCCACTGCAATGAGAAGCCCGCGCACCGCAACAAAGAGTAGCCCCCACTCGCCGCAACTAGAGAAAGCCCACGTGCAGCAACGAAGACCCAACACAGCCATAAATAAATAAATAAATGATAGATAGATAGATAGATACCACTAAGAGAGTGAAAAAGAACCCCTCAGAATGGGAAACATGAGACCATTCCCCCAGCGCCCCCGTAAGTCCACCATGAGGTCACACAGCATGGTGGAGGGGAGGTCGCTACTGGCATCCAGTGGGTCGAGGCCAGAGATGCTGCTAAACATCCTACAAGCAGCAGAACAACCCCCAGAACAAAGCAATTATCCAGCCCAAAATGTCAACAGTGCTACAACTGTTGGAAATCCTGATGTGGTGCAACCAAAACTCACGTAAAGTGACATGACCACTTTGGGAAACTGTCTGGCATTGTTTTCTAATGTCGGTCATATGCACACTCGATAACCCAACAACTGCACTCTTAGGTGTTATCTCCAACAAAGATGCACCCACAACACACCCAGAGGCACATAAAACAACGTTCCTATCAGTATCATGTGTAAGAGTCAAAAACGGGAAACAACCCAAATGTCCACTCAAAGTAAAATGGATCATCTGTTGGGTATTTATACAGCAATGAGAAAGAACAAGAAGTATGGCTGTTACCTGGATAGATCTCACACGCTGAGTAAGAGCCAGACACACACACACACACCCCTACTTTATCATTCTGTTTATATAAAATCAAAAACAAGATAAAAATAACATGGTTTTAAGTCAGAACAGTAGCCACCCACCGGGAGAAGGTGGGTAATGAACAGGGGGCATGAGTGAGGCTTCTCAGGCAACGACGCATTTCTCAAGGGTAGATAAAGGGGCTGTGGAGGCGATGCTCCACGTCTTCATCCAGACAGAGGTTACTTGGGTGTGTTCATATTATGACAAGTCATTGAAATCTGTATCTATATTGATATCTGTATAAAATTTCAACTTCACGGTTAATTTAAGGGAAAAAAAAATCAACGGGCCTAAGATCTTCTGTCCAATTCCTTAGAAACAAAATGCGCTTTTGAGATTTGGGGAAAGAGAACATCCAAGTGAGTGAGAAGTAAGAACACGTCTAAAGTGCAGTTAACTCTTCACCCAGGACTGGGCTCACGGGTACCTGTCGTTTGATTGACACCAGCTCCATGTCCAGTTGTCTCAGCACCGTGGTAGCAGCAGTGGCATTCGCAGAAACAGCCTCCACGTCTTCTTGAGAAAGAAACATTCCTTTCGGAGGTTTCCTTTTTGCTCTATTTTTAGCTTGTGTACTATGTTTTTCTTTTTTGATCTGAGGAACTGTCTCAGTAGGGGGCACCTGCATGACACACATATTCGATAAATGAGAAACTAAAAAAACTAAAATGCCAAATGAACAGTAATAAGCATATTTTCTTAACATGGCTCCAAACAATCTAAGACAAATACCACGCCATATCATAATTACCATCTACAAGTTCTAATACACAGTTAACAGACAAAAACATTGGCTACTGAACTTTGGCTAAATAAACACTTCAAAGTGGACTCCATCCATTTCCTTCCTATACAGATACATCCTTATTCTATAAACCTCTGACAAGAAGGATTCCCAGCTTCCTGCAGGAACACAGGAAGAAAAAATAACCTGTCTTCCCTTCTGGTGAGCTTTGTATTTATGAATAAGGAGTTATTTTACCCAAACAGTCCCTAGCAAATGTAGATGGACATACGACCACAGACAGAGAAAAGAAAAAAAAATGATTCAGCACATGTATAAGGATCCACTTAAATTCTTTAAATCTTTATAGATGGTTATAAAAATAAAAACTTCAATATGAAACTTGTTTATACACCTTTTCGGTTTCTTTTTTTGGATGACACAACTTTTAGGGCAACTGCGTAACTTGCTTCAAAAACTATATGCTGTCATTTAAAAATGCATGACTGCTGCTTATTTTTTTAAATGCTTTCTCTAAAACCAAAACCTTTGGAAATGAAATGCACTAATATCTTGGCAAGGAAAGGATAACATCCTAGTGGCAACCATTTTAAGAACAAGAAGTTTTGGTTAACTGTTTATAATTTCATCTTGTCAGTGTATTAACACTGGCTGGTAAAGCTGAAAATACATTCAGCTTTTTGCTTCATATTTTAAAAGACTGAGATAAAAAGGCAATGCAAACCACGATGGTAGCAATAAGCTCTCAAACAAGTGGTAATAAACAACACATAAAAATATAAGTAGACAATAAACTATGTTCTGCAATAGCGCTATGCTTTCAGTAAAGATCACCTATTGACCATGTGTCTTTTTTTTTTTTTTTTAACATCTTTATTGGAGTATAATTGCTTTACAATGGCGTGTTAGTTTCTGCTTTACAACAAAATGAATCAGTTATATATATACGTATGTTCCCATATCTCTTCCCTCTTGCATCTCCCTCCCTCCCACTATGTGTCCGTTTTAATAACACTTTAGTAGGTAAAGAAACTGAGATTTAACCATTTTTCTTTTTAAATTAGAAACTGCTATATAAATAACAATTACAGAAATTAATATAAAACCAAGCCTCTTTCATTTAAAATGTTCCGTTGAAGAACCTAATAAATAACAATGCATCAAAACAAAGCTTACTAAAAATTGCAAGTACAATTTGATTTCCCAAAAAGCAATGTAATTTAGCTAATCCTTAAAATGATCTTGTTATTTGGGCACTCATATAAATCACTGGTAAGAGTGCTATCCAGAAAGAATTACCAGTTTCCTATTTGATAATATATACCATACCAAAAGAAGCCTTAAGAATATATCTAGAACACTTTGACTCAATAATTCAACTTCCAGAAATTAATTCTAATGGGAAAAATTAAGTGCACAAATATGTAGTCATGAGATCAGCATTTCAGCATTACTTACAGGGAAAAAGACTGTAAAAACCCGTATAAGATTAATTAACTCAGTTATAAAAGATCTGTAATGATGGAATAACATACAGCTATGCATACAAATATGTTTGACATAAAAATATGTTCAAGGTTCAGTATTGACGTTCCTCAAGAAACTAAAAATAGAGTTGCCATAAGATCCAGCAATACCACTCCTGGGCATATATCTGGACAAAACTATAATTCGAAAAGATACAGGCAGCACCCCTATGTTCACAGCAGCACTATTTACAATAGCCAAGACATGGAAACAACTTGAATGTCCATTGACAGATGAATGGATAAAGAAGGTGTGGTACATGTATACAATGGAATATTACTCAGCCATAAAAAAGAATGAAATAATGCCATCTGCAGCTACATGGATGGACCTAGAGATGATCATACAAAGTGAAGTAAATCACAAAGAGAAAGACAAATACCACGTGATACCGCTTACATGTGGAATCTAAAATAGAACACAGAAGAACTTATCTACAAAACAGAAACAGACTCAGACACAGAGATCAGACTTGTGGTTGCCAGAGGGAAGGGGGTTGGGGGAGGGATGGACTGGGAGTTTGGGATTAGCAGATGCAAACTATTATATAAAGAATGGACAAACAACAAGGTCCTACTGTACAGCACAGGGAACTATATTCAATATCCTGTGATAAACCATAATGGAAAAGACTATATACATAAAACTGAATCACTCTGCCATATACCAGAAACTAACACAACATTGTAAATCAACTATACTTCAATTTAAAAACATGTTCAAGGCAGAGTAAATTTAAAAGGTTATAAAATTATATATTAAGATCCGATTTTATATTTTTTAAGCATACAGATTCAGAATTATGTATAGGCATATATATTTTACAGAGGAGGTCGTCTGGAAAGAGTCACCAAAATGTTAATAGTGATATGGGTGATGAAATGATAAATCATTTTCATTTTTCCCTTTTGTTTAGCTGTATTTCCTACATGTCTATAAAATCATATATTATTGGTGTAATTTTAAAGTTTAGGTATGTCTAGACCCTTTCGTTTTTCTCATACTTTAGTACCTTTTGAGATAGAAAACCTTTTCAGATTTTACTGAAACTACAGACTCTGTCTTTAGAAAAACACTTATGTGAACACATGTAAAAGTCATGCCCATGCTGGGATTCCATACTCCACCCTGAATGAGGGGCTGATGGGCACCAATGGGCTGAGGCCCTCTTTCCTCAGCTGTGGTGGTGGCACCCATCAGGGAACTGCTGCAGGCAGCTCTGTACCGTGGGGGTACCCAACTAGGCCACAGAACCCTGGTCTACCCGGAGGGCCCTCGGGGACCCCACATATGCTTTATTCAATTTTTATGAATGGGCAAAATAATGCAAGACTCTAACCCCCATTTCAAAAGGCTAAGACCGTCCAGACACCCCATTGTTCTCAGTGGACAATTTACAATAAGTAAATGTTATAGATATACCCTCCCCAAAGTCATGTATAATTGTAGGGATAGGGATTCGTGGACCTCTTGGATCCAGAGACTATAAACCCTTGGCATAATGATTTTTAAAACGTGAGAGATTAAAACTTCACCATGATCCAGAGGGTGCAGGCCCCGGGCACATACAGAAGGAAGGCGGCCACCAGAGCCGAGAGGAGGGGCCGAGCTCGAGCCCGGTCCTAACAAGGCCCCTATGTAACCTGCTGAGCGAAGGGCCCAGGAAAGAAGGCAGTGAGAACTGTTACCCTACATAAAAACTTTCCTCGTTGATGCCATTTTTTCCTTTAAGGCTTCCTTTCTCGTATTTCTTAGCAAACAAAATTCTAAGTTCTACAAAGCAAAGTTAGTATTGTTTAAAGAGCCATACCGTGATGCCTTGTACACAGCACTTAATATATTAAGTAGAATGAGAAAAAGGAATGTTTTACTTATGAAACTAGTAATGAAATTTATTTGTCTTAACAGTACTGGGGGAAAAAAATACCTCCTTTTTGCTTTCCTTGTTTTGATCAATCTCAATGTCAATGGCGTTATTTCCATTTGTTTCTTCCAGTTCATCCTCACTGGAAGACAAAAACAAGTTACTGAAAGATTATTTTCTACTAATTCTATTTAATACACAAATATAAGCAATATATTGATTTAATGACAGATGTAATACAAAATTAGTATATGTTTTCAGAATGCTGAGATAAATACATTTTTACAATTCAAATAAAATACCAATTCCATAGCTCTTTTAGTCTAAATGATTAAAAAAGCTATTAAAATGGGTTTCTAACTCCCAAACCAGGCCTAAAACATTGTCGCTTTATTATTTGTAAAGTGTTTTCTCTCAACTAAAAATGTCAAATTTAAGACATTTACTATAATTCTCCATAAGTAGCTAATGGAGGACCAGGACATGATCATTAGATATAACTGAGAAATTATTCAGGAATAAAGCCTATTGTATTGGGAATAAATTCACCAACAAGTAAAAATCCATGTTCAAGTCCCACCTGTCTACTCACAACTACACAAGTCTGAGAATGGGAGAGGCTTTTTGGTGGCCCGAATAACTGGTATTTTAAGTTAATTTTAAAAAGAACGCTCGCAAAAAACAAACAAACAAAAAAGAACGCTCACATTGATATGGTGCATGCTTTTGTTTATATCCTTCCATGCAGTATTTCTTACTTAAAAAGAAAAAAAAGGGCTTCCCTGGTGGCGCAGTGGTTGAGAGTCTGCCTCCTTTTGCTTAAAAAAAATGTGAAAGCGAAGGCTCACAGCAGCCAGGCAGCCTGCCCCAGTCTGCCTGCAGCTAAAGCCAGCTGAGCAGTGGTGGCAGCAGAACACTCAGGGTTTCAAATGTCAACACCCACTTTGTCTCAGGAACCCATCCCATGTGACGCACCCACTGTGCTCTCCTTCTCCCCCAACCCACCCCCAAGGCCCACAGTGGTAAGAAGTTCTGGCTGAGGAAAGCACGTCTGAGAGGAGAAAGAGCCAGGGGTGGAGGGAATTTTCCCAGGCCCTGCCGTTCCTTTCACAGGGAGGTCCCGTTAGAAAGACAACAATCTCTCAGGTGCTTCTGCCGTGGCCAGGGTGCCCCTCCTCTGTTTGCATCCTGATGGTGTGAAGGTGCACCGGGAAGGTAGGAGCACCCTTGTGCAGATGCAAAGTGAGAACAATGCCCTTATCGCTTCATCCTCAAGGATAACAAATCCCAATCTTCTTTTTTTTTTAAATTTAATTCTGATTTCAGCTTAGTAAACCGCACTTGTTTGTAGTAACAGACTTAGTTTATAAACAGTAAACTAGACCTAACATATAAAGGAAACAAGGAATTTTAATCAAAAATTGCTATAGGGCTTCCCTGGTGGCGCAGTGGTTGAGAGTCTGCCTGCCGATGCAGGGGACACGGGTTCGTGCCCCGGTCCGGGAGGATCCCGCATGCCGCGGAGCGGCTGGGCACGTGAGCCATGGCCGCTGAGCCTGCGCGTCCGGAGCCTGTGCTCCACAACGGGAAAAGCCACAACAGTGAGAGGCCCGCGTACCGCAAAAAAAAAAAAAAAAAAATTGCTATAACACTAAAAACAAATTCAGTAGAGTTTGCTACTTTTCTTTGGTCACAAAGAGTACTGATCCATAAATAGACCCACTAGTTATGTATGTTGCAAACTAAAAAATATGCAGATGTGTCAAGGTCAACAATTTTATAGAATCTTATGGTTGGAAAGAGCTTCGCAGGTGTCTCCAAAAGTGATAATTCTCAATCTGTCCCCACAGGTTATTCTCTTTCATTTGAAATCATAAGATACTCTCCTAACACAGGGCCACAGAGATCATATAGTTTATACTTCTTCATTTTATTTTGTATTGTTAATTTATAAAAATAATATATTATAGAAAATATAATTTTTAAAAGCCACCTATATTCCCACTACCATAAAACCCACTATGTTTGTGTGCTGCCTTCTAGACCTGAAGCATCTTCATTTTAGAGCTGAGGAAATAGAGGCCTGGAAAGGAGTGACCCAACCTGCCTGTGAGACCATCAGCAGACCCTTCAGTTGAGACCAGAACCCACTTCTGCGGGTGAGCAAAGGCTGCTTCCCTGACTCTGCTGTATGTAAGGCTGAGGGCGTGATGGTTAAGGTGCGTCCTATGCACTAAGCTGTCCTTAAAACTAACCTCCTTATTAAGAAGTCATAAAATGTTCCCCTCTCACTCACTCACATACACAAAATGGATGGAAAAAAAAGGAAGAAGGAAATCTAAACTGTAGATTTTAACATACCAAACATAAAAATGTCAACTGAATCCTGCAGAAGCACACCAAGTAAATTTCAACATAAGAAGAGATTCCTTTTTACTAAAAGAAGACACCCTTAAGGGGCACAGAGGAATGTGTTGGAAAGTTCACTCATTCAGAACAAAGTGTGCTGACTGCAGAGTGGTGAGAAAAGACACCTTTAGAAGGTAGCACTCATGCATTAACACAGCTCATGAGCATGGAGCTGAAGAATATTTGTGTATGTTCTGGTTCCACCAGGAAGGAACTGGGGGAAATCCGGTCCCTCTACCTTTCCTTTGTGTACCCACCAGCTCTTAGAAATACCGGTGCAAAGATCTCCAAAGGGGTGAGACACCACCCCGCGTGCATACTGACCTTTCCTCCCGCTCCCGTTTCTGTTTCCGAGCGTGGCGATCCATCACGCTGGTTTTAGTCCTCGTCTTCTTCCAGGAGTAGTAAAATTTCACCAGGCTTGCTATAGATTTATCAGGAAGCTAAATACAAAAAATGAGTTGGCTTAGATTTAAAGCTAATCTTTAAAAATCAAATGTGTGTAGATATATTTCATAAGGATCACTCTCATGTATTCAGAAATGTCCTAAGTCACAGCCATTTTCCTCTGAATTCACAAAAGAACTCTCATCGATACATTTTCAAATTACTGAAGTTTGACTGTAAGTGAAACTTAGCCCATGAAAGACTGCAGTCAGCTTAAGATGAATCAGAGTTTTCACACGACTACAGCTTCTACCATAACTTCTAGGTTATTTTTTTTTAAATTCATTTTAGCACTAATGTAACCGTCAGTAAGCTTTCACAGTAGGAGTCCACCAATACCTTTCTAGAAGTGACAGGTCAGCAAAACTCCCCAGGGAGACAGGGGCCCCATGATGTTTGGCCTCGTCCACCATCAGAGACCCTTTCTATCAGAACACTCTGGGGGGACTTCCCTGGTGGCACAGTGGTTAAGGATCCACCTGCCAATGCAGGGGACATGGGTTCAATCCCTGGTCCAGGAAGATCCCACATGCCACGGAGCAACTAAGCCCATGCGCCACAACTGCTGAGCCCACGCGCCGCAACTACTGAAGCCCGCACACCTAGAGCCCGTGCTCTACAACAAGAGAAGCCACTGCAAAATGAGAAGCCCGCGCACTGCAACGAAGAGGAGCCCCTGCTCGCTGCAACTAAAGAGAAAGCCCGCGTGCAGCAATGAAGACCCAACGCAGCCAAAAAAAAAAAAAGGACACTCAGGGTCGTCCCGACAAGAGGGGTGGGGTGGGGTGGGCTGAGGTACAGCTATCAAGCTGGGAGGTGCTAGGGAATAGCTCACTCTTGTAATGTGAAGCCTCTCACGCACCCAGTAGCTTGCAGTGAGCTGCTTTATTAAAAACGGGAACACTCATGCTCGAGGATGACAGCCCTACCCTTCAGGTACATTGCGGGGCCGGGGGGGTTGGGGGGGGCACACAGTGAATGGTCTCACCTACTCACCATTTGTTGGATTCTATGAAAAGTTTTCCCGTGAAAACTAAAGGCTTGCTCAAATAAGACTTTATCTTCCACAGTCCACTCATCTGGGAAGGGGGTAAAGTTGGGCAAATCAGCCAATGATTTTTCAATATTATGCTTATGCCAAAAGAGCATCCCAAGAGCCTAGAAAAATAGTATCAGTGAAATTTTTAGACCAACAACATGACTGACATGACTGAAACATTAAAGTGGAAATGAGGCTGGCACAAGAAGAGCAAGTATTTCTTCATACCCAGACAAATTCACAAATGGCGAACCCACGTACACTGCTAAGTGGCAGACGCTGATCCGTGCCCTTTTGTACACTAACTCATTTGTCTCAAGCCCTATGAGATAAGTTCCATTATTCTCAATTCTCAAGTTGGAATATGGAGGCCCTGAGAAATTCAGTAACTTGCCAATGGTCACAGCTAGTGAACAGCAGAAGCAGTGGGACTCTGGAATCTGTGCTCGTACAGGGTCACACTCTAAAGCCACTGGATATGAAGGAGAAAGTAACTCAAAAAGCACACAATTGTTTGTTATTCTTTTGCCAAAAAATTTCAAATCTAAAGAGTTTTTTCCAGCTCAGAAAGGAAAAAAAATACAAATGGGTAAGGAACAAATTAGAAACAAGAGAATTCAGGAATAGTTTCCAAAGAAAACTCCCTGTATGTCAGTTTTAAAGTGGAAATGATCGTACTTTTGAAGACCAAAATCCTTAACACTTCATACAAGTGTGATCAGCGGTCACCCCGTATGACCGCACTTTCTAAACAGAAAAACAATCAATGATTTTCTGAGCAGCTCGTGAAGTTCACAAGTAGGGTTTGGAGAAAGAGAAGCATACACTTCTTGCTTTGAAAGATTCTGAAACTACCTTATTGTAATTGGTTTTCCTGACAGTTCTACCAGGGTAGAATGACTAAAAGTAAGGCCAAGGCTAAAAGAAAGGGTCCAAGTCTATATAACCAAAATCAGTGGTATCCTCAGGCATTAGGGTAAATGAAAAATTTTGGTAATTTACAGGCTGTAAAATCTAGATCAGTAAAAAGGAAAGCACTAATCCAATTTAATGTGATTACCTAAAAGAATCGTAATTAAAAATAAGGCTGAAATAAGATATCATCACACTTTGGGAGAAAAATTAATCTTGTGGATTTCTCATTAATTGGCTCCAAACAATTTTTTAAAAACCTTAGTCAAATTTCACAACCAGAAAGTGATTCAAAGCAATTAATATTAAAACAGGTTTGAGTAGGTTTGAGCGTGACACCATGAGTCAGGAAAAAAACCATCACACAACCACAAGAATGATAAATCCCATATTCAAATACGAAAGCATTATGCCCAAGTATCCAGCACCTAAGAGCCACTGCTCCCCTAAACAGTGCAGACTGGCAGGAACACACATGCTTTTCCAATCAAAGGGTCTTCTACCACTTATCTCAAGCAGTAGAAAAGGGGACTAGAGCCTTGTATAATACTGCTAGTGACTACAAAGAAAGGCTAATGAGCAAACAGTGCTACCCAACACAGAGAACAGAAAAAAATTAACAGGTCAACTATAAACCCCATTTGTAACAACAAAAGAAAACCATGCCATTACCTGTTCCATGTTGTACCCATGCTTCTCTTTGGCAATGGCAATGTATTCATCCACTGAAAAACAAGACAAGAGGCCAGTAAACAAACTGAGGGACAGGGCATAGTCTACGGGCACCAGAATTGACATCGACGTATATATATTTCAGGCCGGCCATGCGCAAGAATAAAAATAAAGACTAGACAGGAACAAAATAGAGCTGAATAATATGATCTCATTATGGGTCCTACATATATAAATCCCACAGAGAAATGGCTGAAAAAATACTCACAGTACTTATTTCTGGATGGTGAGATTATAATTCTGTTTTTGTTTTTAACAAGGTTCTACTTAAATTTTCTATGATAAATATTACTTTGGTACTTTGAAAAATAATTATTTAGAAATAAAAAGAAATATTAAATAGGGGTTTGCTTTTAAGTCTCAGGTGAGGTTGAAGAACAAGCAACCCACTTTTATGTTAAAAAAAATCTAAGAGATAAATTACATGCACCACCGCCTAGTATTTGCTCTCAAACTCCCAAACAAGGTGGCTAATGCCAGCTCTCAAGCACTAACGAAACACCCGGGAAAACTCACAGCCTCAAGCCCCGGAGGCTGCCACCCGCAGTGACAAACCTCCCTCCTCTCCACGCTTTCTAGCCTTTCTTCCAGAAAAATACGAGACTACTAATAAACAGCACTTCCTTGTTCATGTATGACTTTCTTCATAAACTACAAAAATAACACAAGCTTGAAAACCAAATAGCACAGAATTGTAAGAAACAAACACTAAATCCTACTAGCCCCTATTGCCCTTCCCTCAAAACTCACTCTCCAGGTGCAACGACCAGACTTAGAGTCGAGAAAACAAGGCTGAGTGTTACAGCAGACACCTAATAAAAGTCAGTGCTTCTAAGCTTCAGAATGCTATTCAATTCTATCACAACCATCCTTCCCAATTTTGGTATAACTGACAACTAACTAGGAAAAAGAAATCAATTTTGAAAAAGAATTCAAACTCATTAGCACATATTCTAATATAAGGGGAAAATTTCTTCCACTGACAAGAGTCAATTAAGACACTAATTTTCTATTTTCTTTTTTACATCTAAAATACTCACAAACTGACTGGTTACTCCACTCAGAAGAGAGTAAAATTCCAATTTACCTGAGAGTCAGTGAATGACAAAGGCCCTTGTTTGTCCCCAAAGTTGACACTGGTGATTTTTATTTATTTTTAAAATATTCATTCATTCATTCATTTTGTTGTGCCAGGTCTTAGGCACATGGGCTCCTTGGTTGCTGCCAGTGTGCTCCTTAGTTGTGGCATGCAAACTTAGTTGCGGCATGCATGTGGGATCTAGTTCCCTGACCAGGGATTGAACCTGGACCCCCTGCATGAGGAGTGCGGAGTCTTAACCACTGCGCCACCAGGGAAGTCCCGTAACTGGTGATTTTTAAACTGGGGGCGTAAATATTCCGAAGTGTGTCCCTTGTTTTACTTCACAATAGGGTAGATTATGCCAAATAAGAGAAAAATGCTCAAACATTCAAAAAGAAACAAAGGGCTTCCCTGGTGGCGCAGTGGTTGGGAGTCCGCCTGCCAATGCAGGGACGCGGGTTTGTGCCCTGGTCCGGGAAGATCCCACATGCCGCGGAGTGGCTGGGCCCGTGAGCCATGGCCGCTGAGCCTGCGCGTCCGGAGCCTGTGCTCGAGGCTACAACAGTGAGAGGCCTGCGTACAGCAAAGAAAACAAACAAACAAAAAAGTAAGGCTGCAGAGCGGGTGGCTGTGCACACCTGGCCGGAGATAACTCTTCTGAGAGGTGCCTAGATGCTGCCAGCGGCACCTAGAGCCCGGGGCTGGACCGCAGGTCAGAGGACAAAGACCAGGTAATGAGATGTGCTCAAGTCAAGAACACGTGAGAGAGGAAGAGAGAAAAACAATGTACAGTGAACTGAGGGTCAACCCTGGAGGTCTGCTTTAAGGGTTCCTTCTTTTAATAAATATTTAGTGAACAAACAATAAACGAACCTCAAACATCTGCTATATAATCTCAACTCTGCGAGCATACAGGTTCCCAGATGCTGTTATTCACCTTAGCTGAGTAAGCAATGTGTGACGTGGGCACACATTCAGTCATGTGATCACCAGTCAGTCAAATGATCTTTAAGCAAATAATGCACAGGCTGGATGCAATGCAGGAGGCCCTCGAGAGCCTGTCCCGCCCACAGCTCTCGCTCTCGGGGCAGAGCCAGAATCTGCTACATGAGTAACAGGGTCCATTAAACCTGTCCCCATTGTCTCTTACCAGATTTACCTTAAAAATTACAAGGGAAACAAAAGCATTCTTTAGATGCTTTTTCTATTTTCATCTGTTCTTTTGTTTTAACACAAAAATTAGCTGGTGGTAGGGCCAGGAAAACAGACTAACACAGTGGATTCCAGCTGCTGCAGCTAAGGGTAAATGTAACATTTGCCACATTGTAAACTGCAAGGTGCTCTTATACGGTGGCTTTTCAAGTCACTCATCTTTTAGGTTTCCTTGAAGACCACCCTGTGGACTCAAATCTAAAGCAAAGGAAGAACGCTGTCATAGCTACTTAAGTAAAGTCACCTGGTATGTCTACCAGGCGCCTTGAAGGTGTGATGAAATAAGTTAGTATATGGGGAGCCTTACAACTTGTAAAAGAATTACCATCTGATACCCACTAGCAAAAATACAATTTTTCATTCTTTTCATTGCTCAATGTCCAATAAAGGTTAGACAAACATTTGCTGAATGAATGCTGGGGGACCTGTGATATGTACAATGTCAACATTTTCAGTTCTTTTTCTAGCAAGTTGAAAGGCAGCACGTATCATTAAAAAGCCTACAGATAACAAATGCTGGAGAGGGTGTTGAGAAAAGGGGACCCTCCTACACTGTTGGTGGGAATGTAAACTGGTGCAGCCACTGTGGAAAACAGCATGGAGGTTCCTTAAAAAACTCAAAATAGGGGCTTCCCTGGTGGCACAGTGGTTGAGAGTCCGCCTGCCGAGGCAGGGTACACAGGTTCGTGCCCCGGTCTGGGAAGATCCCACATGCCGCGGAGCGGCTGGGCCCGTGAGCCATGGCCGCTGAGCCTGCGGGTCCAGAGCCTGTGCTCCGCAATGGGAGAGGCCACAGCAGTGAGAAGCCCGCATACCGCAAAAAACAAAACAAAAACTAAAAATTGAGCTACCATATGATCCAGCGATCCCACTCCTGGGCATATATCTGGAAAAGATACATGCACCCCAATGTTCACAGCAGCACTATTTACAATAGCCAAGACATGGGAACAACCCAAGTGCTCATTAACAGATGACTGGCTTAAGAAGATGGGGTGTATTTATACAATGGAGTATTATTCAGCCATGAAAAAGAATGAAATATTGCCATTTGCAGCAACATGGATGGACCTAGAGATTATCATACTAAGTGAAGTAAGTTGGACAGAGAAAGACCAATATCTGACATCACGCATCCATGGAATCTAAAAAATAATATAAATCAATTTAAATACAAAACAGAAACAGACTCATACTTATGGTTATTACCAAAGTGGAAAGGGGGAGGGGTAGATAAATTAGGGGTATGGGATTAACAGATCCAAACTACTATACATAAAATAGGCAACAAAGATTTACTGTATAGCACAGGGAACTATAGTCAATATCTTGTATAACCCTGTAATGGAAAATAATCTAAAAATATATATATGTAAAAAACGGAATCACTTTGCTGTTCACCTGAAACTAACATAATATTGTAAATCAACTGTACCTCAATTTAAAAAGAAAGGAAGGAAGGGAGGGAGGGAGGGAGAGAGAGAGAGAGAGAGAGAAAGGAAGGAAGGAAGGAAGGAAGAAAGAAAGAAAGAAAGAAAGGAGGGAGGGAGGGAGGCAGGGAGGAGGAAAGGCAGCACAGGTCAGGTATGGGGTAAGAAAGACTCAGGTCAGATCTTGGCTCTGTCTCTTGATAAAACGAGTTCACAGCTAGCGGTGCCTGGCGCATAGTAAGCCCCATATTTGAGACTGTGTTACCCTTAGCAACTTCCTAAACCTTCGTAGGAAGTTGCTCTCCCCGGAAAAGCTGGGTTACAGCACCTGACTGAAAACTACAGCACAGCAGGAACCCCTCCTCTCCCCTCCTCCTCACACAATGTTTCGGACTAGAGTTAATTCAGAATACAGCCATTGGCACAAACAATGCTGCGGACAGGGCTTGTCTCTTACTACCTTCCCACCCTGTATAGTCCCCAGCCCTCATTCCCTTTCATCATCAGAGGGCATGGCCACCCATCACAGTTTCTGGACTCCCGATGCCCTCCCCACCACCTGCCTGACACAGCCGGCCAGGAACTATGGGTAAGTCATGAAGAAAATGGAAAGTGTACATTTTTCAAAACCTCCCATGTGCTTTCCTTAAGCAAAAGTGAGCTTTCAACCTAAGAAAACAAAATCCACTCCCAACTGCCTTGTCTGTGGACAAAAGATGAAACAGGAAGGGAAGCAAGAGAAGTACAAGCTGCCTGAGACAAAGAAAGCCGGGGTCCGTGGGGTCATTTCCAACACTTTCTTTTATCTGGCAACAATAATCTTGACTTTGCCTGTAGAAGACTGAAGGTTAACCAGAGTCCATCCCAATCTGGGGCGAGGGGCCACTGCGGGCAGAGTCACTGAATGAGCTGTGATCAGGACATCCCAAGGTCCGTGGCCCGGGCATCTGCACCCACCAGCCTTCCCCAAGGCACAGGCCAGAAGCACGTGTTTCTTGTGCAGCTTAGCTAACAGTCTAATCCATCGTCAGCAGCAGAAGAATCAGACACAGAGTTAAGTGTACTCTGCTTTAAAAACAATTTACAAAGAAATACTGCAATGTTTTTAAAAACTTGAAAACTCCTATAGGAACAACCAGGGAGAACTGTCTCATCTTAAATTATGATGGATAAAGACACCTGCACCACTCTGATCCTTTAAGAAGTACACGGACTATACAAACCACGGCTTTTTTTGACAAGACCTTACCATTATGGAAAGCATAGGTGAATGAATTATGTTTTCGGGGTAACATCACTTAAAGGTAGAAGGTGTGAGAGACTTCCCTAGTTGTGCAGTGGTTAAGAATCCGCCTGCCAATGCAGGGGACACGGGTTCGAGCCCTAGTCTGGAAAGATCCCACATGCTGCGGAGCAACTAAGCCCACGAGCCACAACTACTGAGCCCGTGCCACACTACTGAAGCCTGTGCGCCTAGAGCCCGTGCTCCGCAACGGGAGAAGCCACCGCAATGAGAAGCCCGTGCACCTCAATGAAGAGTAGCCCCCGCTCGCCACAACTAGAGAGAGAACCCGTGGGCAGCAATGAAGACCCGATGAGGCCATAAATAAATAAATAAACAAGTAAACGTATTTATTTTAAAAAAGGTAGAATGTGTGAGATTCATCAAAAAAATTTACAAAATTCGTAAAGCTCAGTCAAACGTTTATTGAACTACCCTTACTATGTACTGAACACTCTACTAAGTAGGCCAAAATACAAAAGAAAAATGATTTATTGCAGTAGCTTGAAACAACACACAGGTGGCAGAGGAGAACGTAAATACACAAAATAACAGTGTAGATGCAGGATAATGTGAGAATGCAAAACACTCAGTAACTAGTGACGGCGATGATGATAACTCAAGGAAAGCTTCCTAAAGATTCAACAGCTATACTGACTAATAAGAGTCACTAACATTTGAGAATTTACTATGTTCGGGCCACTGCTCTAAGCTCTCTACCAGGATTATCTTTTTAATCCTCTCCGATAATTCTATTATCACTCCCATTGACAAACGAAGAAGCTGAGGCGCAGAGAAGTTAGACCATTTGGGCAGGGTCACACAGCTGGTAAGTAGCAGTGCTAGGACTCATGTACACCGAGTGTCTGGCCCCAGGACCCATGGCATTAAACCTCCGTTCACTATCCCATCTCTTGAGTAAGGGAGACGGGGGGAAGGGCATGTCAGATAAGAACAGTCTCCACAGTAGAGAGAACTGAGCAAGGCACATCAACACGATCTATTCAGTTTGAATGAAGTTAAGAAAACAGAACTGTGGCTGATGAAGGAAGGGACAGAAACTGAGGGTAACAGGCAAATGGCTGCCTCCTGCGAGGCTTCACTGGTTTCTATATTCATGTTTTAACCCAATGACCTAAATGCTCCCAGTACCATTAGTAAGAATCTCAAATTCAATTGCAAAAAGGGGAAGAATGCAGATGAAAACAGCCCGCTTAACCTTAACTCACCCTTCCCTCCCCCAGATACTGCAGCGATTTGGAATACCTTGTGATCTTGCATAGTCTATGCAGAGCAAGAGGCTGACACCATAAGGTGTGCTGAGGACAAAGCTACAGCCTTAATACAGCTTTTAAAAATTTTTACCATCATAACATTTACAGTAGCTTTAGGTGCTGCAAAGGAAATACGGTACCAATTTCTCTCTCCTAACTCAAAATGAGCATGCTAAGTTTTCTTCAAGAATATGGTAACAAATTTCGTGGTACCTCTTTTTATTATTAAATAAGAAATGAGTTATCACTGTAACTCGCTGAGAAGCAAAATGAGCTTAAATCATTTAGGTAGAGCAACTATGCCACCTGGTGGGCACAAACATTACTACAGCTAATATTTCAGTGATCCCTCTGAATATCTTGAGGTGGGGGATAGAGGGCTTAAGAAATAAGCCACAGAGACTCAGCCAGAGCACAATGTAATGTAATGAACTAGTCCTTCCTAGTCAATGATGAAACACATCTTCTTCATGACAATGCTATTTCGTAATGTAGTTTTGTTAAAATCCCACTCTAAAGAAAAAGCTCCTCCCACCCTCTGGCACCCCAGTAAATACTACAAAATCCAGCCCAGTCTCATAGACAATCTGATCAAGTGGAAATAAGAAATATGAATACTCTACTAAGCCATACACGCTGAAATTCAGCTTCTGGCATCCGTTCCTACCTAATCCACCCAGAATCAACGTACACAAGTCTGAACAAGTCCTACCCCTGACTCTGTGCCACAGTTTCCTCATCACGTAAGAATGGATTGACCCTTATGTCTTCCAGGGCTAAGATTTTAAGAGTAATTTTTAAAACATCTAAATGTTAAATTTAAACGTTTTTTGTGTGCTGCATTAAACATTTTTTCCAAGAAAAGGATAAGAGCATCCCTCCCCCTTTACTCTAGTATTCATACATTTGTGTATTCTCCAGAAAGGCATACGCAGAATCTCCCATATTTTAAAAACTGATCATCACTAGAATGAATGACATTTAGTTGTGACTAATCAAAACAATAACCACCTTTTTCCTTAAAAATGCCCAAAGTCTACGGTAAAGAGTAAGATCAACGCAGTGACACACTATCCTCTTGCATCTCTGTCACACCAAGTCAACTTACTTGATGACTGAGTCCCTCACAGCAGGCAGCCGTGCACTCAGAATAATCTTGTTTGCTGTCCTGTGCTTTGCTTTGTGTACATGAGCTGAAGGAAGGAACCATGCTCACAACAAGGTCTGCATCTCCCTCAATTGAGGCAACATTCCCTGACATTAAAAGAGGGGGAAAAAGGGCTTCCCTGGTGGCTCAGTGGTTGAGAGTCTGCCTGCCGATGCAGGGGACACGGGTTCGTGCCCCGGTCTGGGAGGATCCCACATGCCGCGGAGCGGCTGGGCCCGTGAGCCATGGCCGCTGAGCCTGCGCGTCTGGAGCCTATGCTCCGCAATGGGAGAGGCCACAACAGTGAGAGGCCCGCGTACCGCAAAAAAAAAAAAAAAAAAAAAACGGGGGCGGGGGGAGACTAACAGTTGTTTCACCTATAACCTCATAGCGGACTCTAGTGGAAAGAGCCCTAGACCATGAGTCAAAGTCCTTAGTTTCCATCAGGAACTTGCAGGCTAAGCCCATTTCATCACTTGTAAAATAAGTATTCTATAAATACTTTGTATAAAAATACACATATATAAATATATATACACATATAAATGCTTTGCATACTTTGTATAAAAATAAAAAATAGAAGAGTCGAAATATACAGATGAAAAGTATTAAAATTAATTCCTTCATAAACATTTGTGAGATTCAACCAGAAGGAAGGGATGCAACAGTTTACAACCACAGAATTAGTTTAGCAAGAGAACCTGCCCAGTCCTTGAACTCCGTCCATCAGAGCTGTGCTCCAATTCAACAGTTCCTAATCCCGTCTGCTAAGAATCATCTGACAAACGTCTTTAAAATACTGACTCTTGGGCTCCACCCTGTTTTGTAAATGTATGTGTATACGCATGTATGTGTGTTCATGTTTATGTCTGTATATATGTGTGTGCATGGATGTGTATGTATACTTTATGCATAGAGTTTTTAGTAAAGTATGATGTGCGTAGAGAGAAGCACTTATATAAGGGTACAGCAAGGTGAATTCTCAGAAAATGAATATACACTTAGATCACGGAAGGAATCTAACACACTCTTGATGTTTTTGGTTTGTTTTTACAATATTCCCAGGTGATTATGATGGGCCAGTTTTGAGAATCAATGAATTAGAGCATAAAGTTAATGCGTAAAGGCCATTCCCTATTTTAATGTGATAAAAACCCTCTCAATAAACACAAAATTTCAAGGTTTTGGCATTTAAAAGAATACGACAATATCAGAACCACAGAAATGAGAAGAAATGTTCCTGCTATATAAAATAAGGTTTTTGAATTTGTGAGTTGTGAATTTCAACTATGCAAAAAAAACCCTCCTGCTTGTGGGGTTCTGAGCAGGGGAGGAAGGAGGTGGTCAGAAGAAGGGTTTAAAAGTCTGTAAATCCTGGTGACTCCCTATAACTTGTATACAAACCTCACTTCATAGGGACATTTGTCCTTTAACCCTGCCTCTTCCAAACTCTATATACAATGCTCCTCCCTCCAGTACAATCCATCTGTATACAAGACACTGGAAAGAGGGATCCTAAAAGAGACTTCAAGTGGCCAAGGGAAACTCAGAGGGAGGCTAGGTTACAGGAAGGTGACAAAAGGCTCTGCCCATCACAAACTTTAGACAAGTCCCTTCTCTGTGGGCCTGGTTTCTTCAGCTCTAATAACAAAAGCTAGACTGCAGAGTGGGACAGTGAGATCACGGGGGGGCATGTCTGTTGGGAGGCGGCAGGTATTCCCACTGCCGATGCTTGAATCTTGTGGGGGAGGGGGAGCATCTTCATCCACTAAAGAAACCTAAGCTTTCAAAGTAGGCTGCAGAAGAGTGATATTTTATAATAAACTAATCTGTTTTACATTTAATTATTCCCCACTGATTCAATACATCTTTTAGGCCTACTGTGTGCCCGGTACTGCTTATATATCCATGATTAAAAAGGAGAGTCTCTGCCTTCATAGAGCTCACAGCCTGGCCAGAGAGAGAAATAATTACACAAGTAATTAATTCCAATTGTCATAAGTGCCAGAGAAAAAGAACTATGAATGCACTTAACTGGGAAACGTGATCTGCAGAATCCTTTTCTGCTGGAAAAGGACATTATAAATTCCTGCTTACTCATATGTTATTTATAGTAGGGAAAAAATTGAAAAAATATAAATGTCCAAGAATAGGGACATGGTTAAGTAAACTAAGCTATTTGATGAGATATTATTCAGGACCAAACCTCAGTGTAACTTTT
The DNA here is from genome assembly GCF_005190385.1 of Monodon monoceros. Taxonomy (NCBI): domain Eukaryota; kingdom Metazoa; phylum Chordata; class Mammalia; order Artiodactyla; family Monodontidae; genus Monodon; species Monodon monoceros. The sequence goes on along the minus strand of NW_021703778.1, from coordinate 171,717,152 downwards.
AATCATAGGAAAACTAAAATTGGAAAACTATTATATTAGTATGATCCATTTGTGCTTAAAATCAGAGTATACACAAGCTCAGAGAAAAGACATGAAAGCAAAATTTTAGTAGTGGTTATAGCCAATGTGATGAGATGAAGGAATTACAGGCTACTTTTAATAATAAAAACAAGCTTGTACGTATACTCGTAATTACTTTTCTGAACCATTTGAGAGTGTCATATAATATATGCTGAGTATTACTCTTAAATACTCAGCATATATTTTCTAAGAGTAGTGCTCTTATGTAACGACAGAACAGTAAATTTAACACTGAAACAATACTTTAATCTGTATTCCGATCTGGCCAACCAACCCAAAATGTGCTTTACATTTGCTAAAGAATTTTAAAGTGAATCCCAGTTATTTCATATATATATATATATATATCTATCTATCAGTATTCATCTTTTTAAAAATGTGGATATATTCTTTGCAGAACCATAATGTCATTATCACACCTAACAAAAATAGCAAAATTCCCTGGTATGAGAAACAAAGCCATACTCACTGGATAGTCTAAAATGTAGAAGTCCAACAATAACAAACATGGGAGAGAACACTGAGCAAATAAGTTGTGTGTTTCATTGGTAGCAGTATAAACCAGCTTGACCACTTTGGAAAATAATTTGGCATTGATCTAAATATCTATATTCCAAACAGATACCAGAAATAAGTCAAAGAATGTTCCCAGTAGTAATAGTTGGCAGTAATAAAAAACTGAGATGTCCATTGTGAACAGAAAGGATAAATAAATTACAACTTAACTGAAAAATTTTAAGCTTAAAAGGATGAAGATAAGACACACTGATATGATTGAAGGGTAAGGGAGGACTAACGGAGGGCTCCCACTATCGTTCATAAATTCAGCTCTTTGTCTCTTCTAATAAGTTTTACACATTTTAGTTAACTCTAGAGCACTTAGAAGAATAAAAACGATTTTTAAAAAGTAGTTTTCACACCCTGAAAAACATCACAAACTTCAAGCCCCCTGATAGCCATTTATTTATAAATGGCTGAAAACCAAGGCCAGTATTAGCTTACCTGACCCCTCCCTGACTCACTCCGGTCCCAGACCTAACCGATGAGAACTCTAAGTACACTCTTCCCTCTTGTCAACGCACCATACCTTTTACCAGGGCAGTTTCCCAACAGACTGTAAGCTACACGTGGGCAGACTTGCCAGATCGTTCGTTCTTGTATTCCTCCAGGACCTGACACATAAACAGTCACTCAAATATTTACTGAGTAAATAAATGGACACCACAAGGTGAGTGGCAAAGAAGAAAATGTTAGAGGGCTCCAAGTGACCCAAGTTACAGAGCAAATAGCCAAAAAGCCTATTTTCGCAAACCTCCATACGAGGAGTGTCCACACCCCATCATCTTCTCATTGGACAAGTATTGATCCACCACATGCCAAGAGAGGACTGACAGAGAGCTGAACAAACATACCAAGTTCCTCTGCTCGTTCATTTTAGCACAGAGGAGGGACATAAAGTAAGTAATACTACGCCAGGTGATGACAAGTGGAATGAAGGGAACGAAGATAAGGCAGTAGTGGTCTCTGTCCCTACTTTGTAGTGTAGTCAAGAAGGGCCCCCTCCTAGTGACCAGGAGAAACTGAGGGAGAGAATGCCATGCGGACATTTGGGAGAAGAGTGATCCAGACAAAGGGAACGGAAAAGGCTCTGGACAGCGTGCTCGGGATGAGTTCCAGAGGGCAGAAGTGGGGTCAGACTACCGAGAGCCTTGTGGCAACTGTCAGGTCTTTTGACTTCAATCTGCAGTGAGTTAGAAAGTCCTGAATATAGACTCCCGACATTTACTATATATTTCTATGAAAGTTTAGACATTCACTACATACCTGTGAAGATCTCACTCACCATATAATCTTGAAAATGTGTACTGAAGTCAAATGACTTAATGCAGAAACAACTTTTGCAAATACTGCAGGTCTAAGAAGGGTTCTCATTCCAAGAAAGCTAAAACTTATTTTAAAATCTCTAATTTGACTTGCCTTTTGACACAATTTTAAATTCTATATGTCTATCACGTTATATCTGTTATTTTTTTTTCTTTAAAGTTAATAGTTCGGCCAGCCTAAAAAAAAAAAAAGCCTTCCAGCCCGGCTGTCTTTGGCATAGCTAATGATGTCCATCTTTGTCTACTTTAACACTGAGACCAGTGCTTCGTACCATTGTTCCAGTTTCTCCTCATTTTTATAAAATAAAAACAAAGAGCAATCAATCACTTAAATAACTGCAAAAGTAATGATTATATATAACCTATACAATATGTAATGTATAAATGAGCAAAACCATCTGTTTTACTGATTCCCAATAGCCAAAAGTGACCTCGCTAACTTCTATGCCCAAGGCAACCGCAGCCGAGTCTAAGGTACCTGCTTCTTCAGGAAACTATCAACAGCGTGCAGGGCTGTGTACTGGCATCCCCCTTCCAGCTCCAATTCACCTCTTTCAAGCCCTACCTTAAAAAGAATCAAACAAAAAAAAATCATCCTCAGATCACTCCCTTTCTTAACCTGTCCTCTCTTCTAAAACTCCCTTCTAAGAATTCTCCCAGGCCACAGTTTTGTATTACATTTGACCATACATGCTCTGATAAACTTTTTTGTTTTCCTAAAAACAGTAAAGTGAAACAGACTGGGAATAAGATCTGGCCTAACTCTCTATATATGTCAAAGAAGACAAGACTACCTACTAAAATAACCTTTTGAAATTTCTTGCAACTAACATGTCCACTTTGTTCTGCTAACTTTCAAGTGCTTCTCTGACACAAAGCCCAAACCTTGGGTGGGTCTATGTATAAGGGTAGGGACCAGAGGGACTGCACCCAGGGCAGCAGCATCCCACTGAGAGAAGACTGCCCTAAAGCCATTAGGGGCAAGCAAGGTGCACATCTAGGGTACAGACCAAGTGAGACGAGGAGGGAGGACAGCCTGGAATAGGGTGGGGAGGGTGCCCACAGGTGAGAGGAGAGGAACGCATCCAGGTAGGAGGGCAGCAGTACACATCTCAACGGGGACTTGGGGAGCAGACCATCCGGGAGATGATATACTATCACAGAAACAGAGAGCCTAGTAGGTATGTCAATGAAAATGTGGGGAATAAACGGTGAAACAATGCAGACGACCTAGATGTAAGAAGTATCCCGCTTTAAAGGCATGTGAAGGCCACCTGGGCCACCCAGCTAACCCACACTCCTCTCATCTCATTTCCTTTGAGCACTCCCAACGTTCATGTTTTGACTTCCTAAATCTCCATCAAGCCTCCTTTTAACAGCAATGGCCCAGAGAGGCATCAACATCCCTCCCCTGCAAGTGCAACAGCAGGTACCGCCTCTAGCCCCAGCTCTCTTCTAAACCACAGGGCCGTCAAGAGCTTTCTAATGTGCACAATACTGCTTCTAGCTAAAAATCCCTCCAAAATCCTCATCCCTTTAAGAACTGGGCCTGTCTTTCCAGCTTCATTGCTTCCCACTTCCCCAGGGACAACGTGCGTCACAGCCCGGCAGGTCTCTAAATGCTGTGCAAACGCCAACGCTATCTCCTCTTCTTAGAGCGCATGTGTGCCCCTCATCCAGCCAGTGCACTTACTCCTTCCTCATCGTCCTACCCAAATGCCATCTGTTTCCATTGCTTGTTTCTATCTAGGAAAACAGAGTGCTTTCTGCTGGGTCCCAAGGGGCGCGTCCAAATACTAAGAGTACGCAGGAGATGCCTGATGCTAAAATAATGTAAGAATCAGCTGCCCTCTCTTCCAATTAGTGAGCGTTTTTCAGTCTCTCTCACTGTCTGTCCAACCTCCAGATTCCACCACATGATTTAACCTTCATTCACACCTTTGTCCCCTTAGTATCATGTCATCATTTAATCATGTAACTTTCCACAATAATTTTTATAATACTATCTAAATTCTATTGTTCTCATCTGTGCTACTTGGAATTATTTACATTTCCTCTACATGAAATATGTCTCTACAAGGCACATTTTTTCTAGGCATACTCCAAAGGTCGTATCTCTCCTTAAGGAAGTTTTACTTAGACACAGCCAGAGCAACTTATGTAGTACCAGTAATGCTTTAAGTATTTTGGTTTATTAAATCAAACAGTACACCAAGGCAGATGTGTGTAATAAATGCAGTCTGGAGACCACAGATCTAGCCCAAACTTGGCTACTAACTAGCTGAGGGACCTTAAGCATTTGACCTAACTTCTCTAGACCTCAATTTTTCACAAAGAAGAAACAGTTGGACTAAAGGAAATACATATAAATTATCTGTTTTACACATTCATTTTCCCCTTCTATCTCCATTAGAATATAAACTTCCTGAATCCCTCAGTCCTGGTACACTACCAGGCACACAAAACTGCTCAATAAAAATGTGAATGAGGGCTTCCCTGGTGGCGCAGTGGTTGAGAGTCCGCCTGCCGATGCAGGGGACACGGGTTCGTGCCTGGTCTGGGAGGATCCCACATGGAGGATCCCACATGCCGCGGAGTGGGTGGGCCCGTGAGCCATGGCCGCTGAGCCTGCGCATCCGGAGCCTGTGCTCCGCAACGGGAGAGGCCACAGCAGTGAGAGGCCCGCGTACCGCAAAAAAAAAAAAAAAAAAAATCTGAATGAAACCAATTCTCACTAAATAAACCCAAACTCAATATAACCCTAATTGAGATACTTTTGGAGGAAAATTTGTTTAAAAATAAATAAATAAATAAATAAAAAGAAAAGAGTAAATTATGGTGGACCCATACTTGGTAGTTTAAAACTAGGTAATTGTATTGGGTTGGCCAAAAAGTTCGTTTGGGGTTTTCCATAACATGGTACAGAAAAATCTGAATGATCTTTTTGGCCAATCCAATAAATGTATTCAAACAGAACAAAGTCCCACATGTGTTGTTAACAGCAAATTGCTAAACAGCTCATATATGTGATTTAAAAGTCATCTACTTATTAAGATATATAAAAATATTAGGAGAAGTATATATATTGTAAATAGTGACTATAAGAGAGCTTTTTTTAAAAGAAGGTTATTTATTCATTCACTCATCATTCAATCATTTATTTATGGCTGCGTTGGGTCTTCGTTGCTGCGAGAAGGCTTTCTCTAGTTGCGTCGAGCGGGGGCTACTCTTCGTTGAGTTGCGGAGCACGGGCTCTAGGCACACGGGCTTCAGTAGTTGTGACACACGGGCTCAGCAGTTGTGACACACGGGCTCAGTAGTTGTGGCTCACGGGCTTAGTTGCTCCGCGGCATGTGGGATCTTCCCGGACCAGGGCTCAAACCCATGTCCCCTGCGTTGGCAGGCGGATTCTTAACCACTGCGCCACCAGGGAAGTCTCAAGAGGGCTTTCTTTAATTGTCTACATTATACATTCTATATTGTTTGAAATTTCTACAAGAGTATTTATTTCTACAACCACAAAATAATTTTGTAAACTTGCAGTAACCCTAAGAGGCAGAACTCTAAACATTTACCTGAGAGGAAAGAAACCAACCCAGGAAAAGCCAGGGATCTACAGACATCCTTACACATGGGGACATCTACTAGAAGTCTACAGATGTCCCAAATCTCCTATTTCTGCATCAAGTCAGAATCAATTGTTGGACAACCAAGACTTCCATATTCTTTCAAAATAAATTAGAAAGGCAAGTAGAAAATACTTCTTTTTTGTCTATGTACTGGGAGGGAGAGAAGCTGAGGGGGAAATGATAGATGGCAAAGAGAACAAATTATGTATACTTGTCCCCAGTGACACTATGGCCACATTTCAAGGCATAACTACGATTAGACTACTCGTCAAAGAATATGATTCCCAAAGCTCCACAAATGGAACCTAACTCACATCAACAACTGTGTTCACATCCTCACACTGGAGCAGTTAAGCAAACTCTCATCGATCCACAATTCCATTCCGAGGGATGTATCTTAAGAAAATACTAAAAACACAACAATAACAACAAAAGAGAACAAAGCTCTGATTCCGTTTTTCACCACCGCCTTCTTTTACAATAGCAACAATTAGAAACAACCGAAATTTTCAATAGAAGAATGCTTAAATACACTGATACATCCATTAAACATTATTTTAAATATTTACAAGGGGTTTAGCAAGGTAACGAATGCTTAGGTCATTGTTCAGGAAGACAATACACACTCACATACATAGAAATACCAACATCTCACTTATAAAAATATGCACAGAGGAAAAAAAGGGATTGGGAAAACATCCAAAATGTTTAACAGTTATCTCTGGGTAATGAAATAATGGGTGAACTGTTTCTTCTTTATATTTTTCTGTGCCTTCTGAACTTTCAACAATATATAAATGTTACTTTTAGATTGGTTTTAAGAGTTTAAAGTTTTAATCAACACTGTCAGGACTTACATTAAAACTGCAAATTTATTTTAGGCAATACCATTGCTTAAAAATCTACTAACTTTTCATATTCTGTTCTTTTCTTGCAGGTCTAGGAAAAATAAGATAATATTAAAATTAAATTCTGACTCCCAAGATTCCAAAGGTAACACATTAACAGCAAAAGGTACTAATACAATCTTCACTGTAATAACAGCAGGAAGTGACTGAAATGAAGAGAGGACTGAGACCTGACGAACTCGACCTGAGGGACACGTTTAGAGCATAAGCCAGGGTGAAGAGTCAGCAAACCTGGATACTACTGGCTCCACCACTGACTCTTTGTCTTAGTTTCACAACCTCTTTGGATTGTGGAATGCCACCTGCAAAATGGGGACAAAAACGTCTTCTTGGTTTACAGTAGAGACTGAATGACATAGGAACATGGAAAGCATTTCAGTACAGTGCTCAACAAATGCTCACTATTTTTAATACTCAGTTCCAGGCACCATAATTGAAGATGGGCACCATGACCAAACGGAATCTATCCAGGAGTACAACAGAGATGAAAAAGACCCCAAAATCAGGCCATCTGAAAACACTTGAGGCAACCAGGCAGGTTTAACTTGAACTGGGACAGCAAAGAAGGTAGGAGAACTGAACACCTAAAAGACTCATAAGGAAGCAGACTTATTTAACAGAGTTCAGGAAAACAAAGCTTTAAAAATTACACAGATGCAGATTTTCAGCTGTTAGAAGGAACAACATGTTCAAAAATGGAATAGATTGCTTTTTTAAGTGCAAATCCTCAAAGGGAAAAAACAACCAGGAAATACTTAAAAGGTCTTCCCCGGCACAGTAAAGGCATCAGAATTGCCAATATACTTCCTTTTGCTATTCTGTTCTCCATTATAAACTCATCAAGCAGCAGGCTGGCAAAATTAAGATACTATGAAAATCAGATTAGACTGAGATTATTTTATTCTTGCTAAATTAAGCATTACTAAGAGTAGTTGAATTTCCTGTGTTCCATGGAAGGTACTGTATTTTTAAAAAGGGTCCTTCTTGGTCAAAATCAAATGTTTCTTGACCATCCGAGCTCTTTGCACCTTAATGCAAACATGAATGTTAAATATATAAGAGGAGGATATTTAATATGCATCATCTCTAACCCTTACTTGACAGTGTAAACCTGTTAACACCTACTTTAATACTGCAAAACACAATCTGGAAAATCCTGATCAAAGCCTGAGAGTTCCAGCCTTTATTCACAACTTATGTTTCCTGGCCAACATTTACCACTGAAGGCTTTCTAAGCCCTACCACATTTTAGGGCATTGATTCTTATCCTATTTTTGTCAAAGAGCCCTTTAAAAATCCAATTTTCTGCAGGAAAACGTACATACACCAAAAAAAGTTTGCCTGTGATTCACGAGTTCACAAATGGCCGTAAATTCCATCCATGGATCACCCACCCCCACCACTGAAAAATTCTCGAAAGGGGGAATTTATTTTTTCTTCTCTCTTTAAAGTTATGAAGAAAACAAAAACTTTGAAAATGGCAAAGACTTACGGCAATATATCAAATATAAAATTATTCTTGCACGGTATCACCTGAGCAGAAAACTGAAAAAGCAAACTCTGAAAATACAATTAATCTTTCTAATAACTCTAGGACCCCTACCGGCCCCCCCAAAAGAAAACCCAAAGTAGCTCAGAATATTCATTCTAACAAAAATGTAAACACAAAACAAAGAGCCAATTCAAAAGTTCTACTTCTAGCTAGGATGAAGTCTCACAGTATAAAACCTTTTTCCAGTAACATACATTTGCCCTTTGTAATCCTTCCAATTAGAGATTTGTTAAACTCCTCATCTTTATATCAATAAATCTATAAATTCCCAGCTGAAGGAGTTATACACTACATTATAATTTTCTTTCCGCTCTGAACCCTTCCTCCTAGTTACTTCAGAATATTAGCTGGTACAGCATTTTGAATAAAAAGTAGATTATGAAACCACAGCTTAAGAATCTTTAAATCACTATGACAGGCCACAATAAAGAACACACTTTCAAATTCTTCAAAATTTTACTTTAAAAAGGTAAAATAAATGTAATACATAGAGAGATTTTTACCTACAAAGGTAACTTTAAAAGTTTGCAGTTAAATAAGAAAGGTGGAAAATAAAAGTGCTCTAAAACTTACATTTTGCTTCTGATAGATTCTGATTAGGTGACCAGACCAGCATGCCAAGATTGTCTCGTTCTTGACTGCGTCTTGCTACTTTGGCTTGGTAGAAATAAAAAAAGAAAATTCTTATTATAATTTAACAGACATAACAAGCGACAATTAACACCACCACTCTGCAGGGCTCGAACCCACGTCCCCCGCATTGGAAGGCAGATGCTTTACCACTGAGCCACCAGGGAAGTCCCACAAATTAAGTTTTTCAACACATTAACATGGTATCTCTCTCCATTTATTTAGATTCTCTTTAACTTAGCACCATCAACACAATGTTGAATAGAAGTGGTGAGAGCAGATCCATTCTTGTATTGTTTTGAGTCAAACAAAAGATACTGTATAATTTCATCTGTAATTATGACTGTGTATATTTGTAAAAGAAAAAGGATAAAAACCCACAAACTATTCATAATACATCTAAATTAATGTCTTTAATTATAATAAAATATTCATTTATGTATAAATTTTCAAAAAACCACACCACTCTGGTCTTCTTTAGACCTCGGAAGATGATGTTATCACCCCCCCTCGACTGGAGTCGGCCCCAATGGAACCCGCACATTTAACACAGGGTGAGGGTGAGGGTGCGGGTGGGGAGGCTCTGAATTTGCTGAAATATTTCTATTTTTAAGTCTTTTTCTACCTAACTTTTTACTTATTTCACAAACAGGTCATATGAGGTAGGTATGATTACTATTCTCACTTGCTAGGTGAGGAAACTAAACAGGTCATTAGTAGCCACTAGGAGGCAGACCTGGACCGACGTTAGGCAGGGTGGTTACAGGGCCCGAGGGTTTAGGCACCATACGCTCTGCTGCTCTGCTCCCAGATGGGGACACACAAAAAGGAAGCTGCATGTGGCAAGCTGCTCAAATATTCTTTTAAACTACGAATTCTTCATGTGTGCTTTGAATAACCTTACCCTTCACTACCATTAGTGACTGGGTATTTTAGTGACCTGACAGCAGGAATCCAAAGATTCTTTTAACAACTTTAATAAAGAGTACCATTAAAAAGATTTAACCTGAAAGGAAACATCTGAAGTGCATTCAAATTCTTAAAAATCTGTGATACAAAACAGTAGGTCAAAAGGTTTACAAGTGCCGGGTGTTGAGTTGACTGTACTACTGGATGAACCACAAACAAGTCACATATTACACAGAGCCAATTAAAACATTATCTTCCAAAGGTACAACAGACTGAAGAGAGAGGCTCACTAACCAGCCTTTAGACTGCTTAGACCCAAACTCATTCATCCTAAAGGCATTCTCTTTCTTGACCTTTTTTTTTCCCTTTAAACAAATTCCTCTGAAACACGATCAAAGTTATGGAATCTACTTTCAGAAAAAAAAAATTCAACTAAACATAAACACAAACACCAATATAAACATACTTTTATAAAATTCATAAAGCCTAGTTTAAGAATTCCTGCTTTTATAAAATTGCCAGACCTTTTATTTAATTTTGTATATCAATGTGTTCTAGACTTTATAAAGAAAGAATTTCTACACTTTTGCTCAAATCTGTGGGGCAGCTACTTTAAAGAAAAATGATGGAATGGTGGGAGGGAAAGACCCAAAGTGCAAACACTATGAATTAGGCAAGACTGAAGGTGGAATTTACATGCTGGGTGGGAACAAGGTGTAATAAACAGGAGGGAGACAGAAATATGATGAAAAGATGGGAGTGACTACCTTTCAGTACACACCTTTTTATACGGTTCTGACTTTTAGAACAATGTTAATGCCACACATAGTCTAAAAGTAAAATAAAGTCAACAAATACGTGTGTGGGGAGGGACCACACACGGAATACAGGCTTGCTGTATTTCAAATAAAAGTCAAAACAGAAATAAAAGAATCTACATTGGGAAAGTAGAATTAAAACTGTCTTTACTCACAGATGACATGATCATCTGTGTAGAAAATCTACACTACCTACAAAAAGTTGCTAGAATAAATGAATTTCAGCACAGTTGCAGGAAACAAGATCAACAGTAAAAAAATCAATTCAATTTCTATATATAAGCAATCAAAACTTAAAACGAAAGAATACCCCTATTTAGGGATAGATGTGATAAGACATATACACTGAAAAACTGTAAAACATTTGAGAGAAACTAAAGATCTAAGTAAATGAAGAGATATACCATGTATATGGATCAAAAGACTTAAATATTATTAAGATAGCATTCTCTCCCCAAATTGCTCTACAGATTCAACATAATCCCAATCAAAACCCCAGTATACTTTCTTGTAGGAATTGACAAACATTCTAAAATTCATACAGGAATGCAAAGTACCTAAAATAGCCAAAACAACTTTGAAAAAAACCAAGTTGGAAAACATATACTGCCTGAATCGAAACTAATTGATTACAAAGATCCAGTAATCAAGACAGTGTGGGGCTTCCCTGGTGGCGCAGTGGTTGAGAGTCCGCCTGCTGATGCAGGGGACACGGGTTCGTGCCCCAGTCCGGGAAGATCCCACATGCCGCAGAGCGGCTGGGCCCGTGAGCCATGGCCGCTGAGCCTGCGCTCCGCAACGGGAGAGGCCACGACAGTGAGAGGCCCGTGAACCGCAAAAAAAAAAAAAAGACAGTGTGGTACTGGCACACAGAGAAAGAAATGGAATAGAATGGAGTTCAAAAACAGAACCACACGTATAGGATCAACTGATTTTTCCACAAAAGTGCAAAGGTAAAATTCAGTGGAGATAATCTTTTCAACAAATGATGCCTGAACAAATGGATATTCATATTTTTTTTAATTAATGGAGATCTATATACCTCATACCATATACAAAAATTTATTCAAGGGCTTCCCTGGTGGCGCAGTGGTTGAGAGTCCGCCTGCCGATGCAGGGGACACGGGTTCATGCCCCGGTCTGGGAAGATCCCACATGCCGCGGAGCGGCTAGGCCTGTGAGCCATGGCCGTTGAGACTGTGTGTCTGGAGCCTGTGCTCCGCAATGGGAGAGGCCACAATAGTGAGAGGCCCACATACCGCAAAAAAAAAAAATTTATTCAAGATTAATGACAGGACTAAATATAAAACCCCAAATTATGAAACTTGTAAAAGAAAACATGAGAAAATTCTTTTTGATCTTAGGTTTAGAAAGGTCTTATTAGATATAACACCAAAAAATCCATAAAAGAAAAAACTTCATAAATTGGACTTCATCAAAGGTAAAAATTTCTTTTCAAATAACACTACTGAAGAGATGAAAAGCTAAGCCAAAGACTGAGAGAAAATAATTATAAACCACAGATCTGATAAAGACTTGTATCCAGAATATATAAAGAACTCTCAGAACTCAACAATAGGAAATAACCCATTTGTTAACAAATGGGCAAAAGATTTGAATAAATACCAAAGATGGTATATGGATAGCAAATAAACACATGGAAAGAGACTAAAAATCAACAGTCATTAGGGAAAGCCACATTAAAACCACAAGAGATATCACCACGTACCTATTACAAAGTATAAAGTTAAAAAGACTGACAATACCCACAGTTTGGCGATAATGTGGAGAAACCAGAACTTTCTTAAGTTGCTGGTGGGAATGTAAAATTGTACTATCACTTTGGGGGGAAAGCCTGGCAATTTCCTAAAATTGTGGTATATCCATTTAATGGAATGAAACTCAACAATAAAAAGGAATGAACTATTTAGGCACACAATATGAATGGAGCTCAAAATAATTATGCTGAGTGAAAGAGTTACAGATACAGAAGGGGGAGGATAGAAAGAATTCTGAGGTGCTAGACAGAAATAGATGGTTACAGTAAGAGCTCATCATTTTCAGTATAAATAGAAATACAGATGTGTGTATACCTGTATACTTGCACACATAAATACATTTATTTATCCCAGCTTTGTCCACTGCAAGGGTCTAGATACAATGACAACCCAGCAAAAAATGAGCACATTTAGCTCCCAGACGTTGGTCTCTGAATGCCATTCTACAATAAAAGAAACTAGGTCTCCTTGGGAAAATGGTTGATTCCAGGGCTAGGACAGGAAAAGTGCAAGAGACCCTAGAATATTTTGTTATGCCAGGAGGTAGGAAAGTGTTCAAAGAACGATGGAATCTATCTCCCATTGGTCAGATCTGCGATAACTTGAGCAACAAAATAAATGGCAGTAATAAAATAATAATCCATAAAGCCATGAAGTAATAAAATAATAATCTGTGAGTCCATACTGACATAGACAAAAGGATAATGTAAAAGGGGAAGCCAAATGAGCCCAGAATAGCCAGGTCAGAGTTGGAAAACTTACACCACTCTACTTTAAAGACTTACTATAGAAAAGTACAGTATTCAAGACAGTGTGGTACTGGTAAAAGAACAGACACACAGACCAATGGAACAGATGGCAGTCCAGAAATAAACCCATATAAATATGGTCAACTGATTTGCAACAAAGATGCAAAAGTAACTCAATGGAGAAAGGATATTATTCTCAACAAGGCAGCGGTCCCCAACCTTTTTGGCACCAGGGACCTGTTTCCTGGAAGACAATGTTTTCCCCCAGAGGGGGGCAGGGGACGGTTCAGGCAGTCATGCGCTCACCTCCTGCTGTGCGGCGCTGGGGGGCTGGGGGACTCCTGCAACAAAGAGTATTTTAACAATTGGAGGCACTTCCCTGGCAGTCCAGTGGTTAACATTCTGCACTTCCACTGCAGGGGGCGCAGGTTCAATCCCTGGTTGGGGAACTAAGATCCTGCATGCCCTGCGGTGCAGCCAAAAAGTAAAACAAACAAACAAACAAAAAATTGGATCTCCATATGCAAACGAAGTGAAACTCAACCTATACCTCATACCTTACAAAAATTCAACTCAAAATGGATCTCAAATATAAATGTAAAACCTAAAACTACAAAATCTTTTAGGAAAAAACATGAGAAAATCTTCATGAACTTGGTTGAGGAAAGAGTTCTTAGATATAACACCAAAAGCACAATCCATAAAAGTTAAAAAATGGTAAATTGAGCTTAATAAAAGTTTAGACTGTGAGAAAACATCTGCAAATCACTGTATCTGACAAAGGACTTGTATCCAGAATATATAAAAGATGTTTAAAGTACAATAAGAAAATAACTCAATATTTTAAAAAGTGGGCAAAAGATGTGAATAACTATTTCACCAAAGACGGCATATAAGCATATGAGAAGCAACATCATTAGCCATCAGGGAAATGCAAATTAAAGCCACAGTGAGAAACCAATGTATACCTATTAGAACTCCTAAAATAAAAGGAATAGATAATACCAAGTACTGACAAGAATAAGGAGAAACTGAAGCTTTCATGCAGTGCTGGATCGTGGATAATGATAAAGTCACTCAAGAAACGTTTCGCAGTTTCAATTAAAGATATAATTATATTTAACAAATGACTGAATCGACAATCCCACTTAGCTATATACCCTAAAGAGTTAACCTATGTTCACAATAAAACTTGCACATAATTATATATAGTGGCTTTATTCACAATCGTCAAAACCTTGGGAAAAAACCCCAAATGTCCTTCAAGGAGTAAAAGGTTAAACTGGGAAGATTAATACACTGCAATACTACCCAGCATTCAAAATAAATGAACAAAATAAATGAACTATTGATATATGCAGCAACATGGCCATATCTCAAAAGAATATGCTCAGTGCCAGTCTCAAAAGGTTACATACTATACGATTCCATTTATATGACATTCTGGAACAGGTGAAACTATAATGGTAGGGAACAGATCAATGCGGTTAGGAGGGGGAGGAAGGCTACGAGTTGTACGAGGTACTTGTTTGAGGAGATGGAACTGTTCTCTATCCCAGTTGCGCGTGGTGGTTATATGAAACTACACATGCCTTAACACTCACAAATACAGACACCAAAAACCAGTCCATTCTGCTGTATGCAAATTGAAGAACACAAATACAATGAAAACAAAGCAATGTCATTCATTTCTGGACAGACACTGGTGTCTGCTGAAGGTGTCAGTAACTCTGCAGCTGCTCTCCTTGTTTAATATAGTTTTTATTGAGGTGTCATTGATGTACAATATTATATAAGTTACAGTTGTACAACATAGTGATTCACAACACTCTTCTTGTTTAAAGTTGATTACCAAGTGTTAAATACCTTCCCTACCTGGAAGGAAGCAGAAGAACGACAAAGAAACTGAAATTACCAATTGCCATCAAGGGCAAAATGAAAGAGAATTCGCACTACCTGTGGGAACGTACAACTACTTCAGGCAGCGCTGGCAGTGTGTAAGAAAGTTGAAGTATGGATACCCTGCAACCCAGCAATCCATTTCTAGATATAATACGTATACCAATAGCAATGTGTTTCAAATTTCAGGTCAGACCGATTTAAATTAATTTATTGGGTCCTAACCAGCATTAAAAAAAAAAAAGAATAAGAATAGAAAACACCAGCATACTGTTTCATTAAGTATGTGTATAAATCACCGGGGGAGACTTTTTTAAAGTTCGTTAAGTACCTGCCCTAGAGATTCCTTAAGATAGGTGTCAACCTGGCTAGGTCATAGCACCCAGTCATTTAATCAAACACTAATCTAGGTGTTGCCGTGAAGGTATTTAGTAGTTGTGGTTAACATCTACATCAGCTGACTTTAAGTAAAGAAGATAACCCTCCATCTTGTGGGTGGGTTGCATCCACTCAATTAAAAGGCCTTAAGAGGAAAACTTGAGATTTCCCAGAAGAAACTGTGCCTCAAGACTGAAGCCCCAGCTTCTCCTTGTAGGACCTGACCTACAAATTTCACACTGGCTGGGCACCCAGTCACATAAGCCAACAGCTTAAAATAAATGTCTGCACACATACCCCTACACACCTGGCTCTGTTTCTCTGGAGAACTCTAAGATGGATGCTCACTACAGCGCTGTTTATGGTACTGTGATACAGCAAAATCTTCAAAGTCCATCAACAGGAATTAGCTAAATCACAGTACGGATATTCAAAGAAATCAAATACAGAAAATACAACAGTCTAGGGACTTCCCTGGTGGTCCAGTGGCTAAGATTCTGTGCTCCCAATGCAGGGGGCCTGGGTTCGATCCCTGGTCAGGGGATGCCGCAACTAAGAGTTTGAATGCTGCAACTAAAAAACGATCCCGCACGTGGCAATGAAGATTCTGCGTTCCGCAGCTAAGACCCGGCACAGCCAAATAAATAAATATTTGAGGGAGGGAGGGAGGGAGGGAGGGAGGGAGGGAGGAAGGAAGGAAGGAAGGAAGGAAGGAAGGAAGGAAGGAAGGAAGGAAGGAAGGAAGGAAAGAGAAAATACAACAGTCTAGCAGTTCTTCAAAAGGTTAAACACAGTTACCATAACCCAGTAATTCCATTCCTATGTATATAGCCCAGCGAAATGAAAACATATGTCCATATAAAAACTTGTATATAGGGACTTCCCTGGTGGCACAGTGGTTAAGAATCCGCCTGCCAATGCAGGGGACACGGGTTCGAGCCCTGGTCTGGAAGATCCCAAATGCCATGCAGCAACTAAGCCCATGCTCACAACTACTGAAGCCCGGGCGACTACAGCCCGTGCTCCACAACAAGAGAAGCCACTGCAATGAGAAGCCCACATACCACAACGAAGAGTAGCCCCCGCTCGCTGCAACTAGAGAAAGCCCGTGGGCAGCCATGAAGACCCAACACGGCCAATAAAAAAATAAACAAATAAATAAATGAAACTTGTATACAAATGTTCATAGTACTACTCATAAGCGCCAAAAGGTGGAAACAATCCAAATGTACATCAACTGAATAAGCAAAATTTAGTATATCCATATAATGAAATATTATATTGCCATAAAAAGGAATGAAGTTATTAATCCATGCTCGGTATGGATAAAACCTGAAATCATCATGTTAAGTGAAAGCAGCCCTGTCACACACACACAAAAGACATATTATACAATTTCATTTATATGAAATGTCCAGAATAGGCAATTCTATAGACACAGAAAGTAAATTAGTGGTTGCTAGAGGGTGTGGGTTAATGTGACTGTTAATGGGTAGAGAATTTGTTTATGGGATGATAAGAATGGTCGAAAACTGATTGTAGTGACAGCTGCACAACTCTGTGAATATACTGAAAACAACTGAATCGTACATTTTAAACAAGTGAATCGTACATTTT
Source organism: Monodon monoceros (assembly GCF_005190385.1). NCBI lineage: Eukaryota > Metazoa > Chordata > Mammalia > Artiodactyla > Monodontidae > Monodon > Monodon monoceros. Next base: position 171,700,321 of record NW_021703778.1, on the reverse strand, counting down.
GTGAATTATATCTCAGTAAAGCCATTATTAAACACGTGAGAACACCTGTTTTGTTTCTAGCATGTGTATTTCTTTATGAGTAAATGAATTAAAAAGCAAAAATATCAAACTGTAGGTAAGAAAAACCACCCAGTAAATTTAAATAGTGGATAAACCCTAGGAAAGAAGTGGGAGCACTGAATTGAGAGGAAGAAATGAAATTTGTGCTTTTTGCTCCACATACTTCCTTATTGTTTGGATTTTCTTCATAAGAATGCATTCATTCAAGCCCTGGTCCGGGAAGATCCCACATGCCGCGGAGCAAACTAAGCCTGTGCGCCACAACTGCTGAGCCTGCGCTCTAGAGCCCGCGAGCCACAACTGCTGAGCCCACGTGCCACAACTACTGAAGCCTGGGCGACTAGAGCCCGTGCTCTGCAACGAGAAGCAATAAGAAGGCGGCGCACGGCAACGAAGAGCAGCTCCCGCTTGCCACAACTAGAGAAAGCCCGTGTGCAACAACGAAGACCCAACGCAGGCAAAAATAAATAAATAAAATAAATTTATTTCAAAAAAAAAAAGAATGCGTTCAAATATTACTTACACGATTAAATTCTCTTTTAAAGAAAAACAGTAAGGGAATTTATTTAAAACTTGTGAAGAATTATTTCATGATTACAATTTTATATCTCTTATGCTCATTTCCTAAAAAAGTGGAAAACCTGCACAGATTACTTACAAAGAGTAAACTGAATATATCTTCAGAATTAAAGAACTCAGCTCTTACAATGACATCCACTATAATGGAAATAAAGGAAAGCAAAAATCACACTCAGTTTCAGCAAATTTGATCTCACTCTTACAACTTCATAGTATTGGGTTAGACAAAAAGTTCGTTCTGTGTTTTCCGTTACGATGGCTCTAGTAGCGCTTACTTGTCTTTAACTTCATCCGAAACAATTTTGTTAGATTGTATTGTGACAGCTATCATATCAGTGTGCATTTAAAAAGAAAAATCAAAATTGGTGAATTTTTGTGTAGCCATTTTAATATTGAAGATGGAATAAAAAAAACGTTTTTGGCATATCATGTTTTATTATTTCAAGAAAGGTAAAAACACAACTGAAATGCAAAAAAAGATTTGTGCAGTGTATGGAGAAGGTGCTGTGACTGATCAAACGTGTGAGAAGTAGTGTGCGAAGTTTCGTGCTGGAGGTTTCTCCCTAGATGATGCTCCACGGTCGGGTAGACCAGTTGAAGTTGACAGCGATCAAATCGAGACATTAACTGAGAACAACCAACATTATACCACGCGGGAGACGGCCGCCATACTCAAAATATCCAAATCAAGCACTGAAAATCATGTGCACCAGCTTGGTTATGTTCATCACTTTGATGTTTGGGTTCCACATAAGTTAAGCGAAAAAATCCTTCTTGAGCATATTTTCTGCATGCGATTCTCTACTTAAATGTAATGAAAACGTTCCATTTTTAAAACAAATTGTGACGGGCAATGAAAAGTGGATACTGTACAACAATGTGGAATGGAAGAGATCATGGGTCAAACGAAATGAACCACCACCAACCACACCAAAGGCCGGTCTTCACCCAAAGAAGGTGATGTTCTGTATATGGTGGGATTGGAAGGGAGTCCTCTACTATGAGCTCCTTCCGGAATACCAAATGATTAATTCCAACAAGCACTGCTCCCAATTAGACCAACTGAAAGCAGCACTCGACGAAAATCGTCCAGAAATAGTCAACAGAGAACACATAATCCTCTATCAGGATACCGTAAGACTGCATGTTTCTTTGATGACCAGGCAAAACCTGTTACAGCTTGGCTGGGAAGTTCTGATTCATCTGCCGTATTCACCAGACATTGCACCTTTGGATTTCCATTTATTTCAGTTTTTACAAAATTCTCTTAATGGAAAAAATTTTAATTCCCTGGAAGACTGTAAAAGTCACCTGGAACAGTTCTTTGCTCAAACAGGTAAAAAGTTTTGGGAAGATGGAACTATGAAGTTGCCTCAAAAACGGCAGAAGGTAGTGGAACAAAACGGTGAATACACTGTTCAATAAAGTTCTTGGTGAAAATAAAAAATGTGTCTTTTATTTTTACTTAAAAACCAAAGGAATTTTTTGGCTAACCCAATATAATTATAGTGAGGCACATCACCACAGATCTAGTGCCTAAAAACACTTGGGCAACAAACAAGCAACTTAAAAAATCCATAACTGGGACTTCCCTGGTGATGCAGTGGTTAAGAATCCACCTGCCAATGCAGGGGACACGGGTTCAAGCCCTGGTCCGGGAAGATTCCACATGCCGCGGAGCAACTAAGCCCGTGCACCACAACTACTGAGCCTGTGCTCTGGAGCCCGCGAGCCACAACTACTGAGCCCATGCACCACAACTACTGAAGCCCGCACGCACCTGGAGCCCGTGCTCCGCAACAAGATAAGCCACCACAATGTGAAGCCCATGCACCGCAATGAAGACCCAACACACCCACAAATAAATAAGTTAAAAAAAATAAATGGTGTTGGAAATATTGGACAGCTGTATGCAAAAGGATCAAACTGGACTACTCTCTCAAACCATGCACAAAAACAAACTCAAAATGGATTAAAGACTTAAATGTAAGACCTGAAACCATAAAAATCCTAGAAGAAAACACAGGCAGTAAGTTCTCTGACATCAATTGACCTTAGTAATTTTTTTGATATGTCGCCTCAGGCAACGGAAACAGAAACAAAAATAAATGGGACTACACTCAACTAAAAAGCTTTTGCACAGCGAAGGAAACTATCAACAATTTTTTTAAAAGGCCACCTGCTGAATGGGAGAATATATTTGCAAATGATCTATCTGATGAGGAATTAATACCCAAAATATACAAAGAACTCATACAACTCAACATCCAAATAACAGTGGACTTCCCTGGTGGCACACTGGTTAAGGCTCTGCACTCCCAATGCCTAGGGCCCAGGTTCAATCCCTGGTCAGGGAACTAGATCCCATATGCATGCCACAACTAAGAGTTCACATGCCACAACTAAGGAGCCAGCAAGCCACAACTAAGGAGCCCACGTGCTGCAACTAAGACTCAGCGGAACCAAATAAAAATCAATCAATAAATAAAAATAAAGACCTTTTTAAAAAAATCCAGAAAACAAACAACCCAATCAACAGGGGGGCAGAGGATGTGAATAGACACTTTTCTAAAGAAAACATACAGATGGCCAACAGGCACATGAAAGGATGATCAACATCACTAATCCATCAGGGAAATGTAAATCAAAATCACAGTGAGATATCACCTCACACTTATCAGAATTGCTATTTATCAAAAAGACAACAAATAAAAACTGCTGGTGAGAATGTGGAGAAAAGGGAACACTCATGCACTGTTGCTGGGAATGTAAATTGGTGTGGCTGCTATGGAACAGTATGGAAATTCCTCAAAAACTTAAAAATAGAACTACCATATGATCCAGCAACTCCACTTCTGGGTATTTATCCAAAGAAAATAAACACACTAATCAGAAAAGATATATGCACCTCTATGTTCACTGCAGCATTATTTACAATAGCCAAGATATGGAAGTACCTAAGTGCCCATGAATAGATGAAAGCATAAAGAAGATGTGCTGTATATACACAATGGAGTACTATTCAGTCATAAAAAAAAGAATTAAATCTTGCCAGTTGCAACAACATGGATGGACCTAGGGGATATTATGCTAAATTAAATAAGTCAGACAGAGAAGGACAAATACTGTATGATTTCACTTATACGTGGAGTCTAAAAAACAAATGAACAAACAGAACAAAACAGAAGAGAGTTATAGATTCAGAGAACAAACAGGCAGTTCCAAGAGGTGGGGTGAGGAGGAAAGAAACAGATGACGGAGAATAAGGTACAAACTTCCAGTTGCAAAATGAGTCAGTCACGGGTATGAAATGTACAGTGTGGGGAATACAGTCAGTAATTATGTAATATCGTTGTATGGTGACACTGTAATTACTAGACTTGCTGCGGTGATCATTTTGAAATGTACAGAAATATTGAGTCACGATGCTGTGTAACAGGAACTAATATAGTATTGTAGGTCAATTATTCAAAAACAAACTTACAGAAAAAGAGACCAGGTTTGGGGTTATGGGGTTGGGGGGAGGGAGGGACTGGATGCAGGCAGTCAAAAGGTAAAAACTTCCATGTGTAAGACAAGTAAGTGCCAGGGACTAAGCGTGATCCAGATAATGCGCGCTGCTGCACGGTGTAACTGAAAGCTGCTCAGAGAGGAAAGCCTAGTTCTCATCACAAGGAAAAATGTTTTTCTATTTCTTTAATTTTGTATCTATATGAGATAATCGATGCTCACTAAACTTACTGTGTAAGTCAAATCATTATGCAGTACACCTTAAGCTTATACTGTTCTGCATGTCAATCATATCTCAATAACACTGGAAGAAACCAAACAAAAAAGCAACCAAAAAACCTCAAGAATAGGACAAGATAAAGTAAAATGACATCACAATTATAATTTTATATGTACCTAAATAAAGAAGTTTCAAAATAAAAATTGATGGAAGAATGGAAATATGACAAATACATCATCATACTGGGAGAGTAAAACATTTCTGTTGACAGTCCAAACAAAAAAGATACATAAGATCTAAAAACAGGGCTTCCCAGGTGGCGCAGTGGTTGAGAGTCCGCCTGCCAATGCAGGGATGTTGGCTTCGTGCCCCGGTCCGAGAGGATCCCACATGCCGTGGAGCGGCTGGGCCCCTGAGCCATGGATGCTGAGCCTGTGCGTCCGGAGCCTGTGCTCCGCAACGGGAGAGGCCACAACAGTGAGAGGCCCGCGTACCGCAAAAAAAAAAAAAAAAAAAAAAATCTAAAAACAATGAGCAAGTTTTATTTATTGGACATACTTTGAAGGATACACCTAATAATTAGGGTATAAACATTCTTCATAAGCAAATTCACAAAATATTTACAAAAATGACCATGTATGTACAAGGCTATAAAGCAACTCTAAGCACATTTCAAAGAATAGGTAACATACAGATTATACTTTCTAACCACAATCCAATTAAAAGCCAATAATTTAAAAATAAACCAAAAATCTTCATACATTCAAAAATGATAAAATACTCTTCAATAACCCTGGGTCAAAGATGAAATCTTGACAAAAAATAAATAAAATTGGGCTTCCCTGGTGGCGTAGTGGTTGAGAGTCCGCCTGCCGATGCAGGGGACACAGGTTCGTGCCCCGGTCCGGGAAGATCCCACATGCCGCGGAGCGGCTGGGCCCATGAGCCATGGCCGCTGAGCCTGCGTGTCCGGAGCCTGTGCTCCACAATGGGAGAGGCCACAATAGTGAGAGGCCCACGTACCGCAAAAAAATAAATAAATAAATAAAATTAAATTAAATTACTTAAAATTCAACAGTAAGAGTACAAACTTATGCAAAACAATGAAAGAGGTAGCTTACAAAAAAAATGTATACCTGTAAATGCATAAAATCAGAGAGGCTAAAAATTACTTTGCTAAGCATACAACTTAAGAACATGGAAGGAACAGCAGAATAAATCCAAGGAAAGCAGAAGGCAGGCAATGAACAGCAGAAATGAAAGAAACAGGAAACAAAGATATAAAAAGGGGATTAACAAAGCTAAAAAAAACCCCCTAAGAGACTAATCTCTGCAGAATCTGATAAAGAAAAATAAGAGAAGGTATAAATAATTTTAGGAATCAAAAAAGTGGACACAGGACTTCCCTGGCAGTCCAGTGGTTAGGACTCGGTGCTCTCACTGCCGAGGGCCCAGGTTCAATCCCTACCTGGGGAAGCCTGCAAGCCACACGGCATGGCCAAAAAAAAAAAAAAGGAAAGAAAATGGCAGTAATGGCATAATAAGCTACCTTATCAACCAAATGCTACCTACCAATCAATCAAATGCTACCTCCTTGCTCAAGTTCCTGACAAGAAAACTGAAGTTAAAAAATTATAATCCTGGGACTTCCCTGGCAGTCCAGTGTTTAAGAGTCCGTGCTTCCACGGCAAGGGGTGTGGGTTCATCCCCAGTCGGGGAACTAAGATCCCGAATGCAACGTGGTGTGGGGAAAAAAAAAAAAGACTCCCCCAAAACGATCGGGGAGTTCAGGGTTTAAAAAAAATTATAATCCTGTACAGAGTGCTATAGGTTCATTATATCCACACTAATATCTCCACATTATCAAACCACCTTAATCTCAAATTAGCTCTCATAAATAAGATGGCTGCTTTGTTTGCTTTAAAAGTTAAATTCGGGGGCTTCCCTGGTGGCGCAGTGGTTGAGAGTCCGCCTGCCGATGCAGGGGACATGGGTTCGTGCCCCGGTCCGGGAGGATGCCACATGCCGCGGAGCAGCTGGGCCCGTGAGCCATGGCCGCCGAGCCTGCGCGTCCGGAGCCTGTGATCCGCAACCAGAGAGGCCACAACAGTGAGAGGCCCGCGTACCGCAAAAAAAAAAAAGTTAAATTCGGGAATTCCCTAGCGGTCCAGCGGTTAGGACTCTATGCTTTCACTGCCATGGCCCAGGTTCAATCCCTGGTCGGGGAACTAAAATCCCACAAGCCACATGGCGCAGCCAAAAAAAAAAAAGTTAAATTCTATCTCCCTATGGCTGTCACTGTCGTACCCGAATACCTACATTAAAAAGTCACATGGGGGCTTCCCTGGTGGCACAGTAGTTGAGAGGCCGCCTGCCGATGCAGGGGACACGGGTTCGTGCCCCGGTCCAGGAAGATCCCACATGCCGTGGAGCGGCTGGGCCCGTGAGCCATGGCCGCTGAGCCTGCGCGTCCAGAGCCTGTGCTCTGCAACGGGAGAGTCCACAACAGTGAGAGGCCCAAAAAAGTCACACGGAATCCAAATACACAGTAGGATAGATTACTCATCAGTGGAAGGAAGAAAGTAACAAAGGAATAAGGCTTTAAATATTGGTAGTTCTTATTTCTAAATGTACTAATTTGCCATCCATACTTTCACTATATCCTGAGAAGCTAAGCATCCACAAATGTAACCTTATGTTAAATTTAGGTTAGGGACCAAAAATAATTTTGTGAGTCCAAAATTTTTGGCTTCTGATTTGGGGCATTCAGAAAGAAATGTAATCAACCTGAAAAGCAACAGTATAATATCATCACTGTCGTTATAACTGACATGTATGCTTACTATGTACCAGGCACTGTGCACTTTTACTTGCATTAGCTCGTTTAATCTTCCTAACAACCTTCTGAGGTAGGTACTATCACCATTCCCATGTTACAGATGAGAAAATTAAGGCAGAGAAAGATGAAGTAACTTGCCCAAGATCACACCTGTGACCAGTGGAGCTGCGAGTCAAACCTGAGCAAGAGATTCCAGGGCCATGATGTAAGCCCGTATGGACACTGCCCAGAGTTTAGAGACACCATAAATTATCAGAAGTATAAAGACAGATCAAAAGCTAGAGTAAAAAGTACATTTTTCCGCGAGTTCCCTGCTGGCCTAGTGGTTAGGATTCTAGGCTTTCACTGCTGTGGCCTGGGTTCAATCCCTGGTTGCGGAACTGAGATACCACAAGCCAAAAAAAAAAAGGAACATTTTTCCTCCTCATAATATTCTCCCATTAAGTATTTTAACGCTTAAGTTAAAGGCTTGAGAATTCTCAAATGACAAGTTTGTCCTATATAAAGCAAAGAAGTCAGAAACAATTTTGGTATTTAAATACTTGTATCTTTCTCCCATTGAAGTATATACTTCTTTGTCTAGCTCTCTCTCCCCTAGGCTCTTCCTTTTTAAGTGCTACAAGTTTAAACTGGAATAAATAAATATATAATTTTCACTCAGCTCTCTGGAATTAAAATCTACAATAAGCATAGGAACGTAATAAACCCCTTAAAAACTCAAACTTTGCACAAGTTCTCCTAAATTTGATGAGAAACCTGACAAACCTTCTTCAGCCAGGTGATGAAAGTCAACTTCAACAAGTATAAGTCATGTAGACAGTGTGTGCCCTTGATGAGTCGCCAACCCCCAGCCAGATCCCTGCACACCCATCCCCTCTACCAGTTCCCCACTGAACCTCCTCAACTATTCTCAAATCAATCACTCCCTCTCCAACTCCACTGCCACTGCCATAAGTTCAGGCCTTCATCTTGTCTTGTCTTGTCTTGTCTTAAGGGATCCAGCTAACCAAGACCCAACACACAGACCTATCCTCAAATTCAGTCTCTCCAGTCTCTGGCTAGATCAATCTTTCTACATCAAATCAGAGCAAATCACTCCAGTGTTTAAAATCCTTCCATAGTGATGGATCACAACTCTCCAATCCCTAAGTGTGGACTGCACATAGTGCCTTCCTTCAAAAGAGGACAGTATGGAAGGGGTGGGGAGGGTGACGAACTTCACAGTGGAGAACCCTGGCAAGCACTACCTCAGCCAGGGACAAAGTCAACAGCAACAGCAACTAGGTCGTGTTCACAGTATGTGCCCTCTATGATGTGAGGTGATGAGAATGGCCTTTTACCTCTGGGTCTTCCTCCCAAAATCATTAGAAAAACATCAGGCAAATCCCAACCGAGGAACATTTTACCAAAATCCTGACTAGTACTCCTCAAAACTACCAGTCACCAAAAACAAGAAAGTCTTAAGAAACCGTCACAAATGAACTTATTTACAAAACAGAAACAGACTTAGAGATGTCAAAAACAAACCTATGATTACCAAAGGGGAAACATGGCAGCGGGGGGGGGGGGTGTGTGTAGGAAAATATCAGGAGCTTGGGATTAACACACACACACACTACTATATATAAGACAGATAACCAACCAGCACCTACTGTATAATAGCACAGGGAACTCTACTCAAGAACTACTCAACATTCTGTGATAGCCTATACGAGAAAAGAATCTGAAAAAAAATGAGTATCTGTAAATGTATAACAATCACTGTGCTGTACACCTGAAACTAACACAACATTGGAAATCAACTCTACTCCAACAAAATTTAAAAAAGAAAAAGAGGGACTTCCCTGGTGGTGCAGTGGATAAGGCTACGCGTTCCCAATGCAGGGGGCCCGGGTTCGATCCCTGGTCAGGGAACTAGATCCCACATGCATTCCGCAACTAAGACCTGGCACAAACAGATAAATAAATAAATAAAATTGGGCTTCCCTGGTGGCGCAGTGGTTGAGAGCCCGTCTGCCGATGCAGGGGACACGGGTTCACGCCCCGGTCCAGGAAGATTCCACATGCCGCGGAGCGGCCGGGCCCGTGAGCCATGGCCGCTGAGCCTGCGCGTCTACGGGAGAGGCCACAACAGTGAGAGGCCCGCGTACCACAAAAAAAAAAAAAAAAGAAAAAAAGAAAAAGAAACAGCCAAGGGGAGTCTAAGGAGACATCGCAACTAGATGTAATGTGGTATCTTGGATGGGATCTTGGAACAGAAAAAGTAAAATTAAGGAAGTAAAAACAAGGAAATCTGAATAAATGATGGACTTCAGGTAATAATAATGAATCAATACCGGTTCATTAATTGTAACAAATGTACCATACTAATGTAACACAGTAACAGTGGAAATGGGGTGTTGGGTATGTGGGAACTCTCTGTACTATCTTTGTAACTTCTGTAAATCTGAAACTATTCTTAAGTAAAAACTTTACTTTGAAAAAAAAAATCCTTCCACAGCTTCCCCATTGTCTTTAGGCTAAAACCCATGGCATTCCAAGGCCTTGCACAATCTGGCCAGCCTATCTTTCTAATCCCATGTCCCATTCTCACGATTCATCATCGCCCACGTGGTACCTGCATTACTGTGCCTTTCTACTTTCCCACGTCTTTCCTCTTACCACTTCCTTCTCACTGCCATGTCCCTCCCTATCTTTTCCCACCAGCTAACTGCTACTAATCCTGTAAGACAGCCCCAGGGTCACCATCTTCGGGAAGTTTGCTCTAACTCTCCCAGGCCGGTTAGCGGTCCACCCCCTCACCACTCCCATTAACTTTGGGGACAGCCTCTATCACAGCTTAGACTCTTATTAATGGTTTGCATAAAGATGCATGCTGCTGTAGACTTTGTACGTAAAACTCAATTATTACTGTTAGTAATTATTACTAGTGGTTTGGGGATCAGTAAGATCTAATTATTACCTATTACTATGTGCCGGAAACAGGGCTAAAGTACTTTACATGTCTGTGTCATATAATGCACAAAACAACCCTATGAGATAAGAATTGTTTTACCTTATGTTTGAATCTTTTCATACGAGGGCCATTATCTGAGCTCCCATCTGAGACTGAATCCCCACTTAGCCACTGTGCTGCTGGGTGATGATGAACTCAGCTTCACGGAGCCATGTGGAAAATGGAGAGGATGTGCATCCCTAGAGCCTGGGCTTCTCTGAGGATTTGGAAGGGCACATGTTAAGTACCTGGTGCACACTTAATAATAATAAATAATAGCAATTATTCTCTTCGGTGACCTCTGTGTCTTCACTGTCTGGCACATGACTGGTGCTTCATAAAAGCTGAATAAATTAGTATGCATAAAGTAACAAGTTAGGTGGCCAACTAATGGAAAGTTTTAGAAGGGAGTGGTACGTTGACCTCTGGCCTCTAGAGCGCAGACCTCCCCTCCCTCTCCTGTACCTCTCCTCAGAACAGAGGGGACGAGAGTATAGCCCGACAGGAAGGCCATTTCAAAACATACAATGATGTACAATGTTCCAAGCTGACGACGCTGGGTGAATACTTTCCTCAGAACTGGTTGTATCCCTGTCCAGTAGCCTGAGTCCAGCCAATCCTGATCTCTGTCCCTCTCCTGATTCCTCAAGGAATTTAGGTTCTTATCAACGCTACTGAAGTAAACTCTACACTAGAAACTCCACTTGTGTACTTGGTTCCTTTCTGATTAAAAACATCATGTTTTCTCTCATTCTCTCTGACCTACATGTGTCTTGAACTCAGAATCAGTCTCTAGAGGAAACAGACTTTCCTTCCATGCTTCAACCTAACAAACACATTATTTAACACCAATGTCACAATATATATAATCCTTAATCTGAAACAGAGAGGGACAAAACACTTCAAACACCAATTAATTTCACAGTGAAAAGTTTTGTGCTCTGGGTCCCCCTATTTCTCTTAAACTCAATGTCACAAAGGCACACTCATTAGAATGGGCAGGACTACTGATGTTGCACCACTAAGCACTCCAAGAAGGAAAAAACCCTCTAGCCACATCCTGACTAATGGTGATACACCACCATCATGAGAAATACACAGGGATGGTTTATCCTACAACACGATGTTCCCAGCATCATCCCCACTTCTCCACGGCCCAAGGAAAACTTCAATCACTGAACCGCTAGCTGAGCACATATCTTTAAAATTATACCCATGTTTTGGGGGTTTTTTTCCAATAACATGGATGAATCTATTTATTTATTTATAAATATTTATTTTATTTATTGCCCGCCCACAGCAATAAAGACCCAATGCAGCCAAAAATAAACAAATAAATAACTTTATAAAATAAAAAAAGAAGTTTTTAAAAAAGTACATTTAATGACATGGGGAAACAATACATGAAGTAAAACAGAGCAGACTACAAGAAGCACTGCATGTTACTGAATCATCCAATACAAAACAACGCATGTCCAATTAAGATTATGTTTCCATAAACATTACTACATGTATACTAAAACCCTGATACAGCTGATTATCTTCTTCTGCCTTACCTGCCTCTCCTGTGCTTACTTCTAACAAGAGCACCCTCTGTCCCTGGAGGTGCTCTCTCCCCAGTGCTTTTCCCACAGCTTAACACTTAATAAATGATTAAATCGTTTACTAAATTTTTCTTAATGAGAAATTATTTCCTTCCATCTGATGTCTTATGAGGTTAGGGGATGCTGAGAGTATAAAGCCACTGACGTAGTTTAATGAAAGAAAAAAGAATGAATATCCAGTCTTTTGGTGGAATTGAAAAACAGCACTATGGATCAAAGTTTTAAAAACCTTTAAAATTATTACCAACTATTCCATAACTAATCCAGATTTGTGAGGACTTTATTAGATTCCTGCCTCCGCAATCTCTCTTTACAGTGCTTTATCCCTTTGAAAAAAATATGGACATTCCTGGTCCCACAGAGAGTCTAAAAAAAAAAGCACTGCTAGAAATATAACATATGTAAAGTAGACATAATTTCTATGACTATAATGTCATTAATCTAATTGGACCCAAGAGCAGGGCAAAAGCACTTTGCACCCAAAAGGTTAAACATCTACACTTAAAACAAGCTAGGTTCCAGAATGCATGAAACCAAATTAAAAATAAGACTTTTCACTGTGGTTTTATTTTTTTTTAATTTACTATTATTTTTTTTTTATTGTTGGCTGCGTTGGGTCTTTGTTGCTGCGCACGAGCTTACTCTAGTTGCAGTGAGAGGGGGCTACTCTTCGTTGCAGTGTGCGGGCTTCTCATTGCGGTGGCTTCTCTTGTTGCAGAGCACGGACTCTAGGCAAGCAGGCTTCAGTAGTTGTGGTCCTTGGGCTCAGTAGTTGTGGCTCGCGGGCTTAGTTGCTCCATGGCATGTGGGATCTTCCTAGACCAGGGCTCAAACCCGTGTCTCCTGCATTGGCAGGCGGATTCTTAATCACTGCGCCACCAGGGACGTCCTTCACTGTGGTTTTAAATAGAAATTAGGGAATTCCTCTCTTTTTGATATACAATGATATGCAAACAACTTAATAACAAACTTTTGGGGGGTACCATCTCATTCCTGTAAGCAATGATCTTACATTGGACATATAGTCTGAAGGTACAACTATTACTATTCTAATTCAAATAGTAACGTATATATACAAAAATAAACTACATCGTATCCCAGAAGAGTTTAGCAATACCACAATATACAATTTTACTGGTTGTTTTCTTTTAAAAACAAATCTAAGCCAATATTATACAAGTCACACCATATTAAGGAAACCTCTATCCTTAATATTATAGTTGAAACTGAAAACTGTCATACAATCTTCATTAGCATACTAATCTGGTAATATCACACACTTTAACAATGTTGGAAAACCAGATGCCCTCAATTTCTTAACTCTAGTCATAGAAAAGGCGCATCTTAATTTAGAACAGATTGAAAAGTTAATTTTACTATACAAGATATGAAAAGAAACTTATTTTTGCCCAAAAAAGTAATCTATGCAAAAGTATCTGTTCAGATTTTCATATTTGTTAGGGAAATCACAAATCACAACAAATATCACTTACACTGTATATCAAATTCATAGAACTATTTTACTAAAAAGCAGCAAAATGTTAACGTTCACCAGAACACATGAACCACACAAACTCTGGTTCACATCCACAGAGAAACCACTAAGATGAACTGGTTAAACAGATGGGCTCAAACCTCAAATTACCATAGGTTAGAATTCCACGTCTGTCACCTACAAAGTTAAGACACTGGAAAAGTTCCTTAGAAGGAAGCCTTTATTTTCTCAACTGAAAAATTGATTATTCTTACTATGAAAGCCAGTGTTTGGAGCAAGACAAGCAAAAAGAACCACCTGAAAATAACTGAACATAACTTCCTTCACGCTTCTCAGCTATAGCTCTCTTCTCCAACATTCCAGACCACTGGTCTAGGCCCTCAGTGGCTTGTCCAGGTCCCAGTAACATCCTTACCAAACTTTCTGCCTCTTCCCCTTGCCTCCAAATCCAAATCTACTCCATAAACAGCAGCAAGAAATATCTGTCCTGTATGGTCTATGTAATACTACTTCACATCACCTTGCAAGAATTTCTCCAAAATTCATGCCAGCTCAGAAACTGACTCATAATATTACAGCTACAAAGAGCTTCAGAGTTTGTCTAATTTACAAGTGAGGAAACCATACTCTAGACATGAAATGTCTTGCCCAAGGTGATACAGTGCCAAGGCTAATAAGTCTTTAATGCAGGCTCCCACCAGTTTCAGCCCACGGCTCTCAATCAAACTGGATTGCATCCCGTCCAGACTTTCGTGTTTAAGAAACGAGCGTGGTTCCTTGTGTCCTGGTATTCTGTGGCACTTCACAGGAATTTCTGGTAAAACAAGGTAATTTTTGTTGTTGTTTTTGTTAATATTATGTTCCCTGTCACCAGAATAGCCAAAATAAAAATAGAAGACTTACGGACTGTGATGATTCTGGTACCTAGCTGCCTGCTTATAAATGCTGATGAGAAGAAGATACATTTGTTTTGATAGTAGAGATCTAATAACTTTCTATCAACAAAACAAACAACTTGTTTATATGCAAATAGCTAAGTTCAATAATTTATCCAAATATTTATGAAGATCCTATGTAAAGCACTTCTTTTAAAAGTCAAATTAAAAACCCAAAAAGCCAACAGAAAAATGGGCAAAGAAGCCATTTCCTAGAAAAAGTGGCTTCCCTGCAGAATTTCAAATAATTTATGGAAATACTCCCTTTCTCCAGGAGGTGGAGCTTGATTCCCCACCACTTGCATGTGGGCTGGACTTAGTGACTTGATTCCAAAGAATAGAGCAGGAAAGAGGATGGGAGTAACTTCACCGGAGAGATACCTGGTTAACATTACCTTGGCCAGGCAATCAAGGTTAACTCTGCATGTTTCATCGCATGATTCTAGCATGTACACCACCATCCCCCTCTCCAATACGATGAGATGTGAAGGGCACTTTGCCTCTGCAGGTCCTTCCCCAAACCCATAACCCCAGCCTAATTGTAGAAAAAGGTCAGGTAAGTTCAGGGATATTCTATAAAACTCCTCAAAACTCTCAAGATAGTGAATAACAAGGAAAGACTGAGAAACTGTCACAGACCAGAGGAGACTGGGGAGGCAGGACAATTCAATGCAGTGTGGAGACCTGGACTAGATGCTGGAACAGAAAAAGCACATTAATGGGAAAACTCGTGAAACCTGAATAAAGGATACAGCTTAGTTAACAGTAATGTACCAGTGTTGGCTTCTTAGTTTTGATACTGTGATATAATGTATGATTATATACATATAATGTAAGAGGTTAACATTAAGGAAAACTGGGTGAGGGATCTGATAATCTATAGTGTACAGGAAGGGGAGAAGGATTGGGTAGCCACTCTGTTTCTGAGAAAGTAACTCCCAGAATTAGTGCAATAAACATAAGAAAACGTCAAAACTACAGTTTGCAGCTCATTTTTAAAAAGATCACTCATCAGAAAGAAAAACCTTGCATTTGTTTCAGAGAAGCAATGCAATGGCAAACTGCCTAGTTAAAATTTTATCCTTGGGACTTCCCTGGTGGTCCAGTGGTTAAGACTCTGCGCTCCCAATGCAGGGGGCCCGGGTTCGATCCCTGGTCAGGGAACTAGATCCCGTATCCTGCAGCTAAAGATCCCGTGTGCTGGGCTTCCCTGGTGGCGCAGTGGTTAAGACTCTGCGCTCCCAATGCAGGGGGCCCGGGTTTAATCCCTGGTCCGGGAAGATCCCACATGCTGAGGAGCAACCAAGCCCGTGTGCCACAACTACTGAGCCTGTGCTCTAGAGCCCGTGAATCACAACTACTGAAGCCCACGCACCTAGAGCCCGTGCTCCGCAACAAGAGAAGCCACCGCAATGAGAAGCCCGCGCACAGCAACGAAGACCCAAGGCAGCCAAAAATAAAATAAATTTATATTAAAAGAAAACGATCCTGTGTGCCGCAACAAAGATCCCGCGCAGCCAAATACATGAATTAATAAATAAATGTTGTTTTTTAAATAATTTATCCTTAATAACAGATCTTATGGGCAAACATGTAATGTTTAAAATCCCACTAGATAAATAAATCAAATTTTCTAATATCAAAAAGGATGGGTAAGATTGAAAGTTTTGTTTTATACTCCAGATAGCTTTTCCAGGGTGATGACAGACATTTTAATTATATACCAATTATGAAAATCCTTTTCATCTTCAGAAGCCATTAACTAACTAATCCTCACAACACCTCTGTGTTATACAATCTTATCCTGAAGCAAAGACAACCTCCCTAGAAAGTTTAATATAAATTAGCTCCAAGTGGAAGTAAACCAGTCCTAGATTAGGATTAAAATACTTGGGTTTTTTAACGCACCTAACAAAAAGCCACTATGTCTGTATGCCTTAACCACGAGGACATGAAGTCACCTAAGAGGACTCGCTGTAAGAACAGCACAGGTGAGAAATCCTAAGTCCAGACCCAGGGCACACATCAGTATCCACCACGGCGATGAGCAACATTCTGCAAAGATATGTTCAAAAAGCTTTCTTACAAGTTTCTACCCTGTATGTTTGGGTTTACATAGTCAACCTAACAAAACTACATTAGGGAAAAAACCAAGTCTAGACTTGAAGAATTTTTTTTAATAGCTGAGGCAAAGTGAATTAAAAGAATGAAAATAATTTATTTCTACTCAAATGAATGGGTTCACCAAGAAATATTACAACTCACACAAGCTTAATCTTAATTTTGGAATCCACTGCATTGTCTGGTTCACAAATTTTTTTTTGTCTTATTTTTTGTTTTATACACACCAAGTGGGAGGGAGAGAAGGGACAAGATAAAAGGAAATATTTATTGACCGACTATTATGTGCCAGACACTTTCACAAACATTAGCTTGTAATCATCTCTAAAACAGATACCAAAGCCAGTTCTTAAAAACTGAAAGACCATAAAAACATAGGAAAATGTCATGATAAAGTAAAAAAAGCAAATTACGAGACGTGCCACAGGAAAGGTCCTGAGAAGATGGAATGCCAAAGCTTCACGAAAGGAAAAAAGAAATGTCTGAAAGTGAGTCATTCAGCTTCCTGCCATTCTAAAGCACGACAGGTCAGATACTCCTTTGGAAGCTAGTGTCTTCACACACAGAAGAAACTAGTAAAAATGGTTGTCTCCAGGGAGGGGGAAATGGAAGGCTACGAAGGCAGGAGAACTCTCCTTTTTATACTACATACCCTTTTGCATCTTTTAATGTTGTACCACATGCCTATATTACCTATCCAAATACTCAATAAAATTTTACTTAAGAAGAAAAAAAGTTAACTACAGGAAAGAGGTGTGGCCATGACCACCAATTCTAAATCACAGAGATTAGCCTCGATCACCTCCCTCTGCCAGGGAATACCGTGGTTCCAAGAAACATCCTTCTCTCCAGGCCTTCCACATCACAGAAAGGGGGTATGTTGTCAGAACCCCACAGCCATTGTAAGGCATCACTCAATAACTAAATGACTAGCTCAAATCAGAACTAAATCTTGTCTTTACTTACTCCTCAGCTTTACGCAAGTGCCCAACTCAAAATGGAATCCACATTTTACTTGATGGTTATAAACATGTAATAGGAACCTTTTAAGAATTATTAAGGGGGACTTCCCTGGCGGTCCAGTGGTTAAGACTCCTCACTTCAAATGCAGGGGGCGCGCATTCGATCCCTGGTCAGGGAACTAAGATCCCTGCAAGGGGCAGCCAAAAAAAAAGAAAGAAGAAAAAATTAAAAATAAAAAAGAATTATTAAGGAATAACACTATAAAATTCAACAGCTGTCTATTCAAATAGACACACACCCTTCCCATTTTATGTGTATAGTTATACATTCTAAGTACATTCATTATTTATCAATAGTAATATTTTTGTCAACTAGAAGAAAATGTTAAAAGTAGATGGTTGTTATGTTTCTAAGCAAAAAAATCTCAGCTGGGAGGCTGGTTCTAGGTTGATAAAAACAGAATACGCTAGAAAGAAATGCAGTTTGGAGAATTTTCACCCAAATTAGGGTCTCAATGAAAGGACACAATAAAATACTTAAATACTAATGTGGGTGGATGGTACAATACTTGAAGGGAAATGTTCAGAGGAAGAAGCAGATAGGCAAGCTTACTATGAGGAAGAAACAAATAATATCACATAAAACACTTGGTTTGAGGACACAAGAATTAGGCAAAGCTCTGAGAAATCTGATCACTGCCAGAAGAAGACAGAGGAGGCAAGAGGGTGCCCACAGGGCACTTGTCAGCATCCTTCTTCCATCCCCGTCAGCCATTCTCTGATGCAGCATTTATGTGGTTTAGTGGAACAGTTCTGGAATGGAACCCAACTCTGCCTAGATTGAAGGAGAGTTGCCTAATATCTCTGAGCCTCAGTTTTCTCTTCTGTAAAAATGGAAGAAGAAATTTCTTCCTCAGAGAGATTAAATAAGACAGCATTTCAAAACAAGCAGCAAAGGTTTTAGCACCTTTGCTAAAGGCTTTATGAGGGACTTAAAATAATCGATCCAGACATCAGAACTAGATTCAATCATAAAGATGTTTCTAAGAGACTTGGTTACAATGCTCTCACCTAAAGCAGACCTAACAGTTCCTACTTATTCCAGCCAACTCAGCATAAAGATCCTCTAGTATAGATTTCCTTTTATTTAAAAGGCCTACTAATAATCAACTCAGACAACTCTCAGCCACAAGATATCAGAGACATGCAACTACCTAAATAATTAGGGAATCCATTTATTTTGCAAGTACGCTTACTCATATCAAGCATTTCTACTCCAGTCTCTTAAACTATTTTTAATTCTATAACCCTAATAAATCGCAATACTCAAAACTTACTGTCAAATTATTCTACCCAATCACAGTCAACAACGTGCAGTGCAACGAGAGTTCTATCAGCTGCTAGCAAATTAGGAGTTACATCGTGCAGTGCAACGAGAGTTCTATCAGCTGCTAGCAAATTAGGAGTTAACTTTAAAAATGAGAACAGTCTCACTAAGATATGTTGATTCTACTGTGAGTCCAAGTCTTGCTGCCCATACAGTAGTTATTGGTGAGAAAACAAACTATTCAGTACCCGGCAAACAATCCAACATTTAGTAACTAAGATTAAGTACTCTAAAGTGAGTCCCATGTTTAAAATATCAGGGAAATCAGTTCCAAACTCAGCTGTAAAGAGCACTCATAATATCAATAAGAAGAAACAGAGTCCAATAACCCCAGGGTTTATTCCTTCATATACAACAATTGCAGAATGACCAAACTCCTGCAAAAATAGAGAAATTTCAGAAAGTATCTGGGACTGTTTCCCCATCAGTAAAATAAGAGAACTGGACTTGACCTCTAGACTCCACTTAACAGACAAATGAAATGGCAGCATCCTGTCTGCTACACTTTGAAGTCTGACCCCCTCTTCCCATTATCCAAGGAAATCCTGTTTTGTTTTATTTTGCTTTGTTTTACCGATGGGTGTGGTGAGGTTTGTAAAGTTTGTGGGTGTTTTTCACTCACTTCCTCCTGAAGTTTTATTAACGCACTGACTTCACAATAATCTCAGTCATTACTGTTGCTGATCACTACGATTCTTCCAGCTCTCTCCTTGCTTCACTGCCTTCACATACAGCCAGGCTAGAGAACCAATCCATTTTCTTGTAGATCCTGCTCCGAATGCCAGTTTCTCCACCAGTCAGACTTTTTTTTTTACTGTAGACAGAACTCATTCTACAGTTCTCATTCTTCTTTTTTTCTTTTTAATGTTTATTTATTTATTTGGTTGCACCCAGTCTTAGCTGCAGCAGGCGGGCTCCTTAGTTGTGGCATGCGAACTCTTAGTTGCAGCATGTGTGTGGGATCTAGTTCCAAGGCTAGGGATCGAACCGGGGCCCCCTGCATTGGGAGCGCAGAGTCTTATCCACTGCGCCACCAGGGAAGTCCCTACAGTTCCCATTCTAACCCTAACCCCAGACTGGATGGTGGATGTAGACAGAACTCATTCTAAGCCGGCAGCTCAGTGGCTCACACAATCCCTAGGAGGGTCAGAAAATCAGCATTAGAGGGCATACAGCCAGTATAACACCAAAACCATCCCACAGAACTGCTTCAGGGGAGATCTTACTACCACAACTGCTCCACACAACAAGGTCACCGGCAGCGAACACCAGCCCTAGAACCTGCTGCCTAGAGGCTGGTATCCTTCAGCCCTCCTGGCTCCCTCACATCACTTGCTTCCCAATCTCAGTCTTGCCCTGGTTCATGGAGCAGAAGTCACACGCCTATAGCTAACTACAAGGAACGGTGGGAAAGCATAGTAACAGTTTCAATTTTAGGATGAACAGTGTGGGAAATTCCCCCCAAAGACAGTGTTCAAAAGGTGCTGGTGGGACATCCCTGGTGGTGCAGTGGTTAAGCATCCACCTGCCAATGCAGGGGACACAGGTTGGATCCCTGGTCCGGGAAGATCCCACATGCTGCGGAGCAACAACTACTGAGCCTGAGCCTAGAGCCCATGCTCCGCAACAAGAGAAGCCACCGCAATGAGGAGCCCGCGCACCGCAATGAAGAGCAGCCGCCGCAACGAAGAGCAGCCGCCGCTCACCGCAACTAGAGAAAGCCCACGTGCAGCAACGAAGACCCAACGCAGCCAAAAAGAAAAAAAAGTGTTGGTGGCCAAAAAGCATAACATATACCCACAAATGACACCATTCTAGTCGCTTACCTCCCAAGGCCTGGGCCCATTTTTTTTCTCAGCTTATTCCCTAAATTGCTCCCTGGAGTTCAGTGTGATGGCTCCTCCCGTCTCGCTCTGTAGAGTGGAATCATTCTCAACTTTATTAGCTGTTTCCAGTATTTCTAAACAATATACTTAAGCTGCTACTGATCCCCCCACCCCCTGTTTCAATACTATTCACTACCTTATATAAAAGAAGAGGATTTGGCTTTCTTTCACAACCAACCTCTCCCTTCCTCCAATCATACTACGATATGCTTAACAGGTGTTGATTAAATCAATATTTTTATTTTTCACAGCTATGTAAATACTATTCATAGCTGAATCATTAATAATTGTCTTTTTTTGTTTGCTCAGTTTTCTGTATACTTTTCATGATCCCTCCCACCCCAACTTCCACTAGAAGTACAAATCTCAACACACGGGTAATTATCAGTTGTCTATTCCTTGAGGACGTTCCTTTGGAGCCCTGTCTGCACTCACCAGTCTGGACTGTCTGGTTGATGCCTCCACAGCTATTATCCCAAAATTTCTCTTTACCATCACTCTAGAAATTCCCTTCAGCTTACCCCCTTGTGGAATTCCCCATTTCCTGGATCCCATGTCTGAGCGAAGCTTTCAGGGAGATTAAGCAAATGGTTAAATATATTGAGAATAATGAGAGCCAGGACTCTCACTGTCAAAGAAGGGAGTTCAGAAAGGGGAAACGAGGAAGGCCAGAATGCACCTACAGTGCTGGATGCAAAATGGTGGCATTGGTATGAATTCACGGTTTCTAATACAAATACATGTATAGATCTAGAAATAGATACTAGAGGTGTGTAGTAAACACATGGATCTACTTCCTAGTTCTGCCCACTGAGAGGCCTAGAAGCAATGATACCCTGGCAGCAATGTGCAGATATACCACCCAGACCTTGGTTTCTACAATACTATTCCCTCTACTAAAAGAAATCAGTGCTCCTTGAAGAAAGAGTTCACTCAAGCATGGCGCAGGGAAAATACAAGATGAACGTGGAATATTTTGATATATCAGCAAGCAAAGAAGTACTTAAAGAATGATGGAAATTTGTCAAAAGGACACAGAAACTCACCTGAAGGGGCTCTCACTGGCCAAATCTGGAATAATTTGAGCATCAAATAAATAATGATAGTTATGAATTTTAACTTTGAATAAAATGGAAAACCATGAGTCCACATTGACTATAAATAAAGAAATAAATGGCAGAGAAGTAGAAGCCACACACTATTTCCTCACAAAATACTTATTACACATTAATAAGTATAAAAATACTTCTTAAATAATTTTACAGTGGAAAATCCTGGCAGACACCAACTTATGTCAAGAGATAAAGGACAAACCTCTATCATGCACCTCCTGCATGATATGCTAAGAAGGGCACAGCACCCTTCTGTGGGATCCCCGCCCAAAACTCAAAACTGGAATCTAATCATGAAAACATCAGACAAACTTGATTTACTGCACATTCTGTAAAGTAACTAGCTGTACTATCCAAAGATATCAAGGTCATGAGAGACAAGGAAAGACCAAGGAACAATTATGGACAGAAGGAAACTAAAGGTACATGACAACTAAATACAACACATAATCCAGGATTGTATTCCAGACCCTTAAAGAACATTATTGGGACAAATGATGAAATTTAAATGGGTCTGTGGATTAGAGGTATTACAGGATCAATGTTCCAATTTCCTGATTTTGATACGTGATTATAAAGGAGAATGCCTTTATTTATAGGAAATACACAATGACATACTGAAAAATAATGGAGGACTTCCCTGGTGGCACAGTGGTTAAGAATCCACCTGCCAATGCAGGGGACAGGGGTTCGATCCCTGGTCCGGAAAGATCCCACATGCTGTGGAGCAAACTAAGCCCGTGCACCACAACTACTGAGCCTGAGCTCTAGAGCCTGAGCACCACAACTACTGTGCCTGCACACTGCAACTACTGAGCCCACTCGCCACAACTACTGAGCCCGCGTGCTGCAACTACTGAAGACCACACGCCTAAAGCCCGTGCTCTGCAACAAGAGAGGCCACCGCAGTGAGAAGCCCGCGCACTGCAACAAAGAGTAGCCTCCACTTGCCACAGCTAGAGAAAGCCCGCGAGCAGCAACAAAGACCCAACGCAGCCAAAAATAATAATGATGGAGTCAACAACTCGATAATAAAAAAGACAAATAACCCAATTAAAATAAAAAGACATTCGTCCACATAAGCACATGAAAAGATACTCAACATCATCAGCTATCAGGAAAATGCAAATCAAAACCACAATGAGGGAAACTCCCCGGCTATCCAATGGTTAGGACTCGATGCTTTCACTGCGGTGGCCCAAGTTCCATCCCTGGTCGGGCAACTAAGATCCCGCAAGCTGAGTGGCATGGCCAAAAAAGAGAAAGAAAAAGAAAAAACAAAGAAGAACAAAAAACAACACAGTGAGATATCACTTCACACCACTAGAATGGTTATAATTTAAAAGACAGGCAATAACAAGTATAGACAAAAATGTGGAAAAATTGCAACCCTCATTATACTGCCAGGGGGAACGTGAAATGATGCAGCCACTTCGGAATGGAAAACAGCTTGGTGTAGAATCCTAGATTGGAAGCAATACTCCTAGAATCTGAGGGCACTATTCCACTGCCACTGAGATTCCAGAGTCATGCAGATTCTCAATCCATTCTTGTAAGTTGATTTGTTCCCTCTGGAAGATTTTGGGATCCTCACTATTCTCAACATTCTGAAATCTCATTAACTTATTTTTTTTTAATTCACTGTGCTGGGCACTTGATGGATCTGTTCAACCTAGAGATTTATGACCTTCCGTTCTGGAAAAATTTTAAGTGCTGATTTAATCACTGTACCCTTTCAATTTTCTTTTTTCCCCTCTCTCTAGTAATTCAGATGTTGGCTCTCCTGAATTGATCCATTAAGTGTGATATTTTGCTTCTGTATTTATCATTAATTATTAACATAATGTCACAACTGCTTTAATTATCTCTTTCTCTTGGTGTGGCCTCTCTCTCCTCTACACACACACACACACACACACACACACACACGATAAATGCAGACGTCATAACGCATCCTTTGGTATGCTTCTCCTAGGAATAAGATGTTCTCCTACATTACCTCAGTACCATTATCACACTTAAAGAAAATTAACACTAATTCATTATCACTTAATATACAGTCCATATTAACATTTCCACACTTCTTCCTCTCACCTCAAACTATTTTTCAATCAATGATCCAATCAAGGCTCAGGCACTGTCCATTCCCTTTTTCATCTGTCTCTGCCTAATACTTCCCGGAAGATTTTTTCAGTTTCCTACTGAAAATTTTCCAAGAGCTCTTTCTTACTCTCTGAATGGTTCCCTATTTTGTATAATCCCTTTTTTTTCGGGGGGGGGGGGTGCTGCACAGTATGCAGGATCTCAGCTCCCCGACCAGGGATCGAACCCGCACCCCCTGCAATGGAAGTGTGGAGTCCTAACCACTGGACCACCAGGGAAGTCCCTGTATAATCCTATTTTTGCATCATGAATTTAACGTTTTCTTTAGTTCTTTAAGCCTTCTGTTTTTGAAGTTTGAACTTCCTTTCTGCAACTTACATTTTCTTTCTTTATTCAGTTTCTTTTTATCTGTTTGCATGAGGCTGTTAGAGCCTTTCTTCACGTTTACGATGATCCTTGCCTGTTCGGTCATAGGAAGTCCTAACTAAAAACTAGGTTTTAATTTCATGTGCACAGATGAGGCTTCTTAGTAGCAAGGCTTGCCTGCAGGGTGATCAGACAGGGATCTAACTGTTTCACTAAGACCCATGGCGGACTGTATTTTCTAAAGCTGACCACATTATCTCCTACCTCGCGTGATCTTCTTACGCTGTGACCAACTGTAACTCTTGCCTTCAAGAGGTGAGGTCTATGCTCCCTCCCCCTTGAACTTGGGCAAGTTTGTAACTACAGCAGAAATGACATGAAATGCCTTCCAAGACTACATCATAGAGATGAAACAGACTCTGCCTGTTTCTCCTGAGACACATACCTTTGGAAAGTATGTGTCTGTGTAAGCGATCCGAGTGCTTGAAGCAGGGGCACAAACTAGTCCACACGCAGAGATCTCGTGGAGAGGCCGTGAGACTACATCAGAGACAGGCGCCCAGCCACGGCCCCGCCACACACCCAG
Source organism: Monodon monoceros (assembly GCF_005190385.1). Classification (NCBI taxonomy): domain Eukaryota; kingdom Metazoa; phylum Chordata; class Mammalia; order Artiodactyla; family Monodontidae; genus Monodon; species Monodon monoceros. The sequence goes on along the minus strand of NW_021703778.1, from coordinate 171,675,561 downwards.
ACTCGCCTGCCTGTGCCCACGACTCTTCCAGCTCCACCGATTGACTGCAGCCACAGAAATTACCTGAGCCAGAATCGGCCAGCAAAGCTCCCCCAAATTCATGACCCATAGAAACCAGTCAAGTATTCAGTCATTTAATTTGGGGGTGGGGGGTAATTTTTTAGGCAGGAAAAGTAAGTGAAACAGATCTTGGCACCTGGAAGTGAGAGGCCACTGCGACCAAAACCTAGAACGTGTGGTAGTGGCTTCGAGACGGGGTGGCAGGTGGAGGCTGGGAGGCCTTGGGGAGACTGCTACTGAAAGCCTGAAGGGCTTCGACCAGGAGGCTATTGGTAAAGGCTTAGTGGAAAGTAAGAAAAATATTACTATACATTGGAGAAAAGGGGACCTGTTATGTGGTGGTGTGAAATGCAGCCTGTAGTCATGTGGAATCTTTTATCTGATCAGCTCAGTGACCTATCAAAGGAGATTCCCAGGTGTAACACGTGAAAGCGCCACCCCACTGCTTCACGGTGCCTGTGATAACATGAGGGGTGGGGAGGCTGAGGAAAACCAACTGTTAAAAGTAAGGGGTCAGAGCTTGCTGGGTTCAAAAACAAAGCTAATGGGAGTTCCCTGGGGGCCTAATGGTTAGGATCCAGCACTTCAACTGCAGAGGCCGGGGTTCGAGCCCTGGTTGGGGAACCATCCCGCACGCTGCGGAGTGCAGTCAAAATGCAAAACAATAAAAAAATAAAAAATAAAGCCACTGCTTATCCCCAGCCTCTCCTGAAGGCAAAATGATTCTCAAACTAGGAAATGGCTACAGCAGGGAAGACTGAATCCAGGCTATGGTTGAAAAACTTTTTAAAATACCTCAGAAAGATCCAAGAAGGTTCCAAACTGGCATTTTAAACAGACCAAGGGTCTTCTAAAAATCTTAAGGGCTGACTCTAAACAGCCTCTCCATTAAAACAGTGGAGCTCCTCAGACTGCTAGCAGAGGCCGTTCCACAGCAGACTTACAAGGAGTCGGAGGAAGTGAAGGACCTAAGAGTGCGGCTGGGGAGATGGGCTGTGGGAATGGGGAGTTCGTGTCTAGCGGTCATGGAGTTTCAGTTTCACTCTACAGATGCAAAGCGTTCTGGAGGAGGATTTCTGCTGACGGCTGCACAACGTCATAAATGTGTTTAATACCACTGAACTGTTCGCTTGCAAATGGTTAAGATGGAACGACAAGGTCCTACTGTACAGCACAGGGAACTATATCCAATCTCCTGGGATAAACCATAATGGAAAAGAATATTAGGAGCTTCCCTGGTGGCACAGTGGTTAAGAATCCGCCTGCAAATGCAGGGGACATAGGTTCGAGCCCTGGTCTGGGAAGATCCCACATGTCGCGGAGCAACTAAGCCCATGCGCCACAGCTACTGAGCCTGTGCTCTAGAGGCCGCGAGCTACAACTACTGAGCCCGTGTGCCACAACTACTGAAGCCCGCGCGCCTAGAGCCTCTGCTCCACAACAAGAGAAGCCACTGCAGTGAGAAGCCCGTGCACCGCAACGAGAGTAGCCCCCGCTCACCACAACTAGAGAAAGCCCACGCACAGCAACGAAGACCTGATGCAGCCAAAAATTTTAAAAATAAAAGAATATTAAGGGCTTCCCTGGTGGTGCAGTGGTTGGGAGTCCGTCTGCCGATGCAGGGGACACGGGTTCGTGCCCCGGTCCGGGAGGATCCCACGTGCCACGGAGCAGCTGGGCCCATGAGCCGTGGCTACTGGGCCTGCGCGTCCGGAGCCTGTGCTCCGCAGCGGGAGAGGCCACGGCAGTGAGGGGCCCGCATACCGCAAAAAAAAAAAAAAGAATATTAAAAAAAGAATGTATGTGTATAAAACTGCGTCACTGTGCTGTACAGCAGAGACTGCCACAACACTGTGAATCAACTACACTTCAACTAAAAAGTGGTTAAGATGGTAAATTTTATGTTATGTGTATTTTAACACAGGTGTAAAAAATCAGACATGACTTATGGAAAAGGATAACTCAGAAAGCAAAACAAAACTCTCACCGTAGAGCCAAGAGCCTTGGAGAACCATTCCCAGATAAGAGAAATGAGTCCTCATCAAGGACTGGCAACCTGTGCCTGGCTGGATTTCACAAAAGCTTTGGACCACTGACTGTTATGCCTGTTCTCTCCTTTTCTGAACAGATGCGTCTACGGCAATTATCCTAAGTCTGACCCACCATTTTAAGTTGGAGAGAATGGCAGTTTACTTGTCTCTTAAGTTCACATGTGTCCAGATCCAGAACCATGCCTGAGGAAACTCATCGGGCCACAGCTGGGCCTGATTTAGATGACAAGATCCTGAACTTGGGGCTAATGCCATAACTGGAAGAGAGCTGGGGGAGGGCATGAATATAATTTGCATGTAATAGGAACATCTTATAACTAAAGGGTGAACTGTGGTAAATCATGTTTTCCAAAGATGGCCACAACATCATCCTACACATTCTCCTCATAATCAGACTTTGACTCAACTTCTCTCAAGAGATGGAATCTATGCTGCCTCCCTTTGAAGCTGAACAGACGTGTGACTATGGCAGAAATGATGCTGTGTGGCTCCTGAGGCTAGGTCATAAAGGCCATATGACTTACACTTGGTTCTCCCGCTATGTGCCCATGCCAAGACCACATGAAGAAAGGTGCTTGGCCAGCCCAAGCTGCTTCAGCACCCCTGCAGATCTGTGTGCAGCCACCATGTGACCACAACCTAAAGAGAAATCCAAGCCAAAACTGCCCACCTGAGCCCTTCCTAAATCCTGACCACCAGAAACTGTGCGAGATAATAAAATGACTGCTGTTGTTTTCAGGCAACAGTCATGAAAACAGTAATGCAAACAGTTAACTGGAATACAGACAGTGTGACAACTGTCAGACACTGCAGACCTTTACATCTGGGCCAGTTTCTCTCCAAGAAGAATCTTCTAATCTGCTGCAAGAATTCTGGGATGTTCTGAGGTTCTCACCATTCAATAGGCAAACTTTCATTTAACCTACGCACCTACCACCCTCCCATATCTAGGCATCCATTCTCCGGCCCTCAAATCCAGCGTCCCTTTGGTTCAAACTCTACGAAGAGTAAATCTGTCCTCTGCTGGGACAGGAAAGAGGCAGTTGCTGGGCTGCGGGAGTGAAGCCAGACTCTAGAGGGCTTCCTACAGACTTCTGGTCAGCCCTGCGGTTGAGCCCGGCCCACACCGCACTTCAGCCTTTGGAGACACCTGGTACTTCTACTCCCCAGCCCTTTCGGAGGTTCTGCAGCAGCAATCTGCTTGCTTCCCTACTGGCGTCACTACCTCTCCCTCTGGTTCAGCTTTCTCAGTTCTGCCAAGGTAATTATTTTACATTAACCTATTTTTCAGTGTCCAAAACATTAGTGATATCTCCATACTGCTCTACTGTTTATAGTATCCCATTACCCAAGACATCAAAACTCAGTCTTTTTACCTCCCTGCCTTTCTGCCAGCCCTATATGCTTTCTTCACATCCCCTCAAATCTAATCTCTTTTCCATTTCTAATGCTTAGTTCAGCCTTCACTCTCACTTCAATACCACTGTGAAATCTTCTGAATGGCCGTCCTGACTCTGTTCTCCTATACTCCACCCAGTCCTTCCTATAACGTCTCAGAATACTTTTCTGGCCCATATTATGCTAGCACATACAAAGTGTTCAGCAAGTTTAACAATTAGTATTATCATTAAATTATCAATCCAAGACTTTTATAAGGATTATCTCTTAATCCTCATATCAACCCTATGAGATAAATATCATCCTACCTTAACAAAGAAAGTAATTCAACAATTACCTATGGAATTGAACTGTCCCTCATTTTCCTCTTGCCAAATAATCTCAATAATCTTACCCAAGCTCTAAAATTTTATTCTCTACAATGCCTCTACTGGAAGCACTACATACAACTTACACTAAACACAGATTTTCAAGATCACAGACACGTGTTAATATTGGCATTTAACAAAGGAGTTTATTCCTTCTAGTTGACTCCTTCTATTCCTACTTATTCCTTCTCTTAGACCATGAAACTACAATGACACTGGGCCAAGATATAGCTGGGGCAGGAGTGGAGGAAAGGGGGTAAAAACTAAACACACCCAAAAGGAATGGAGTCACAATTATATTAATCCCTATGTTAACCACCCTCATCCCCAAATACTGGACCTTATCCAATCACAAGGGAGGTTCTCCCAAATGTTCCCAGCATGAAATCCAGAAATATAAGGTTCCCTTCATAAATATTCAGATGCAATGCTGCTCCAATCCTCAATGTGACTTCTCTACAAAGAGAAGTCTGAGTCACAGCTACACAAATTCAAAGCCAATAAATGAGGATACAACCACCTTTGTAAAACCAGCCTTCATACTACGTTTGACACACTAGCAAATCCCACAGGAACTATATTTGATACAGGGGGATAAAGCAGAAATAAAACATGGTCCCCACTTTCTTGGAGCATATAATCTAGTGGGCAAGAAATATTAAACCTTGTGCAAGTTATTTAACTTCTCTAAGCCTTAGAGAAGGTTTCCATATCTGTAAAATGGAGTGAATAGTAACTACTTCCTAGGTTATCCTGTAATGCACTGATCACAGTGGCTGGCACACAAAACGTATAAATGTTACCTATTTTCTATTACTACTGAATAACTACTCAAATAATTCTTTAAATTATAATCAGACAAGGAGTTAGTATGGTGGCCTCTGGGGAACTGTGTGACTTAAGAGGACATAGGTAAGAAACCAATTACATTGCACTCTATACCTTTTTCAAATTTAGTTGTTTTATACCAATGACACATTACCTATTAAAAATTTTTAATTAAAAAAAATGAAAACTTCAGCCAAAATAAGAGACAGGTATATTAATCTCCACAAGGCCTCCTTCATTAGTTCGCCGAGTCTGAGAGTCAGAAGGACTACCTTAAAATACCTGTTGTCATTCTGGGATTTGATATATATTCTAGGATGGATCGGGTGGTACACATCTAGTCCCTACACATCTGAATACCGACCTTTTTTTTTTCTTTTTCTTTTTTGCAGTATACGGGCCTCTCACTGTTGTGGCCTCTCCCATTGCGGAGCACAGGCTCTGGAAGCGCAGGCTCAGTGGCCATGGTTCACGGGCCCAGCCGCTCTGCGGCATGTGGGATCTTCCCGGACCGGGGCACGAACCCGTGTCCCCTGCATCAGCAGGCGGACTCTCAACCACTGCGCCACCAGGGAAGCCTCCTGAATACCGACCTTTTAAACCTAAAAGGCCAAGCTTATAGCACACAGTTATCTCATCTTATTCTCTTCAATTTCAAACATTCAACTAATTAAAAACATGACCTGTCCTTTCCACTCTAAAAGGTTTTACAATTTCACAGTTTTAATTCCAGACTATTCTGTTTCATTACCTTCCCCCACAGAAGGTAAAACATCCAAACACTTTTTAATGAGGAAATTTTATTACATTTCGAGCTACATCTGCCTAGCAACAAATTATAAACTTATGTCATCCTACTTATGTTCCCATGGATACAGTCATGAACAGTACAGTGGCAGCTCTACAAATCAAGAAAAGAATCCCAAGAGAATCATATTTAAAACTTGGATAGAAAACAATACTATAAAGGTAGGAATAATGTCTAGTACGCTTCCCATTAAAATTCATCTCTCCATTACCTACAAGTCCCAAACAGCCTTCTATTAGAATCTCCCTCCTTAAACCTACCCTCAACCAGTATTTCTAAAAACAACTGTTGGACTTCCCTGGCAGTCCAGTGGTTAAGACTCTGCGCTTCCAATGCAGGGGGTGCAGGTTCAATCCCTGGTTGGGGAACTAAGATCCCACATGCTGCGTGGCACAGCCAAAAAAATAAATAAATAAAAATTTAAAAATAAAATAAAAACAACTGTTAAGAAGAATTCAGCTGGGACTTTCCTGGTGGTGCAGTGGTTAAGAATCCGCCTGCCAAAGCAGGGTATACGGGTTCGATCCCTGGTCTGGGAAGATCCCAGATGCCGTGGAGCAACTAAGCCCATGTGCCACAACTACTGAGTCTGTGCTCTAGAGCCCACGAGCCACAACTACTGAGCCACGTGCCACAACTACTGAAGCCCGTGCGCCTAGAGCCAGTGCTCCGCAACAACAGAAGCCACTGCAATGAGAAGCCTGCATACCTCAACGAAGAGTAGCCCCGATCTCCACAACTAGAGAAATCCCGCACGCAGCAACGAAGACCCAACACAGCCAAAAATAAATAAGTAAATAAATTTATTTTTTTTTAAAAAGGCAAGTTCCGGGGCTTCCCTGGTGGTGCAGTGGTTGAGAGTCCGCCTGCCGATGCAGGGGACACGGGTTCGTGCCCCGGTCTGGGAGGATCCCACATGCCGCAGAGCAGCTGGGCCCGTGAGCCACGGCCGCTGAGCCTGCGCATCCAGAGCCTGTGCGCCGCAACGGTAGAGGCCACAAGAGTGAGAGGCCCGTGTACCACAAAAAAAAAAAAAAAAAAAAAGGCAAGTTCCTTTAACATACAGAGAGTCATCCTAAATCAATCAGAAAGTAAAATGGGCAAAGGTCACAAACTGCACACAGAAAGAAAAAACCAAATTCTCTATAAATATATGAAAAGTTAAGTTCACTAGTTAAAAGGACAATTACTCTTAAAATAAGGACATTTTCAAAATCTACAGGGAAAACAGCCTTTGCAGAAGGCAATTTGGAAGTTTAAATCTAAATTTTGATCCAACTGTTCCACTTCTAGGAATTTACTGCACAGAAAAGTTAACCCAAGTGAGCAGAGATTATATGTAGCAAGACGATCATGCAGAATTTGTTGTAATAGAGAATATTAGAAACAAGAAAATGTGGTACATATATACAATGGAATATTACTCAGCCATAAAAAGGAACGAAATTGGGTCATCTGTAGTAACGTGGATGAACCTAGAGTCTGTCATACAGAGTGAAGTAAGTCAGAAAGAGAAAAATATCGCACGTTAATGCATATATATGTAATCTAGAAAAATTGTACAAATGAACCTATTTGCAGGGCAGGAAAAGAGACAGAGACATAGTGAATGGACTTGTGGACACAGTGGGGGAAGGGGAGGGTGGGACGAATGAAGAGAGTAGCATAGACATATGCACACTACCATGTGTAAAACAGATAGCTAGTGGGAAGCTGCTGCCTAGCAAAGGGAGCTCAGCTCGGTGCTCTGTGATGACCTAGATGGGTGGGATGGGGGCGGTGGGGGTGGGGGGTGAGGGTGGGAGGGAGGCTCAAGAGGGAGGGGATATGAGGATATATGTATACATATAGCTGATTCACTTTGTTCTACAGCAGAAACTAACACGACATTGTAAAGCAATTTTATTCCAATTAAAAAAATAATTTAAAAAAAATTTTTAAAAAGAAAATGTCTATCAATAGGGTCAAATCATGATTAAATCCATATAAACACTCTACACAATCATTATGAAGAAAAACAGCTGCTCATTTTTACATATAAATATATACAATCTAATAAATATATGTTGCTTCAGTATTTCTCCATATAGGAGATTTTAGAAATTTATATGGAGGAAAATTTTAAAGTTTGCATGAGAAAAACCAGGAGAAATGGGAAAGGGAAGGAGGACCTAGAAATTATAAACAATAGAAGCACACGCAAAAAAACCCCCCGATTTTACTAAAAAAAAACAAAAAAAAAGAAAGAAAACTTCTAAATATTTCAAAGGCAAGCAATCTGAGAACACATATTTGCAGCAGGTGACTAAGTGTTAACATCTCAAAATGATAAGAAAACCATAAAAACCCTATTTAATGAGAAAAGGACATGAGGACAATTCACAAAAGAGTACGCAGAAAATGTTCCACCTCTGGAAGCTGGAAAAATTTTTATTAAACAAGGCAATCTTTTGCATATTAATTAATATGCAATTAATTTCATCTATTTGTCTAGTGCAGGCAAGAGTATATATAGCAAAACAGACTGCAATATACTGCTGCTATGCACTAGTATGTGCCTTCTGGAAAGCAATCTGCAATATGTCTAAAGATCTTCAAAATGTTCATACATTTTGACCTAGTAATTTCGCTTTGGGGAATCCACAGAAATAATCCAAAATACAGGGAACCATTTTAAATACATGGAGATTCATCTCAAACTGCTTGTAAGAAAAAAACAATTGTTTTTAAGCCCAGATATTGCCAACAATAAGCAGTGGTATTCTACTCCATGGACTGTTACCCAATTATTAAAAGTTTTGACAGCCATGCACATAAAAACTGTTAACGTCATAACAACACTAATAGTGAACTTACTTCTTGTCAGGCACTGTTCTAAGCACTTTATGTATATTAATTCATTTAATAAGTGTTGGGAGAATACTAATGGCATAAAGCCGTGGTTCTTGGGGTTAGTTTTTTCTTTTATTTGAGTCAGAAACCACTGAGAATTTCATGAGAGCTATCGATGCTGACATTTTCCGCAAAAAAAGCACAACATTTTGCACACAACTTCAGAGGGTTCCTAGGTCCCAGGTTAAAAACACTGTATGGTCAGCATGTTTACAACAGTGTAAGAAACAAGCGTATGGAAGATGCGAGGCAATATAGCCAAATGGAACCACTTTTACTAGGGATGTGGATCTATGAAAGTACGGACAGTGTCTAGCTGGGAAGGATCTTTGTTTAAGTAACCAAAATGGGGGGGCGGCAGGTAGGTGGGGGAGTGAGCCACGAGAATTTTTAAGGCAAACAAACCTGAGCTCAAATCCAAGCTCTGACGATTACTAACTATGTAACACTGGCAGGTCAGTCTTAGCTCCTTCCTGTGTAAAAGGCCAGTGTTCTTCACAAGACTGCTATAAGCGTGCATATAAAAGGTGTTCTATAAATGATAATCCTCTCCCGAGGTGATTACTTAATGATTTGAAAAATTAACATCACCTACGCCAAAGTCATCTTAAAAGTAAACAAACTAACATTTTCCCTGAATCTCAATATATATGAGCCTGTCAAACAAATACAAAGTTCACTAGTCATCCTAGTTACCAACATACCTTCCTCCCCTTCCTAGAAGCAGACAATAGACAAACAGCAACATATAAAGTTAGCCTTTATCCTTACTATAAACATAACTAGTGTTAGAGATGCTGCATCATTAAAAATGTAATACGAAACATGCTGTGGAAAAGATGTTATAAATATACAGAATATTTATGTGGTATATACTTCCTGAAACCAATGTTAGTGGGAACCCTCTGCCCCCAGTGGCAGAAAGCATAGTGCTTCACTTGACTACAGTCACATTAGCAACTTGTTTAGTGAAAAAGAGATCTCCCAAATATTCAAACCTGCAGACACCCAGTTTGGAGAGGTTTGTTTTGTTTTGTTTTTTTATACAGTAGTCAGGGTTAATAAAGAGGCTATCACACCACATTCAAGCCTAGAATTTTCACTGACCCTACCTCTCACCAGCTGGGGAAAGATACCAAAGGGCCTCAGGCAAGCATTCCATAGGAACTGCATCCTCTCCCCGCCACTGAGCTGCAGGAAAGACAAAATGGACCCTCATCCCACATTCCTGAAGCACAATTACGTGGGGTGCACAAACACGTAGGTGTGAGACACTCTGGAGGCACTTCACATCAAAATGGGATGTTAAAGGTCATGCCTCAGAAGTCTACCTTCTATTATATAGAAAAATAGGATTTTTAATTTTAGAATTTTGTTTTACAGTCAACTTTTCAAGACTTAATATTCAACTGAGAACAAATTCCATTTTGGATTGCAAACTAACATTCCTTCAAAGTATAGAATAAAAAGGACTCTACCCCATAAAGATTTCTGGATCCCACCTGGCCCCATTTCACATAGGAGCTGTGACAGCCTTTATTATAGCTTTCCAGTTGTCCTGTGGCCACCTGTAACAACTTTCTACAAGATTAGAGAGAATTTTAGAGCTGGAAGAGACCTTCTGAGATCATCTGATTAACTGCAGAATGGAGCTATATCTTACAAGAGGACTAGGTTCCAAGTTATCAGGTAACGTGAAAATGGCACACAGTCAAAATCAATCTTGAAAAATACCTCAGGAAAGTTCCCTTCTGGAGGCCAACAAACAAAATCATTTCAGGAAGCTCAAATCCTCCACTGCCAAAATAAGTAACTCCTGTACTCACTGAGCACCCAAATAAAGTTGCTGGGTTGTTATTTAAAAGTCATGGGCTTCCCTGGTGGCGCAGTGGTTAAGAATCCGCCTGCCAATGCAGGGGACACGGGTCCGGAAAGATCCCACATGCTGTGGAGCAACTAAGCCCGTGCACCACAACTACTGAGCCCGCATGCTGCAACTACTGAAGCCCGCATGCCTAGAGCCTGTGCTCCGCAACAAGGGAAGCCACCGCAATGAGAAGCCTGCACACCGCAACGAAGAGTGGCCCCTGCTTGCCACAATTAGAGAAAGCCCGTGCGCTGCAACGAAGACCCAGCACAGCCAAAAATAAATAAATTTATACAAAAAAAAATTAAAATTTTATTAAAATGTTTATTAAATGTTCAATTTAAAACATGAGACCCATACTTAACATGGTCATAGCTTCACAATGAGAGAATCACAAGAAAAGATTCAAGGTAATACCTAGCTCTTGCTTCCTCCAGGGCACAAGTATGACTATGATGACCAATGTCCAAGTGGGTCCTAGACAGTTCTGGTTTATACCCACCAACCCAGCATAATTTTTAATAGGCCCCTGTTCACTTTCAAAAGTAGTTTGGACTAGTCTACTACCAACGGACCTGCTCCACGCCTAGTTACCAGCACACCTCACAACACATCTGTGTAGTAAAACTCACAACACATCTGGGCTGGTCCTTGACTCATGTTAACCAAGGGAATGTGACAGGAGTGATAATATGCCAGTTCTGGGCCTACACTTTAAAAGGACTAGCAATTTCTGGGACTTCTCTGGCGGTCCAGTGGTTAAGACTCCGCGCTCCCAATGCATTTTTTTTATAATGTTAAAAAAAAAAAAAAAGACTAGCAGTTTCCACTTCCTCCTTCTTGGAATGCTTGCCTAGGGGAGCCCTGAGCCACTACATAAGAAATCTGACTATCCCAGTGGACACCTTGCCCACTGGAAAAACGACAGGTCCTGAGACTACACAGAGAAGAAAATAGGTCCAGCTGTCCCAGCATCTCAGTGAGGCCACTAGATGACACCAACCCCCGCTACTCCCAGACAGCCACCACATGAGACATCCCAAGTAAGCCCAGCAGAACAGCTATCCAGCTCAGCAAGAACCATGAAATAAGAGTTGTTATCTAAGGCCATGAAGTTTGAGTGGTTTGTTACACTTTCCTTTGAGGCAGAAGGGGACTCCTATAATTCCTCATGGAATACTCCAGTGGTAGGTAGAGCTGATTTGATAACCTGAGCCAGAAAGGGCCAGCTCTTTCGTGATGGCAGTCACCATTACCCTTCTAATCTCCTGGACAAGGTATGGACCTCAGATCCAGGAACCTAACAGGTAGACTGACCCAAGAAGACCTGGGGAGGCTAAAGCTGAGAAAGGCTTGAGGTTCAGTTATTACTGCACTGATATTAGAGAGGATTCCTGACTTTGAACGGTTGCTTTGTATTCTAAGCACCTTGAATATTTATCACCATTATGGCTGAAAGGCGACAAACAGCCTGCCCAAGATTTCCAAGTTCCTGCATGCCACAAAACAGATGACATCTCTATATCTAGAAGGCAGCATATAATGTACTAACAGTCAAGAATATAGGATCTAGATCAAGTTACCCCAAGTTGGGTTCTGCCACTCACCAACTGAGACCTCAGGCAAGCTGCTTAAGCTCTCTAAATCTCAGTTTCATCGTCTGTACAATGGGGGTGATACAATTTGTGTTGCAGGATTGTTTCAAGGATTAAATAAGATCATGTTTGTAAAGGGCTTCAAGAGTGCTGGTTCTTTTTTCTTTCTGATGTGGGCCATTTTTAAAGTCTTCACTGAACTCGTTACAATATTGCTTCTGCTTTATGTTTTGGTTTTTTGACCCTGAGGCGTGTGGGATCTTAGCTCCTTGACCAGGGATGGAACCCAAACCCCCTGCATTGTAAGGCGAAGTCTTAACCACTGGACCACCAGGGAAATCCCGCAGCAGTGTTGGTTCTTACACACACACACACACACACACACACACACACACACACGGAGCTAGAAAGAAAGGAGGTGAGAAAGCTGGTAATGTGCCTTCAGAATTACGTCAGCTCATCCATAGTTAACTATCGAAGACATATCTAGAAAAGACATATACAAAAGGCATCTATAAGCCAATAAAGGTATTCACTGCTGAGAACTCCAGGCTAGAAACCTGTATTTTGTAAACTTCCTGGGAAGAGTTTCTGTCCATGTTTTTAAACAAAAAGAAAGCTGTTACTGAGAGACAAATTTGTACCAGGCACTATCTCAGAAGCTGGGGGTATGAAAGGCAACAAGATTGAAAAGCCCTCACCTCACAAAGCTTACCTTCTAGTTGGAGGAGTCAGACAACAGACAAAATAAATAAGCAAGTATGTTGGATTGATAAGAGTGAATAAGAAAAAAATAAATAAAGCAAGGAGAGGGAACAGGAAGCACCAGGGATGCAGCTGAAATTTTTAGATAGCAGAGACCCTAAGGCAGGAGCACGTCTGACAGTGGTCAAGAAAGAGCAAGGAGGCATCTGTGACTAGAGTGCAGAAAAGTGGGAGCTAAGGTCAGGGGTGACAGGGACCAGATCCTGTAGGGACTAAATAGGCATCTTGTTCTAGATGTCACAAGAAAGGGTTTGTGATGGTTAATTTTATGTGCTAACTTGACCAGGCCAGAGGGTGCCCAGATACTGGTCAAACATTATTCTGGGTTTGTCACTGAGGGTGTTTTTGGATGAGATTAACATTTGAATTGGTAGCCTGAGTAAAGCAGATTGCCCTTCATAAAGTAAGTGGCCCTCATCCAATCAGTTGAAGGCCTGAATTGAACAAAAAGGCTGAGTAAGAGGGAACTTCTCCAACCTGACCACTTGAGCTGGTTTCTCAGGCCTTTGAACTCAAACTAGAACTAGAATCTCTCCTGGGTCTCCAGGTTGCTGGTGGCAGATTTTGGAACTTCTAAGCCTCCAGAGCCTCATGAGCTAATTCCTTGTAATAAATCACACAGATATAGATATAGACATAGACAGAGATGTATCTCCTATTGATTCTGTTTCTCTGGAGAACCCTGCCTAATCAGGCTTCAGAGAGGAGTAATCTACAGGGTCTCTGGGGGTAAACAGGTCAAATAAGGTGAGGACTGCAAAGTGACCACTGCATTTAGCAACATGGAAGTCACTAGTGATGTTACGAGCAATTTTAGAGGAGCGGGGCCTAAATGGAATGTGTTCAAGAAAGAATAAGAGAACAGGAAAGAAGAGAATACAGACAATTAATTATGAGAGGAATTTTTTTAAAAAACAAGGGAGAAATAACAGCATTTTATATGCTACTGAGAATGATACAATAGAGAAGAAAAATTTGATGATGCAAATAAAGGATGAATTACTGGAGTGATGTCTTTGAGCAGGTAGAAGGTGACGGGGTCGAATGCACATGAAAAGACGGTGGCCTCAGCCAGGAGCATAAACACAGAAGATGAGGCAGAGGGTCAAGCACAGAAGTGGGAAGGTGCCATATGCCAGTAGGAACCTGTGGAAGTTTTCTTCCAATTGCTTCAGTTTTTTTCCCAGTGAAATAAAGGAAGGATGGGGAAGGAAGAATTCAAGGTTTAAAGTGAGATATTTAAATACTGTCCAGGAGAGTAACTGGAGTGAGAAAACAGAATATAACCAGTAACAGGCCTACTTGATTTTGGTGATCATGACTCCAAAGTGAGACTAGTCAGTACGGTTTCTCCAGCCACATTTCAGCTATACTGACCCAAGCAAAAAATAAGCAAGAGGCTGGATTAAACAGGCCAGAACAGATGCAGTTCATGCGCCCCCTCCAAATCCACCCAGACTCGCCTGCTGCTCTACCTCCCAGCTAGAGCTGCCCCACCAGGCCTAGCCAAAGCTCGCAAGATTCACATGATCACAGAGCCCCAGCCCATGACCCGTGTGTCCTTTCCTAACACCGCCAGCTGTCCCTTCCTCCCCCCAGGGGTGAGGGTCGGGCTTTGGCGGGCTTTGTTTTGCCCACTGTGGCAGAAGCCACAGCAGCTCCAATGCCCAAATTCAGCTGCTTCTCCAGCAGGTACCTGGAGAGCCCAAGTAACAAACCCGAAAGCACAGAATAGTTAAGACCCTGTGGGGCAACTCTGACCATTAAGAGACAGGAAACAGGAAGGAGCCAACACATTTCTCAGCTGTCCTCCCCACACACCTGCCCCCTGGGAGTGTTCTGAGAGGTGCCATGATTCTCTGGAGGTTTCCAGCATTGCCTAGCAACCAGCTAAGGTTCTTGTGAAACTGTGGCCAGCTTGATAACATACCACTCGCTTTGTATATGCTTTCTCTCCTTCTCCGCCTAACTTTCTTCTTTCCCCCCTCACTCTAACTTCACATAAAGTATTAGCAATATAAGCTTTGTCTTACGCTCTTTTCTGGAGAATCCAGGCTAAGACACAGGTGGGGGCTTAGCCAAGACTATAGATGAAACTAGAGGAAAACAAGGTAATAGGAGCAGAGGATGTATTATAACGACTGACTGTGGAACTCAAAGTGAACAAAAACATGAGAATGCTCAGGGGAAGAGGTGGTAGGATCGATGAACTGAAGGTCACGATGGGGCTGAAGACTGTAGGAAATGGGATGGTGGAAGGTGCGAGTTAAAAAGTTCAGGAAGAAGCAGTCAGAGCGCTAAGTTTGAAATTAAGATGACAGGGGTGTTTCAGATAATGGTAATTCAAGGGAATGGGTATACAAGGTAGGGCAGAGAACAGGATACCTGGGAGAGAGGTCAAGGAACTAAGAAGCCAAGGTATTTAAGGACCGGGGTCACTGTTGTTTAACTGTTGTCCAGTCATTCACAGTTGCTCTGGGATCAACTATCTTCAGGGATACTGAAATCATAAAAGACTACAGACACTGTACTGTACTAAGTGACAGAAAGGTAGAAGCTACTTCTGTTCTAGTAATAGACTAGTAACTCAGACCCCTCCCTGAGAACCTGAACAAAATATTTAAAACATCTGCTTGAAGGAATCAGACAACTGACAAGATAAGGCCAGAATGCAGGAGAGACTGAAGCTTAGGAAGGGACGTCCAGCTACTGAGGTCACTCTTCCCCTCAAGGATGTTTGCCAATTTCATAGGGGACCATCAAGAGATGGAGTAATGTATCTGACAGGCTTCTGGAGTTGGGGCAAAGACACTGGACTCCACCAGTATGGCCACTGGGGAGAGGAGAAAAGGACGGCAGCTAGTGAACGCCCGTTTCTTGGCTGACACTCCAAAAGGCTATATACACTAGGAGTTAAGGATGAAGCTGAAGTAAACAGACCCTCAAAGGGACTGCAGTTCAGCTTTGAATCATTTCAACTGGGTCATCTGAAACTGGACTAAGGTGATTCCAGAGTGCTAGTGTAAATAAATCCTCTCTAGAAGAAGATATTATCCTGGGCCTCAAAACATTTTTATAACCAATTTTGTAAATTGCAAGTTTGATATAAAACATGCGATAAAAAATGACCAGGCATATGAGGAAACAATACAACACGAACAAAAGACAGAAGAAATATAAAATGGAAACATCCACAAGCATTCCACATATTAAGAGTTACCAGATTTTAAAATAACTATACTTACAATGTTCCAGGAGATAAAAGACAAGACATACAATTTTAGCAGAGAACTAGGAACTATAAAAAAAGAACCAAATGAAAGCTCTAAAACTAAAAAAAGACTATACAAACTGAAACTAGGAACTCAATGGATGGATTTAAAAGCAGATAGAGAAAGACAACTTAGAATAAAATAAGTCAAATGAAGCCCAAAGATATTAAAACTTGAAAAACACAGACTAAAGGCTAAGAGACAGAGATACAGAACATATATGAAATTGAAGTTTCAAAAAGGAATGGAACAGATGCAATAACTGAACAGTGACTGAGAAGTTCCTAAAATTAATGAAAAGACAGCAAGCCACAGGTTCAAGAAGCCCTAAGAATCCTAAACAAACTTAAAAAAAAAAAAATTCATACCTAGGGACATCACAATAAAATAGTTGAAACAAAGACAAAGAGAAAAAAATTTTAAACCACCTGAAAAAAAAAAACAGGCAGGTTACAATAATACTACTTTACTAAAAAAGAAAAGGAGACAATATATGTATATGTATAGCTGATTCACTTTGTTATAAAGCAGAAACTAACACACCATTGTAAAGCAATTATACTCCAATAAAGATATTAAAAAACAAAACACAATGAAATACTTCTGAAGTGCTCAAAGAATATAACTGTGGCCTAGAATTCTATACCCAGTAAAACTAACCTTCAAGAATAAACCTGACATATGGGCTTCCCTGGTGGCACAGTGGTCTGCCTGCCAATGCAGGGGATATGGGTTCGTGCCCCGGTCTGGGAAGATCCCACGTGCCGTGGAGCAGCTGGGCCCGTGAGCCATGGCCACTGAGCCTGCGCGTCCGGAGCCTGTGCTCCGCAATGGGAGAGGCCACAACAGTGAGAGGCCCGCGTACCGCAAAAAAAAAAAAAAAAAGAATAAACCTGACATAAAAACATTTTCAGATAGATTTATCAATAGCAGGCTTACCCCAGAAGAAATATCACAGGATATTCTGCAAGCAGAAGAAAAATAAACCCAGATAGAAAATTATGAGGGGCACAAAGGAACGAAGGGCAACAAAAAGGGTAAACATGCAAATAAATCCTAATGAAATAATTGTGTAAGATAATTGTTTCTTATAGGAATTAAAACACTTAAGACAAAATATAAAACAACAAGGCACACAGGGAGCACAAAGGGTAACTGAAGGGTTCTATGCTCCTTGCACTGCCCTTTAAGAGGGTAAAAGCACCTAGTTTACATCAGACTGATAAATCAAGGATGTAAATTATAATCTCTAAAGGAGAAGATTCTGGGAAAATGGTGGAATAAGAAACACCCGAAATCTGTCTCCCCACCTAGACAACAACTGCACTGGCAGAATCTGTTGATGTAACTACTGAGTAACTCTGGGGTCTACTGAAGGCTTGCAACTTCCAGAAAAAGGGTTGGAATGTAAACTGCGTTAATTTCAACTTCAGCTTTTATACATGCACTCCTATGTTCATAGCAGCATATTCATAGTAGTCAAGACATGGAATCAACCTAAATGTCTATCGACAAATGGATGGATAAAAGAGATGTAGTATAGGGCTTCCCTGGTGGCACAGTGGTTGAGAGTCCGCCTGCCGATGCAGGGGACACGGATTCGTGCCCCGGTCCAGGAGGATCCCACATGCCGCGGAGTGGCTGGGCCCGTGAGCCGTGGCCGCTGAGCCTGCGCGTCCAGAGCCTGTGCTCCGCAACGGGAGAGGCCACAACAGTGAGAGGCCCGCGTACCGAAAAAAAAAAAAAAAAAAAAAGATGTAGTATATGTATGAGTGGAATATTACTCAGCCATAAAAAAAATGGAATAATGTCATTTGCAGTAACATAGACGGACCTAGAGATTATCATACCAAGCAAAGTAAGTCAGAAAAAGATAAATACCATATGATATCACTTATATGTGGAATCTAAAATACAACACATATGTAGAACATATCTACAAACATAAACAGACTCACAGACCTAGAGAACAGACTTGTGGTTGCGGGGCGAGGCAGGGGGCATTGGATGGAGTGGGAGGTTGGGATTAGCAGACGCAAACTATTATATACAGAATGGATAAACAATAAAGTCCTACCGTACAGCACAGAGAACTATACTGAGTATCCTGTGATAAATCATAATGGAAAACAATATGAAAAAGAACATATATATATGTATAACTGAATCACTCTGCTGTACAGCAGAAACAATCAAACTTTGTGAAAGTCAAAGACAGAATCTTGAAAGCAAGAGAGAAATTACTCGTCGCATTCTAAGGATCCTCAATAAGATTATAAGCAGATTTCTCATCAGAAACTTTGGAGGCCAGAAGACAGTAAGTCAATATATTCAAAGTGCTAAAAGGAAAAAACCATCAACCAAAAAATCTTGTATCTGGCAAAACTGCTCTTTAAACAGCCTTAAAAAGGAAGGAAATTCTGACATATACTACAACATGGATGAATCCTGAGGACATTATGCCAAAGGAATTAAAAAAAAAAACAACAACTGTATGATTCCATTTATATGAGGTACTTAGAGCAGTCAAATTCAGAGAGACAGAAGGTAGAAGGGTGGGTGCCAGGGGCTGGGAGAGGAGGGAATGGAGCGTGTTTAATGGGTATAGAGTTTCAATTTTACAAGATGAAAAGAGTTCTGGAGATGGAGGGCGGTGATGGTTGCACAACATCATGAATGTGTTTAATACCCCGAACTGTGCACTTAAAAATGATTAAAGATGGTAAATTTTCTGTGTATTTTACCACAATAAAAAAAATTTGCAAACCAAAATAAAACCATTAAGAGAACAGTATTTTGAAAAAGAGCATATAACTACCAAGCTAAGGAGGCAGGGTAAATAATAAACACTAAATGCAAAAGAAGATCAAAGGAACAAGAAAGAAACAGAACAGGTGGGTCAAATAAATAGAAAGCTTTCAATCAGTAGATCTAACTACAAATATATGAGCAAATACTTAAAAGAAACTGTAAACGGTACTAAATGTCCTACATAAAAGCAAAAATTTCCTTTTAAGATTTGGATAAAAATGTGTACAGACATACCTAAAACATAAGAATAAAGAAAGACTGAAAGCACAAAGATGAAAAGTCACTACGCAAACAGTAACAAAAAGAAACTGGCGTAACTATATTGATATGAGGTAAGAAGCATTACAAGAGATACAGAGTGACTCCGTAATAAGGGGTTCAATCCTCCACAGCTACCTTTGGAGAAGCTTCAAAAAGCAGTAGTGAGTGGTATAATCTGATGACATCATATTCACTGTGGGTGTTTTTATGGAAGAGAAAAAAATGGTACAGGAGTGGCAATACAGAACAAGGAAGACATCCCACTTCCAAGCACAGTGATATGAGGAATGTAGGGGAAAAGGCATGTACCACATGAGAGGGCTGCAGGGAAAATAGTGCCATCAGGAGACAACGAATTTGCAGTAAGAACAAGAATGTGAGGAACATTCACAAAAGAAATTGAGGATTAGGGGGATTCTGCTGGTGTACCCTGAGTTCCAGAAGGCTCAGGTGTCAAGAGAAGGTCAAGAAAAGGTCAGGGGTGCGAGATGCGATCAGAAAAAAAATGTACAGTGTCTTAGAGATTAAAGCCTATAGAACAAGGGGATGACCTAGGAATCCTGGCCTTCTTGGTGACTGATAACCAAGAAAAAAGAACATATGGGACTTCCCTGGTGGCCTAGTGGTTAGGATTCCAGGCTTTCACACCATGGCCCAGGTTCGATCCCTGGTCGGGGAACTGAGATCCCACAAGCCACACTGCACGGCCAAAAAGAAAAAGAAAATTAAAAAGCACATAACGAGATCAATACCAATGGCAGAGAGCGACAGAGAAGCTAGGAGTGCTGAGGGAGGGGAAGGTGGGGTGAGGACCTCGCCAGGAACATCTGAAGTTCGGGGGCTTCCTTTCAACTTCTGTTGAAGCCTCTAGGCTGGCAGAGTAGCAGTCTCACTCTGAGCAGAGGAACACTTTCCTGATCCCCTGAAAAAGGCTGCGCGACTCTTGCTCGGATTTTAAAGAGCCAATAAATCTCTGCTAGCTACCAAAAGGAGGGTTATTCTCAGAGAAAGAAGTAGAGCTGGTTACACAGCCCTCCTCCAAAGTCCACCTCTGGAGTTCCTAACTGCCCCAGTTCCAGAAGATTTTACATTGTCTTTAATAGTGTTGTTAAGCACAATTATTCTAACAAAAGAAAATGTTACTTTTCTATGAATGGTAATGAGGGTAATGAGAGTTCACCAGTTCTGTGCCTTTGTATTTCATTCATTTATTCGTTCAAAAGATTTTTACTTTGTGCCAACTACGTGCTGCACAATGTTCTAGACTCTGGGAATACAGCATAAACAAAAACCTGTGCCTTTACGGAGGTTACGTTTTAGAACAGATATTAAACAAATACGTACGTTTATATTACGTTAGTAGGTGCTATGAAATTAAGAAACAGTATACCAGGATAAGCGGGACTGGAGTGCAATGGAGGTTTTCATTTAAATAGGATGGGCAAAATATCTCCTCTGAATTATTCTTGCCCAAAATAATTTTAATCAGAAATTGATCAATCCTCTAAATTTAACCACCAGTTTATAGAAAACATAAAGGATAAAGGAACATGTTAAAAACAGTACAGGGGGTGGGTCTCTAAGACCAGAAAATTGAGAGCTTCTTCGCGCCCTGGCGGCTGCACCCAGTGGCTCGGCCGCCGTCAGCATGCCACAAAATGAATATATCGAGTTACACTGTAAGCGGTACGGATATCGTTTGGATTACCATGAGAAAAAGAGAAAGAAGGAAGATCTAGAGGCTTATGAACGTTCAAAGAAGGCAAAAAAAATGACTGGTCGGAAAGCTAAGCTCTACCATAAACCGCCATGCTGAGAAAATACAAATGAAAAAGACTATTAAGATGCATGAAAAAAGAAACACCAAACAGAAGAACGATGAAAAGACTCCACAAGGAGCAGTACCTGCATATCCACTGGACAGAGAGGGACAGTCTCGAGCTAAAGTACTTTCCAATATGATCAAACAAAAACGAAAAGAGAAAGCGGGAAAATGGTAAGTCCCACTGCCCAAAGTTCGTGCCCAGGGAGAAACAGAAGTATTAAAAGTTATTCGAACAGGAAAGAGAAAGAAGAAAGCCTGGAAGAGGATGGTTACTAAAGTTTGCTTTGTTGGAGATGGCTTTACTCGAAAACCACCTAAATATGAAAGATTCATATTAGGCCAATGAGATTACGTTTTAAGAAGGCCCATGTAACACATCCTGAACTGAAAACCACCTTCTGCCTGCCAATACTTGGTGTGAAGAAGAATCCCTCATCCCCACTATATACAACTTTGGGTGTTATTACCAAAGGTACTGTCATTGAGGTGAACGTGAGCGAGTTGGGCCTAGTGACACAAGGAGGCAAGGTCATCTGGGGAAAATATGCCCAGGTTACCAACAATTCTGAAAATGACAGATGCATAAATGCAGTCTTACTGGTTTGACAGCAGATACATACAAATAACTCCTTATAATTATTGAAGACTACACGCCAATCAGGAAACCACTACTCTGATATTTCTGAATACTACCAATCAGCCTTACATGTCTACAGTCATCAAGAAAACTATTGTTTAAAAAAAAAAATTTTAATGGCCTAGTTTAAAAAAAAAACCAGTACAGGGATGCAATCAGAAAATCCAGAATGAGGGAAACTCAACCAATCTAGTGGTTTTCTACAACTAAATTACGAGGGAAATCAAAAACAAAGATGGGAAAATCTACAAATTAAGATTTATGTGTGTGCTTTTGGCCAAGATGGTAGCAGAGACCAGATTTACCCTCCTCCCTGAAAAATCCAGACAAACAAACAAAATATAAGAAACAATGGTCTTCCAGACAACGCACATCAGTGATCCTTGAAAGATGGGAAACAAGGGACTTCTCTGGTGGTCCAGTGGTTAAGAATCCACCTTCCAATGCAGGGGACGCGGGTTGGATCCCTGGTGGAAGAATTAAGATCCCACATGCTGCGGGGCAACTAAACCTGTGCACCACAAGGAGAGAGAAGCCTAGAAGCCCGCTTGGCGTAACTAGAGAGAAGCCCATAATGAAGAGCCCACACAGCCCAAAAAAAAAGAAAAAAGGGAAACAAAGGAGATCAGCCCTACTGCTGTCCCAGCTTCCTGCTTTGAGAGAGCTTCCAGGCCACGGAGCCAGGACAGTGAAGTGAACCTTTATAAGCAGCCATGGGGATGACAAATAAGCATATTTTTTAAGCGTTCAATATCATTTGTCAGTAGGCAAATGTAAGTTAAAACCACAATATGGGGCTTCCCTGGTGGCGCAGTCGTTGAGAGTCCGCCTGCCGATGCAGGGCACACGGGTTCGCGCCCCGGTCCGGGAAGATCCCAAATGCCACGGAACAGGTGGGCCCGTGAGCCATGGCCGCTGAGCCTGCGCGTCCGGAGCCTGTGCTCCGCAACGGGAGAGGCCACGGCAGTGAGAGGCCCGCGTACCGCAAAAAAAAAAAAAAAAAAAAAAAACCCACAATATGATACCACTACACACATATTAGAATGTCTAAAATTGAAAAGACTGACCATGGCACGTGTTAGTAAGGTTGTGGAGCAACTGGAACTCTCATACACGGCTGGTAAGAAGGTAAAATTATAAAACCACTTTGGGAAAGTCTGCAGTTTCTTAAAAAAATTAAGTATACAACTACTATATGATTCCATTCCTGAGCATTTACCCACAAGAGAAGGAAATATATGTTCACACACAGACCTGTACACAAATATTATTCACAGCAGCTTTATCTGTCATAGCCAAACAATGGAAATAACTCAAATGTCCCTCAAGAGGTGAATGAATAAAAAATTTCTGGTGTATCCATACAAGGTAATACTACTGAGCAATAAAAAAGAATAATCAAATGACACATGCAACAATGTGGATGAGTCTCAAATTAATTATGCTGAAAGAAGCCAGACAAGATAGTACCTAATTTAAGATTCCATTTATATAAAGCTCTGCAAAATGCAAACTAACCTACAGTGACAGAAAGCAAATCAGCGGTTGCTTGCAGGAAGAGACAAAGGTAGGAGGAGTCACAAAGAGGCATGAAGAAATCTGGGGGTGGGGGGTGATGAATATATTCAGTATCTTGATTGTGGCGATAATTTCACAGGTGTATACATATGTCAAAACTAATCAAACTGGGACTTCCCTGGTGGTACAGTGGTTAAGAATCCGCCTGCCAATGCAGGGGACACAGGTTCGAGCCCTGATCCGGGAAGATCCCACATGCCACGGAGCAACTAAGCCCGTGCGCCACAACTACTGAGCCTGCGCTCTAGAGCCCACAACTACTGAAGTCCGCGTGCCTAGAGCCCATGTGCCGCAACAAGAAGCTACTGCAATGAGAAGCCCGCACACCACAATGAAGAGTAGCCCCCACTCACCACAACTAGAGAAAGCCTGCACGCAGCAACGAAGACCCAATGCAGCCAAAAATAAATTCATTTAAAAAAAAACTAATCAAACTGTACACTTTAAATATGACATTTATTGAATGTCAATTATACCTCAATAAAGCTATTTTTTAATATTTTATTTATCAATTTATTTTGGCTGTACCAGGTCTTAGTTGCAGCACTTGGGATCTTAGTTACAGAGTGCAGGCCCTTAGTTGTGGCATGTGGACTACTCAGTTGTGGCATGCATGTGGGATCTAGTTCCCCGACCAGGGATCGAACCCAGGCCCCCTGCATTGGGAACTCGGAGTCTTAACCACTGGACCACGAGGGAAGTCCCAATAAATCTTTTTTAAAAAAATAAATAAATTTATTTATTTATTTTTGGCTGTGTTTGGTCTTCATTGCTGCAAGCAGGGGCTACTCTTCGTTGCGGTGCGCAGGCTTCTCATTGCGGCGGCTTCTCTTGTTGTAGAGCACAGGCTCTAGGCACTCGTGCTTCAATAGTTGTGGCACGTGGGCTTCAGTAGTTGTGGCTTGTGGGCGCATGGGCTTGGTTGCTCCGTGGCATGTGGGATCTTCCCAGACCAGGGCTCGAACCCATGTCCCCTGCACTGGCAGGAGGATTCCTAACCACTACGCCACCAGGGAAGTCCCAATAAACCTATTTTTTTAATGCAACATGTGCATCATGTTTGAATGCTGATCTAAACAACTATTTAAAAAGAGACGACTGGAGATTTGATTATACTAAGGAACAAATATTAATTTTACTTAATTGTGCTACCTGTGGTTAGATTTTTTGTTGTTATTGTTGTTTTTTATATTTAAAGACTTAATTGTTTTAGAGCAGCTCTAAGTTTACAGCAAAATCAAGAGGAAATTACAGAGATTTCCCATATACTTTCTGCCCCTACACACGAATAGCTTCTCCCATTATCAACATCCCCACCAGAGT
Source organism: Monodon monoceros (assembly GCF_005190385.1). Taxonomy (NCBI): domain Eukaryota; kingdom Metazoa; phylum Chordata; class Mammalia; order Artiodactyla; family Monodontidae; genus Monodon; species Monodon monoceros. The sequence continues at coordinate 171,651,222 of NW_021703778.1, read as the reverse complement.
GGGACATTTGTTAGCACTGACGAACCTATGTTGACACATCATAATCACACAGAGTCCACAGCACACTAGGGTTCACTTTTGGTGGTGTACATTCTATGAGTCTGGACAAACGTACAATGACGTGTATCCATTACTATGGTATCCCAGAGTATTTTCCCTGCCCTAAAAATCCTCTGTGTTCTGCCTAATCATTCCTCCTCCTCCTCTAACCTCTGGCAACCACTGTTCTTTTTACTGTCTATGTAGTTTTGCTTTTTCCAGAATATCACATAGTTGAAAGAATACAGTATGATGCTAGACTGTCTGTATTTTAGGGATAACATACTTACAGATGGATAGGTAGGTAGGTCAAGACAGGCCTCATTGAGAAGGTAACACTTAAGCAAAGATTTGTAAGAAGGAAAGGAGATAAAAGTCATAAAAGTAATACAAGAACCAGACTAAGTAGGTCTTGTAAGGCCGTTGTGAAGTCTTTCACTTTTACCCTAAATGAAACACGGGCCACTGTGAGGTTCTTGGCAGTAGAGAAACATACTGACTTACATTTTAACATGTGGAAGCAGAAGACTTACTAGAAGGCAACCTCAGTAATTAAAGTTATAGATGATGATGGCTTACAGGAGGACAGCTGCAGTGGAGGCAAATAAGAAGCAATCATATTCTCCAAGCTAGCAGAGATGGTCTGTAGGCAGGGATACGAAAATGATATAGGCAGTTCCCACCCTCAATGGGCAGTGGCGAAGACACAGAAGCTAATACTTACCTAAAGATAGAGAAGTCCTATGACAGAAGTAAGTAACAAGGTACAACAAGAAGACAGACGAGGTGGACGCAACTTAGAGGAGAGATGGGAGAAGAGTCCATGACAATTCTCCATAAATGTTGCCTGAATTATTATGTGCAGGTATCTCAACCTCAAAACTGCTACATCCCCTATTCAGTGGATGGCACCACCAATCACCAAGTCACTTAAGCCAAAATCCTAGGAGTTGTCGACACCTCCTTGTACCCCACATTAAATCTATCATTACAGTCTGTCTACTGTAACTGCTTAAGAGCTTTCCAACACATCCTCATTTCCCTCCTACCCCCACGGCATCCCCTCATCAGAACTTGACTCCATGAGGGCTGGTATGTCTAGTCTGTTCACAGTGCCTACAAAGGTGTCTGGCACATAGTACATGCTCATTTACAAGTTTCTAAATAAATAAGTAGTCTTCTCTACCTTCCGTTAATTCATTCCCACAAGCTCTCCTCATCACAACAACGAATGATCTTTCCAAACTGCAATCACATTCACAGCACTCTGTGGCTTAAAACTCTCCAGCCTTGCTCAATGAAGAGCAATGACTCTCCTAAGTGGGGCAGTGTAGCTTTAAAACACATGGTCAGTATGGCAGGTAGTATTTCACAAAAATATTACACTATTGCTTCCATAACACAGACATTAATGTGTCATTTTTAAGAGACATAAGTCTTAAACGGTTATTAAAGCTCGTTTAATTTTGCACAGCAATGGGAACCACTGACAAATGGTTATTAAAAATCACTTAGGGCTTCCCTGGTGGCGCAGTGGTTGAGAGTCCGCCTGCTGATGCAGGGGATACGGGTTCGCGCCCCGGTCCGGGAAGATCCCACATTTCGCGGAGTGGCTGGGCACGTGAGCCATGGCCGCTGAGCCTGCGCGTCCGGAGCCTGTGCTCCGCAACGGGAGAGGTCACAACAGTGAGAGGTCCACATACAGCAAAAAAAAAAAATCACTTAATTTTGCAGAGCAAAGGGAACCCTTGAAAAAACGAAACAAGAACCTACAAAATGGGAGAAAATATCTACAAGTGATGCGACCAAAAAGGGGTTAATATCCAAAATATACAAACATCTCATACAACTCAGTATCAAAAAAACCAAACAACCCAAGCAAAAAATGGGCAGAAGACCTGAATAGACATTTTTCCAAAGAAGACATACAGATGGCCAACAGGCACACGAAAAGATGCTCAACATCACTAATTATTAAAGAAATGCAAATCAAAACCACAGTGAGGTAACTCCTCACACCAGTCAGAATGATCAACAAAAAATCTACAAACAACAAATGCTGGAGAGGGTAGACAGAAAAGGGAACCCTGGTGCACTGTTGGTGGGAATGTAAATTGGTGCAGCCACTATGGAAAACAGTATGGAGGGTCCTTAAAAAACTAAAAATAGAACCACCACATGATTCAGCAATTCCACTCCAGGGTATATCTCCAAAAGCACAGAAAACACTAATTCAAAAAGATACATGAAAAAATATATATATATATATGCATCCAGTGTTCCTAGAATCACTATTTACAATAGTCAACACTTGGAAGCAACCCAACTGCCCATCAACAGACAATATGATTAAGATGTCAAACTCTCTCTCTCTCTCTCTCACACACACACACACAGGAATATTACTCAACCATAAAGAATGAAATACTGCCATTTGCGGAAACATGATGGACCTAGATAATACTATGCTTAGTGAAATAAATCAGAGAAAGACACACTATAATATCACTTACATATGGAATCGAAAAAATAATACAAATGAATGTATATGAGAAACAGACTCACAGATATAGAAAACAAACTCATGGTTACCAAAGGGGAGAGGGAAGGGGGGAGGGAAAAATTAGAGGTATGGAATTAACAGATACAAAATACTATATATAAAATAGATAAGCAACAAGGAGTTACTGAGAGCACAAAGCATTATAACCATTATCTTGTAACAACTCACAATGTAGTATAATGTGCAAAAATACTGAATCACTATGCTGTACACCTGAAACTAACACAATATTGTAAATCAACTATACTTTAATTAAAATATAATAGGGGCCTTCCCTGGGGGTGCAGTGGTTAAGAATCCGCTTGCCAATGCACGGGACACGGGTTTGAGCCCTGGTCCAGGAAGATCCCACATGCCACAGAGCAACTAAACCCGTGCGCCACAACTACTGAGCCTGCGGTCTAGAGCCCACAAGCCACAACTACTGAAGCCCATGTGCCTAGGGCCCGTGCTCTGCAACAAGAGAAGCCACCGCAATGAGAAGCCCGCGCACTGCAATGAAGAATAGCCCCTGCTCGCCACAACTAGAGAAAGCCTGCGTGCAGCAATGAAGACCCAACGCAGCCAAAAAATAAATAAAGTAAAATAAAATAAAAATAGAGAGTCCCCTGGTGGCCTAGTGGTTAGGACTCCACACTTTCACTGCTGTGGCCCAGGTTCAAACCCTGGTCAGGGAACTGAGATCCCACAAGCCACACGACATGGCCAAAAAATAAATAAAAACATTTAAACAACATTTAAAATAAATTCCAAATGGAGGATGACTGCTAGTTGAGTAGAGGGTTTCTTTGGGGGTGATGAAAACGAAATTAGACAGTGGTAACAGTTGTACAACTCTGTGAATATACTAAAAACTGCCAAACTGTACACTTAAAAGAGAGTGAATTTTATGGTGTGTGAATTGTATCTTAGTAAAGCTATTATTTAAAAATAAAATAAGCTCCTTAGCTTGGCACACAAGGCCCTTGTGATCTGTCATGTGCCTACCTCTATAGTCTCACCTTCCACCACTTTCCTGATTGCTTCCCCAAGCCTCAATTATATCAAATTTCCTCAAAAATGTCACATCCTCTCTACCCACAGGATCTAAACATATGGATCCCTCAGCCTGGAGAGCTTCCCTTCATATGCCCTTCAAGACCTACCTAAGGGTCACCTCGGGAAAGCCCTCCCATCCAATTTCAACCACCTCACCTCATCCCACCATGCCCCCAGGCTGTCAGAGCACAGGCATACTTTATCACACGGCACTCACGTACACCAGACGAGACATTTTATGACTACTGGATATAGTAAGTATTCAATAAATAAGTCTAATATACAACTTCATTTTCTGTAATGTGGAAAAGCAAATTTACTAAACTTTAGCCAAAAAGGTTTTTTTTGGCTAAAGCAAAGATGACAAAAATCTTACAATTATAGGGACTTCCCTGGTGGCCCACCGGTTAAGAATCCGCCTACCAATGCAGGGGACACAGGTTCGAGCACTGGTCCAGGAAGATCCCACATGCTGCAGAGCAACTAAGCCCGTGCGCCACAACTACTGAGCCCACGTGCCACAACTACTGAAGCCTGCGCGCCTAGAGCCTGTGCTCCGCAACAAGAGAAGCCACCGCAATGAGAAGCCCGTGCACCGCAACAAAGAGTAGCCCCCATTCGCTGCAGCTAGAGAAAGCCTGCACGTGGCAACGAAGACCCAACGCAGCCAGAAATTAAAAAATACAATAAGTAAAAAAAAAATCTTACAATTATTAAATCTGGTTGCCAGACATACAGGACTCATTAAATTTTTTTTTTTTTTTTTTTTTGCGGTACGTGGGCCTCTCACTGTTGTGGCCTTTCCCATTGCGGAGCACAGGCTCCGGACGCGCAGGCTTAGCGGCCATGGCTCACGGGCCCAGCCGCTCCGCGGCATGTGGGATCTTCCCGGACCGGGGCACGAACCCGTGTCCCCTGCATCGGCAGGAGGACTCTCAACCAATGCGCCACCAGGGAAGCCCCGACTCATTAATATTTCTATTGTTTTCTACATGTTCAAATTCTTCATAAGCAAAAAAGCAAACTCATTAATGTTTAGGAAAACTATTTAAGTGTAAAATCCTGTAACAGAGAGAAAAATTAGTGTTCTTAGACCACCATAAGTAAAAGGAGTCCATCGTTTTCTCACACGAGTTCCTAAAAGTATGTACAAAAGTGCAATGTGTAAAAAGCAAGACAATAGATGTGTCAGAGGGGAATTACGTTCCTGAAAAGCTAAAACTAAAAAACACCTAATTACATCTCATCTTACTTTTTCCAGAGCATAATTGCAATTTCATACATGTTCTTAAATTGGTTTTTTCCTTCACAATTAAACACAGTCCACCAATGAGTGTGTCTAATTGAGGCAAAAGTTGCATGCTTATAGAATGCCTAATGATTATTAGCTTTGTCTTAACTGCATTAAAGTCTGCAGAACTTAAACTTCAAATCATTGGTATCAACACTTTCACTTTGCTACTGCTACTTGTTCTTAATAAGATAGAAAGTGTGGTTTCAAAACTTTTTTACAGCAATACAACTCTTACTTTAAAAATTATCTAGAAACTTAAAGTGCAAAACTAAATAAAAGCTCAGCTACTCCAGCTTCTACCCTGCTTTAGCAGGGTGAGAGGCCTGCATGCCCACCCCCAACCTCTCTGCTCCACTAACAATACTGTACAAAAATGGCAATGCCATGGAAACTGACCCATTGCCAAGCAAGCAGAACACCAGCAAGGACTCAAAATGATAGTTCATCAGTTATATAAAACCCTAATTCAGTTTAGGAGGATCAATATATGGCATATGAAAGCACCAGATGTTCAAAATCTAAAAGGCATCAAGCTGAAAATGACTAGGAAACAATAAAAATTCTGTAAGAAGTGCTTCAAAAGGAACACACACATACAAATACTTATTACATCTCAGCAAGATGGAAGTCTAAGACAGTCCAAGAATGAGATATTTCCTAAATTATACTTTTCAAAGAGAAAAGTATACTTTTCTCTGAAAAAGTATTAGTTCTTATTAGAACGAATAATTTTTAAATAATATATTTTATAAAGAATAGTGAACTCAAAAAAAAAAATCCTGCTTTGGAAAATTCTGGCTAGAATCATCAGATTTCAATGAGTAGGCAGACTAAGCACTCTATCATGAACACTGAAATGAATAGTGGCTATATGAAAACATAAAATTTGATATTCTGGTTTCTAAAAGCATTATTATTATTCTATTTACAGAATGCTTCCATGAACATAAAACCCAAACTTAAAAGTTTAAAAGCCACAACAAGCCAAAGCAATTTGCAGAAGAAACAACAAAGCTGAGGGTTATCATGTTCCCTGATTTCAAACTACATTACAAAGCTACAGTAATCAAAAGAGTATGGTACTGGCCCCAAAACAGGGACATAGATAAATGGAACAGAATAGAGAGCCCAGAAATAAGCCTACATTTATACAATCAATTAATCCACAACAAAGGAGACAAGAATATGCAATAGGGAAAAGACAGCCTCTTCAATAAATGGTGTTGGAAAAATCAAAATCATGCAGCTACATGCCAAAGAATCAAACTGGACCACTTTCTCACACCACATACAAAAATAAACTCAAAAATGGATTAAAGACTTAAATGTAAGACCTGAAACCATACAACTCCTAGAAAAAAACACAGGCAGTACACTCTGGTTGCCAGAAGGGATGGGGTAGGGGGGTGGGTGAAATAGGTGACAGGGATTAACAGGTACAAACCTCCAGTCATGGGGATGTAATATACAGCATAAGGAATATGGTCAATAATACTGTAATAACTTTGTATGGGGAAAGATGGTTACTAGACTTATCCTGGTGATCATTTCATAATGCGTGCAAATATCAAATCATTATGTAGTATACCTGAAACTAACATAACACTGTACATTAACTATATTTCAATTAAAAAAAAAAAAAAAGCCCTAACAGCTTCAAGAAGAAACTAAATAGATTAGGGGTAAATGACAACATGTAAATGTGTACTAATGTTTTCTTTAAAAAAGGAAATATAAGCAATTCCTCTACTTTTCTTTTTTAAAAAATCTAGACTTCTGCTTCCAGTCAGGGTGGGGTGACATGAACCAGATTTACCCTGTCATTATGAACAACTAAAAACGAACATACAAAGCAACAGTCTTCAAGACACTGGACACCAAGCAACAGAGTACAACGATCCCTGAGAGATAGGAAACGAACGAAGTAAATCCCGGTTTATTGCCTGGAGAGAGTTTCCAACTGGCAGCACAGGGAGAGAGAACCCAGGGAAAGTCAGGCAATCTCCCCAAGTTTAGGAGGCAAACTTAGGCCAAGGAAGCCAGGGCAGCTAGAGTTTGTAGGGCAGGATACCAGAAAAGAGACAGCTGCACAGAAAGAGAACTCCAGAGATCTCCTCTTTGTGTATTCAGCATAGTACTGACCAGCACATGCCTCTTAAGAAAATACTTGAGGTATCTGGATAAAGAACTACTCAAAAGAATAAAAAGAATAATCCATGAGGCTCACACAGGGCCAAGAAGAGTGCCTATTCCCAACAGCCAGAGTGGAAAACCTCAGAATTAAAGGACTATTGGGTAGAGTAAGTACTCAGAAGGGTTTTGGCTCAGTAGTGGGAAATAATTAGCCCTAGACTAAATGCTGCTCTGATCCCACCTAACAAAGCTTAAAAGCAAGATCTGAAATGAACAAACCATGTCTAAGGAACTTAACCATGTTCCAGAACAAAGCGCAAGGATATTTATAGGAATATAAAGATACCCAGCATCCAAAGTAAAATGCATAATGTCTGGCATCCAAACAAAAATTACCAAACAAGCAAAGAAACAGGAAAAGACAACCCATAATGAGGAAGAAAATCAATCAGTTGACACCAACTCAGAAATGAGATGGATGGGAGAATTAGTAGACCAGGGCATTAAAACAATTACAACTGTACTGCAAAGTGTTTGAGAAGTTTGAGGCAAGGCTGAGTATGCTCAGGAGACCTGAAATACATTTTAAAAGTCCAAATCACACCTGAAACTATCACAACACTGTTAGTCAATTATACTTTAATAAAAAAATGAAAAATTTTTTAAAAGACCCAAATCAAACTTCTAGATATGAAACCTGGAAGATGAAAAAAATACATGTATTAACAGCACATTAGACGCTACAAAAGAAAGACTGGCAAACTTAAAGATACAGCAATAGAAAGCATTCAAAATGAAAGAGAGGGGCTTCCCTGGCGGTGCAGTGGTTAAGAATCTGCCTGCTAATGCGGGCAACATGGGTTTGAACCCTGGCCCGGGAAGATCCCACATGCTGCGGAGCAACTGAGCCCGTGTGCCACAACTACTGACCCTGAGCTCTAGAGCCCGTGCGCCACAACTACTGAAGCCCGCACACCTAGAGCCTGTGCTCCACAACAAGAGAAGCCACCACAATGAGAAGCCTGCACACTGCAGCGAAGAGTAGCCCCAGCTCGCTGCAACTAGAGAAAAGCCCGTGCGCAGCAACAAAGACCCTACGCAACCAAAAATAAATAAACAAATTTATTTTAAAAAAAGAAAGAAAAAGACTGAACAGAGCATCAGTTAGCAGTGAGACTTCAAACAGCCTAATATATGCACACCTGTGTATGTGTAAATATGTATAGTTTATGTCAATTAAACCTCAATAAAGCTGTTTTAAAAACCTAACCTTTTCAGGGCTTCCCTGGTGGCAAAGTAGCTAAGAATTCACCTGCCAATGCAGGGGACACAGGTTCGAGCCCTGGTCTGGGAGGATCCCACATGCCGCAGAGCAACTAAGCCCATGCTCCACAACTGCTGAGCCTGCGCTATAGAGCCCAAGAGCCACAACTACTGAGCCCTCGTACCACAACTACTGAAGCCCACACGCTGCAACTACTGAGCCTACATGCTGCAACTACTGAAGCCTGCGTGCCTAGAGCCCGTGCTCCGCAACAAGAGAAGCCACCACAATGAGAAGCCCGTGCACCGCAATGTAGAGTAGCCCCCGCTCACGACGACTAAAGAAAGCCCGTGCAGCAAGGAAGACCCAACGCAGCCATAAATAAATAAATGAAAATAAAGATCCCTTTAAAAAATAAAAAAAAAAAAGGCTGAGCCTTCATATTGTTGATTTTTTAAGTCCTACATTTATCTTCAATATAGCCATATATCTTAATCATCCTTTTGGTTTAATTAGGTACTAAATAACCACCTCAAAAAACAAACCTCTCCAAGCTTTCAATTTCTACTTGCTTTCCCAAGAAGCCTGTTTGGAATACCTTAATAGCAATATTTTAACAAATACTCCACTAGAGGAATTCAGTACACAGCCATCATAATATTTATCGGCTGTTCCAATATTACATTTCATCATGCACCTTGATTAAAGGGACAAAACTACTGAACTAATTATAAAAAACAAAGCTTTCATCAGAACCTCTAGATCAGTGCTGTCCAACAGCACTTTCTGGGATAATGGAAATGTCCTACTCGGCGCTGTCCAATACAGCAGCCAACAGCTACATACTTGAAATGTTGCTAGTGTGACAGAACTGAATTATAAATTTTATTTGATTTTAATAAATTTAAATAATTATAGATCGGGGCTTCCCTGGTGGCGCAGTGGTTATGAGTCCGCCTGCCAATGCAGGGGACACGGGTTCGTGCCCCGGTCCGGGAAGATCCCACATGCCGCGGAGCGGCTGGGCCCACGAGCCATGGCCGCTGAGCCTGCGCGTCAGGAGCCTGTGCTCCGCAACGGGAGAGGCCACAACAGTGAGAGGCCCACGTACCGCAAAAAAAAAAAAAAAAAAATTATAGATCACTAGTGGCTATATTACTGGACAGCACAGCTCAAGACAATTTAAAAGAAAATCTAGATTGAAATTCTTAAGAAAGATTAGCATTTTCAAAATAATTTTTTAACATTTACAGCTTATATATATTAATTTTTAAATTAATAAACATCATAAAATCATAAACACGGAAAAACTCCTATTTTTAAGGCTTGGCTCAAAGGACCACTTCACCTAAACCTTCTTCCTGGTTTCTTCAATGCCCCTCCTCCACCCCAGGGTCAGGTGACCCCGCCACATCATGCCTCATAGCACCCTCTGTGTGCTGTCATCAGTGACGGGGTGGGGGGGGAGGGGAAGTAGACGCTTAAGGGAGATGAGGTTTTCTCTTGGGATGATGAAAACACTTTGGAACTAGATGGTGTGGGTGGTAGGTGCACACAATGTAAATGTACTAAATGCCACTGAATTCTTCACGTTAAAATGGTTAATTTTATGTCATATGAATTCACCTTGATAAAAATAAATTTTTAAGAATGCTTCTAAGATGTGTATCTCTAATTCATACAAATTCATTACTAAAAAGGCACAGAAAACAGGGAAAACCAGCTTTTAAATGCAACTTTAAAGCTCATTTTTTTCCCTTGGGTTTCCATTTTTTAACTAAACTTGGTGCTTAATTATCAACTGTCCATTACAAAGTGCCTATTCAAGGTAAGTCAGTCAGTGCACACAAATGTTCTTATTAAATGCAGAACCACATTCAGCTACATCAAGTGAGAAGAGAAACCTTTAGATATTTAAACCGAATTGGTGGCTCAAAAAACTAAGAAAGCAGAATCACATGACACCACCAAGACTTTATGGAACCAAGTAAGACCAGACTAGCCAAGTACTTCCCCTACTCTTCTTACCATCCTGATCGCCCTATATCCACACTAAGTCTGAAAGCAGAACTAGCCCAAGCCCAGAAGCTTCTATGTCAGTAAAGCAGGATCTGCAATCTTCAGTAAGAGTATATATGTGTGTAAAACAGCACAGTTTAAGTGAACAGAATGTTTAACCAATGCCCAAAATTTTAATTAACCTTTTCAGGCATAAATAGGGCCATCAGGTAGTATTTCTTAGTCACTAGATGAAACTGCTGAAAAGGATAACCATGGCCAAACTTGAGGAGCAGAGACTCACCCAAGTGCCCTCGGTAAATGTACAAGGCAAACCTTGGGGTTCTGGGCAGACAAAAACTAGTCCTTAGTTAACTTACACTACGATCAAATCAAACATGGCAAACTTCACAAACAGAATAAAGCTTACAATTTTCTTTAAGTATACTCTGGTCTTTGAAAAATAGAATACAATTCACTAATATATACTTTGGGGATTTGGGGGGAGGCGGGGCAGGGTTAGTTTGTTTTTTGTTTTTTTGATGGGGGAGGAAGGATGGGAATAATATGCAAGGGAGGAAAATTAGTTGTTGAACAATACTAACCAGATAGCTGTACGGGTGAAACCAAGGGGCTTTTTTAAAATGCTCTCTTAGATATTTTAATTTGTGTATCTTTTCACACTTTATTAAGACCTGGTTCTTAAATTCATTCCACAGCTCAAGTTCAGTGCAAATCTGCAGAAAAACATATGGGGGGGGATAGATATTTAAAAGTTATACTCAGCTGTTAAACTAAAGGGTAACCAACATAACAGGGTCCATTGTAACCTTATGTCATCCAATCGCAAGAAATCGCTCCCCTCAAAAAAACAATTATATTTTACACTCTGAAAATGACTATTTCGACATACATGGAGTGAAGCAATTCATTCCAATTTGCCCCAGTCAACCAAGCCAGATACCTCCCATTTCATTTGTGTTTTCACTTCCAGGAAGAGGAGGAATGTAATTGGACATGAAGCAGGCTCTGGCAACCCTAAACATAAAACTCCACAATACCTGGGACCACATGGAAATGACTAAGCAATTGATCCAATAAAGTATTGCTCCTAAGTGTTTTTTCTTAAAGAGGATTTCTGGCTGGCTCTCCCTGAAATACACTAGATTGAAATCTGACAGCAACTTACACTTAATGCGATCTTGGTGTTTTTCCTTTCTTAGTGACATATAAAATAATGGTGCTTCTGACAACAGCTGGCATCTTAGAATGGGTTACCTTGGGCAAGTTACTAGGTTGAACCATAACAATAAGCCTCTCCATGCCTCTGTTTCCTCATATGGAAAACGGTGATAACAACTTTACCTGATATGACTGTTTTGATCGTTGTGTTAAATCATTAATAGGTATAAAGTGTTCAAACCAGTCTGGCACACAGCCAGCACTACACTAACCTGGCACTGACAAATCAGTCCTTCAAGGGTCTTCTATTAGCTGCACCTCCCCATGCACACACTCGCCCACTCGCTTATCATCAGTGACAAACCCATAAGACAGCTGAATTTGGTTTTAGTCCACAGCACGTTAACCCGTCATAGGAAACTAACTGACCATCGTGGAAACTAAAGCTATAACTTTAACCTCTAACTGGTATGCTGTTATAACTAGATGCTGGACAGAAATTAAATCAGAGCTTTTCAAGTCATCTGGTACTGAAATTTAGGTCAATCGGTTAATAATTAGTACACCAAATGAACTGAATAAAGTTGAAGCATAACAAAAAAAGATGTGTCAATTCTCAGTGACATTCATCTTAAACCGAGAGTCCTAGTGACAATTATAATAGGAGCTATGTACCAAGTCCAGTCTCTGAGCAGAAACATATCCAACCAGGGATATATTTTTATTCCTTCCTGAAAAGAAACTCAATCAACCCCAATACTAGAGAGAAAACAAAAAACTCTACATATGTAACCCTAATAAAGGATCAGTATCCAAATATATAAAGAGCTCCCACAAATTAGTAAGAAAAAGAACACCCTACAGAAAAAGAGCAAAAGGTATATTCACAGAAGGAAACCAAGTAGCCAAAAAAACATATAATAAAAGCACACTTAACCTCACCAGTAATTTAGAAAAATGCCAACATAAACCACAAAAAGACAGTACTGCAAAAAGTTAATAAACCTAACACCTTAGTGAAAATTGGGTGAAGGAAAGGAATTTTCTGTGCCTGTTAGTGAATGTACTTGTTTGGAAAACACCAAAGCAAATGAATATGCACAAATAATTCCATTTACAAAAAGACTTTGACAATAACAAAACATTTTGCTTTTCACACATAAGTACGTACTGAAGTACAAAAACACACATGGGCATTCTGCCGGCCTTGAGAGCGTGCCACTCAGATCTCCCTTCAAGAGAGAAAGAGCTGAGAGAAGTGTAATTAGCTGACAGCCCCAGCTGCCCAGCACCTTTGGGGTCCACTGCAGCCTTCATACCAACGCCAGGCCAATGACTGAACACAGCCGGCATTCTAGGGCAGGCCCTTTCCTGCCCAATGCACTCTAACGACCTGTGCTCTGGCTGCACTGCAATCTTAGGCTCCTGGGTCCAATAATCAATCATCCTTCTTTCTGTTTTCCTTCACAGGTGTCACACCTGCACCCATTCTGAAGGCTTTGCCACCTAACCTTCTTCCTCTCCTCTCTATCTTCACAGGCATTTACCCCTGACACTCTTGCACGGCTGATTCTATCTTGGCATCTGCTTCATAGAGGATGCAAACTATCACAGGGATAACAAAAATCAACTTCCAATTAGTGAAGGCAGGAGTGGAAGAATTAGCCTCTACCTGCACCTGACGCAAATATGCCCTAATATCAACAGTGTTTAATCACAGTGGTGGGCATGTAACTGTAGATATTTTTTATTTGAGTGGGTTTTTTAAATAACTCTATGTTTACAATGCTATCCTACCTTATGATAATTTGCAAAGACATTCCAACATCTAACCACTATCTAATCACTTCAATTTTAGAAATTTAACCTTACTCCTGGTTCTAAAATCATGCACCCGTATTACCGTTCCCAATTACTGTATGCAGTAACAATGCTCTAAAACATTAAGAGTTTTAAGTTTGGCTTCATTGGCCTCAAGTCTATCTGGAGATACGTTTAATGACTGAAAGACAAATACAAGTCACTTTGTCTCCGCAGGCCTTACTTTCCTCATCTAGAACACAGGAAGGCTGGACTGGGCGGACACTACAATTTTCTCTCTCATTACCCCAAGGAAGGGAAAATCCAGAAATTTCAAAGAATTATGTCTACTGTGCGATTTTTACTAAGATCACCATGTTTAAAGAATTTGACTAATTTGAAAAAAAATAGTTTTAGGGTTTACTGTCAACATTTCATTTAAATGACATTTTTTAATGTTATTTTAAAATATGTCTCAAACATTTTAGCAAAACACCTTTTGTCACCTTAAACCATTCTATTTTTTAAATACTTTTTTTAAAAATCAACAACAGAAAACATAAAGCTCAACCAGAAGACAGATATATGTACTAGAAGAATTTCCATAACACAAAACAGAAGGAATTGTTAAATTACAATTATTACCCCTTATCATTTCTAGGGTCACAAGTATTTTCCATAATTGCTATTTAAAGCTGTAGGAATTAACTCACTCCAAATCACTGAATCAGCATTCAATCCCCAATTCCTACCTTATTCAGACTTCTACTGTGCTGCTACAGAGACTCCCTCCACAAAAGGGATTTCCAGTTCTGTTTTAAATATAAAAACCAATACAAGCCTTATTTCTTAGTTTTACATTATGCATGGAACCTCTAAAGAAAGGCTCAGAAGAAAGTGAGGGCTAAATTACAAATTAATTACAACAATCTATATAGCAGAGAGTAAAATATAAAAAGTAAAATAAACTGGGGGAGAATACAGTAACTTGGATAGACTCTAATGTTTCATCTCCAAAGACTAAGAAGTTAGTTGCAACTAAATTGCCCCATAGAACTTTATAACACCAAGGAAAATAGCTTTTTAAGAGTAAGCCTAAATTTCTTCAGTACCAAGGACTTTCAACACTGCTTTTAAAACAGCTCTGCTCTGATCAGCCTCAACCAGCTAACCTTTGAATCACACTCATCACCCACAGAAGGGAACACTGTGGCAGAAGAACCTCACCTCGAAAACATTAACTCTCAAAGACAAGAACTTGAAAGTTTAGAGCAAAAACTCCCTAACTCAGAACACAGTTAATGTGTACTTCACTTTGGCCCAGGGATGGATTCAAGGTCTCTTTTGTACTATCCAGAAACTTGATCTGAACAGGTTTACCTATCCTCTCTGGATCTCAGTGTACTTTTCTGCTATATAAAAGTATTGGACTAGTTCTCCCTCTTCCAGGAAAGAATATTTACCTAAATTGCAGCAGGTAACTTAAAAGTAATCTTCTTCAACTATCTCAGTGCATGATTCACATTCAAATCTACGGCTTCGTTATAATTCAGTCTTACCTCTGCAGTAAAGCAGGCAATGCGCGGACCACTGCTTGGCAACTTAAGTCCCACAATCGATAATTAGAATAAGATAGCAGACAATGTTTACTTAACACTCACTGTGCCAAGCACTGCGCTGGACATTTTACATGTATTAGCTCAGTTAATTTCTTCTCTTGAGGAAGAAGTTCCACTACCTCTACTTCACAGATGAAAGCAAAAATAAAGTAACTTGCCCAGGGGCAACACACAGTTGTCAAGAGGCACTGCCAAGATCTGAACTTGGGTTTGGCGATTCTCATAGCCCAAGCTCTCACAGTCTACTCTATACTGCTTCTGAAAGAAGCCGGAAATTAAAAAGATGACTATAACTGACACAATCACAGGCCACAAGTGAGGGAAAGATCCCTGATTCATAATGGAGGGAACTGAGGCTCCAGAGATAAAATGACCAGCTCGACCTTAAACCACCTTCTTAACCACAGAGACAGGGCATTCAGCCTCCCGACAACCAGTTTTAAGTGTCTCCTACTTCACTACATCATGAAGGTGATCACTCACGGGGTTTATCATTACCCTGACCTCTCATTTGGGTAAACACTACCTCAAAGTACATCTACATCACAAAGCATTCACTGTAGCTTATGAATTTTGGGGTATCTTTAAAATTGATTTTTACAATGAAACTAAAGCATAGCAAATAATGTGTTCAAAGAGGTACACAGAACCACCAGTAAGAAGAAATGAAAAGCAGGTCAAGACACCCTGTTCAGAAAAATTATTCCACGTTAAAGCATAACACATTTTATTAATACAAGTCAACTCTGAAGTGACAGTTGAGCCAATGACAACCACAAATTTTCTAATCTGATTAAATATACTGGATTCAATGTTCCAAATACAGGGTGCATGTTTAAAGGGCTATTACCTCAAAAATATTTACCATTAACATTTCCTCTTCTGTAAGAGTCTTAGTTTTACTATTAGTGAACTGTGATACTGAAAACCAGCACAGACAGAAGTTGACAGTAATAACACATGTTGGGACTTCCCTGGTGGCACAGTGGTTAAGAATCCGCCTGCCAATGCAGGGGACGCAGGTTCAAGCCCGGTCCAGGAAGATCTCACACGACATGGGGCAACTAAGCCTGTGTGCCACAACTACTGAGCCCGCATGCTGCAACTACTGAAGCCCATGCGCTTAGATGTAGCCTGTGCTCCGCAACGAGAAGCCACCACAGTGAGTAGCCCCCACTCACCACAACTAAAGAAAGCCTGCATGCAGCAACGAAGACCCAACACAACCAAAAATAAATAAATTTTTTAAAAAATAAAAAATAAAAATAAATAAAAGAAACCAAAGACGACTCAGCATACACTACGGCACTGAGTATGGAAAGGCGGTCTGGACCCCACATGAGAACAAAGACTAAGGTAAAGATATGGAACTGCATTCTGGTCTTGTTTTTAAATCTAACTGATAAAACTTGTTCCATCATTATAAACACAGATGTTATTTTAACTACCAAGTTCTGATCCAGTGATCCAGTTTAGGTCTTCGTTAGATAATAAGAACTGAATCAGCACTTTAGGATGGCAGTGCTCTATCCACTTCACTCACTACTTGTGAGGGATGACGAATCTTCTTTGGGCTATACAGGGAGTATCAGGTGGATCTAGTTTCAACCATTCGCTTTTAAAGCTAAATAGGGTCAAGTTGGGATACTGTGGGTAAATAAAATCTGATCTTAAAAACAATTAAAATCAACTTCTTCCACTCATACATCTTTACAGAGACAGTTTTTTAAAAAAGCAGTTTCCTGATGAGTTTCACACTTACCGGTCTGTTCAAATTTGTAAAAATAAATAAATAAATAAACAAACAAATATTCAAAACTCAGGCAGGGAAAAAAAGGAAACTAACAACCACAATCTCAATTCCATATTATTCCTAACTTGTACTCATGGAAGGAAACTGTCTTAAGTCTAAAGACCGAAACAAAAATTTTTTGCCATGAAACAAAATTGGTGTATCATTTCTATCCCAAAATGGAAGTCTCCCCATCCCTTAGATTTTTTTTAAATTAATTAATTATATTTTTGGCTGCGTTGGGTCTTCGTTGCAGTGTACCTGCTTCTCATTGCAGTGGCTTCTCTTGTTGCAGAGCACGGGCGCTAGGCGTGAGGGCTTCAGTAATTGTGGCTCACAGGCTCTAGAGCACAGGCTCAGTAGTTGCGGTGCACGGGCTTAGCTGCTCCACAGCATGTGGGATCTTCCTGGACCAGGGCTTGAATCCATGTCCCCTGCACTGGCAGGCGGATTCTTAACCACTGCGCCACCAAGGAAGCCCCGTCCCTTAGGTTTTTTGTTTTTTTTTCTTAGGTTTTAAGTTAAATGAGAACACACCTAAAAAAATAAATCAGTAGGAAACAGTAAAGTCCTACAATTTCCAGCCATACCTAGGAATTCATCCCACTACTCAGATTGGCAAAACAGGGTTTCAAATTATTTCATATCAGTTGGATTCCTTTCCAGATTAAAACAAACACAAAATACGAAATGTTAATGCCAAGACCCAATCAACTGGCAGTAAGACCATGCAGCAAAACATTTACAGTGTTTTACTTTTTAGAATGGCAGGTCTCTAGCAAATTTATGCTTGCATCTATTCCATCGAAACTGCAAGGACAGCTCAAAATATGATCCTATTACATGTGCTGTTTCAAAGAGAACAACTCCAAAGAAATCAGGCTCATTCCTAACAATGCTGAGCTAGACATCAATATTTAGAAGAATGTCAGAATTCTAATTCTTGCTGTTGCCATCAAATATGCCCTTTTCTTTAGTCACATCCAACATATTTAAATAAAGCTTTCAAAACGAATATAAACAAAATGTACCAAAAAACTGACCAACTTACTAAAACTAAAAGATATATACAAGTTGATTTTTTTAAATATGTGGGGGAAACCTGGTGACAAGCTTTGCTTTATGTTCTGTGTATTAAAACAAAGATGGACTTGACCTACAAAATGAAGATAGGGTCAACTGTAACCAAAAAACAGTATGCTTCCCCTGGTGGCCAACCATGGAATGGAGAAGGCATGCACAGAAGAGAAAAAGCCTTGTCTCGGAGTTCCATCCTGTCACTCTTATAAATGAGAAGTGACTACCAAAAAAGGAAGACGCGGGGGAAGGGGAAACTATCAAAAAGACTAACATTAAGTTAAAAGGAATACAAACCTGGGCGGTAGACTACATATACTTTAAGAGATTTAAATCATCAACAGACTAAAATGTAGAAGGCAAATACGGGAAAGGTCATTTATTTCCAGAATGCCCAAGAGCTCACTCAGGGATCCCTAAGTATTTTCACTTCAAACAACACCCAGAGTTTCATACCTAAATAACAGCTTAAGAGCAATCGCCTTTTTCAAGGGCTAGATCCTTGCAATTTTCTGCAGTCTTGTTTCCAAGGAAAAGCATTTATGCATTTATCTTCTCAAACTCGTGGTATAACCTACATAGAGAACCTTCAGTTCTAAAGCCCTCCAACCAGGAGGACTGTTAACTCCAGTTCCACAAGGTTCTTTTTTGAGTTTTATTTCTGAAAGAAAACCCACGTCCTTTCAAACATTTTCCATGCCAACAATCTTTTAAAGATAATCTTATACGGAGACAGGCTAGAATCTCACTGACGAATTCCTTTGTCTGATTGGATTTTTCTGGTACTTTAAATCTGCTTCCACACAGAAGAGCAGCAAGAGTAGCAAATGGTCCAAGCTAGGGGGTAGGGATTTCTTGGAGGCGGACATCATTTGTTAGGCTAAAGCTTCTGAAGGTTCTAATCTTTCACAACCCGTTCCTTTAAAAAAAAAAATGGGGGGGGGGGGAATACACACACACATTTACAAATAGGTCCTAAAATCAAACTGCCACCAGCCAGTCTCTCTTCCCCGGGCAGGCGCCCTCTGGGAAGCACACTTCTTTTATTAACTGGTTTTGGGAGATCTCAAGACGGGAGGGGAGTCGGGGCCAGGCAGGAGTCCAGGGGCGGGCAGGACGAGGAAAGGGCATGCGGGACAACCCTCCGCAGGGGAGAAACGGGTCCGAGGACGTCCCAAGCCCAGGCGCTCGCAGGACACTAACTCTCCGGCGCGGCCGCCCCTGCCCGGCCCCGGCGCGGCTCGTGCCGACCCGGGGATGCCGGAGCCCCCGGGCCAGGTGGCCAGGTGTGGCTGCGCGCCGCCGCCTCCAATCCGACCCGCCGCGGCGACCGGGGCCTCCCCGGGGGCAGGCACGCCAGCAGGACACCCTTGCGCGGGTGTCTCCCCGCGGACAGGAGGACCCACACAGGCAAAAAGAAAGTTGTCCGACGCCGTCCGCCCCCTCGGGTCGCCGGCCGGCCGGGCTGGGGCGCTACTCACCGGGGTCGAAGTCGGGCACCACCGCCTGGTACTGGGGTCCGACCCGCATGCCGCCGCCACCTGCGGGGAAGCAGAGAGGTCAGCGGGCGGGCGGGCGGGCGAGCGGGCGGGGGCGGCGCGGGCGGCTGCCACTTACCGTGTTCCTCGTCGCTGGACGAGCCCGAGCTGCCTTCCTCCCAGGAGTTGCTGCTGCTGTTGCCATTGGGCGCCGCCGCCGCCAAACTTTTATTCTGCCCATTATTGGGGGCGGCGGCGGCCGAGGCGGAGGCGGCGGTGGCCGAGGAGGCGGCGGCGGCCGAGGAGGCGGCGGCGGCGACCGAGGCGGCCGAGGCGGCGGCGGCCGAGGCGGCCGCGTTGGCCGCGTTGTTCCTCCCTCTCCGCTTCCCTGAGACCTCGGGGCCCTTCTCCACCATGGCCGGCATCGGCGGGGGCCCGGACCGGGCGAAAGTGGCGGGGACCCGCGGCTCCTGAGGAGGGGGCGCCGGGCCGGGGGAGGGAATGAGAGCGGGCGCGGAGGCGGGCGGGCGCGGCCGGAGCTCGCGGGCGCGAGTTGGGGCTGGGGCGGCCCTAGCGGGCGGAGAGCGGAGCCGCTTCAAGCCCCCAGCGCCGAGCCGAGCGCAACTTTCGCTCTCATCGCCGCCCGCACTTCACTGGCACTAACTACTCCAGGAGCAGCGAGCGGGAGGGGAGGGGGGCGGGGCCTGGGCGAGCGGGGGAAGCCGCGCGCAGCCCAACCCGGCGCGGGGTGGCTCCGCCCCCGGCGTGCTCCCATTGGCTCTTGTGGGATTTGGACGGCGAGCGACAGCCAGATTGGCTCCGCGTACCAGTCTGTCCAAGGGGCCGGGGCGGGAGAGCGGGGAGGGGGAGGCTCCGGGCTTCCGTTGGTCAGGTTCGGTTGACGCGTATCGCCCGCTGTACGTGGTTTGAGGTTTGCAATCTCTCTACGCCCCATGATCCATCTCTCTAGGCAATAGCGAGGAGTTAGCTGTCCTCCCCGCCCCCTCCTTCTGCCGGTCCCCCCCTTCACCTGCGCGCGCCCCCCGCGGCCTCTGCCCCCACGTTCCCCGAAGGGCTCCACTGAGGATCCCATCGGTTTCCAAAAGTAAAATATACGCGACACGAGAACAAATTGAATGCAAGGTTGGGACTACTTTCCCCCTCGCGCGGAGGATTACATCTCACAGTTTGAATGGGTTCTATACAAAGAGGGGAAACTAATTGGAAGAAACTAATTGCGCCCCCACCTTTCCCAAGGGATTTGGGGGTTACTCAGCGCCGGGGGAACCCTGGTGCAGGGGACAGGCTTCCCAGGTGACAGTCACCCCCGGAGTAGAAGAAAGCCGTGTAGGAGCTCAGGGGGTTTAGTGGAGCTTTCTGCTAATTTGGTGGGGGGAGGTTGGAAGTCGCCGCGATTGCCCGAGTTTCGGGGCGCGCCGCGCCTGCGAGGCCGGAGGAGAGGGTCCTCTGCCCCTGCCCGGTAGCAGAGTCGGGGCGCGGGGTCCCTGCCGTCCCGGATGGCCGTTTGGAGAGCTGTGAAGGAGCCGAATTGTCACAGGGGGAGGGGAACACTTAAAAATGGGGTGGGGGACTTACAGAAATGGGCTGGGGTCCGGGAAGGGTAAAGAGGAAGAAGCTATTTTCATCCCAAGCCTTTGGTAGGGGAGGAGGGCCAACTTCCTCCGAGCCAAGAGCTACTTTTCCGGATCTGCTGCCTGCCCTGCCTCCCCCACTCCACCCCTTGCCCCAGAGAGTGACCACCGGCCGACGCGGGGCTGCTTTTATAGCTGGGGGTGGGGGTGGGAGATGGGAGAGTGTGTGACTCCCCTGGAAGTCTGTATCTGCTCCACCCCCACCGATCCCCCCAAACAACACGCTCTTCGTACATAATCAGGAATAATCAGGAGGCGAGAAAAGGTCTATAAATGAAAAAAATATATATGTATTTTTTTAATGCAGCGGATGGCTATTTTTCTTTTAAGTTACTTCAAACCTGAGCTTAATATGGGGACAGTTTACACCAGCTCTGGTTATAAATAGCTACAGGGAGAAATCTGAAGTTTTATGGTTTTAAAGCCTGAATAAATAAGCAGGATGTTCTCCACGTTTTTTGCAGCATGAGCCATCATTATTACTTCAGTGAAGTGACCATGTTCAATTCTGCCTGAATGAACTGTAAGAAAAAGCGCTGGGAGCCCTCCCCATGGAGGAGAACTGCCCCCGCCAAGTTCAGGGTCGCAGCTCCTGGATTCCCCCTTAAAAGGACACTCATCTCCTAGGAGAGCCCAAGTAGCACAGGTGTGTGCCTCGGGATACTCCCCAACAGCTGGCCTGGGTAGGATGCAGACAGCAAAGCCAAGGGTTAGGAACCAGAGGTGGCATTCCCCGGGCTGAACCACCTGGCCGAGGGCTGTGACTCATCTAGAGGTGAGCACTGTGTGAGGAATGAGGTTAAGAGCCCTCTGCCCTGCTCACTTAGTTTCTATGAAGTTATACCACAAGACTCTGGATAGATTAGCCTACAAGGGCACAAAGGTGATATTGAATCATTTATTAGAGCAGCAGGAATGGCACAGCACATGGGGTCACCAGCACCACCTACCAAACCCCAAGGTTGGAGCTACTTCCTGGCTGGGTTATAACAATGGGTGCATCACTGGACCTTCCAGCCATTCAATTTTTCAACAAATATTAACACCTAACATGTACCAGGCCCCGTTCTATTTTGATGCCAAAGCCACACAGATACTGGCCTTGACCCTGTCAGCTTCCTTGTCTGTAAAACACAGATAATAGTAACTACCTCCTGGCCTGGTGGAGTTTTTACAGATTCCATCTCTCCAGCCCCTCTTCTTCCACCATAGGGAACCCCTCAACCTGAAGGAAACCCCCTTTCCTGCCCCTGCCTATTGTTTGGGGTGGGGGAAGGTAGCCCACACAACCCTTCTGATTGGGAATTTGTGACCTCAGAACTTCAAACTGGCACTCCATCGAGTCAGCAGCCCCACCATGTTTTTCGGTGACACCCTCTCCCACCCTGAGTGTGAGAGTTCACACCTTCTCTCCTCTCCTCACACTTCCCACAGCCCCTTCTGCCCTCACTCCCAGCCAGTGACCTCACCTCATTCTTCAGTGGGAAAAACTGAATCCATCAGATGGGCCCTCATCTTCCAGTCCCCAAGCTGACACATCTGCCTGCCTGGCACCCCCCTCCCCCTCCATCTCCCCCACCCCAATCTTGATCTCAGGCACCCGTCTCCGGCTGCCCGCCCCTTGCTACTCTCCTGTACCATCAGCCTCTCTCTCTCTTTCCCCTTGGCTAGCATTTTCCCAAAAAAAGGGGGAAAATCTCTCCGTTGCTCCCAAGCCCCTTTCCGCCTCCTCCCCATTTCTCTACTCCCACGACAGAAGACAGAAAACTCCAAAGACGTGTCCATACCTGCCTTCCCCACTCCTTCCCTTCCCAGTCTCTCCTCACCCCACCCCAGCAGGGCTGTGTGCCTACTCCTACCTATTGCTAAGGTCACCCACAAGCTCCCGGCTGCCCGATCCAGCGGTCACTTCCTGGAACACTGCCCTTCTCAGCAGCACCTGAGTCCGCCACTCCTCCCTCTGGAAATTCCCTCTCTTGTCTGGACCTTGGTTCCCCTCCTACTTCACAGACCGCTCCCCCTCAGTCAGTCCCCTGTGCAGCTTCCACCCTCTCCTTCCAACCTGTAGTCATTGGGGTTCCTCCTGGGCCCCCTTCTCTGTGCCTGACGCATAGTAGGCACTCATTAACCGCAGACTGAGAAATAAAGGGAACACAGGCTGCTGTGGGTGCACAGAGCAGGAGCCAGTCCTGGGGGGGGGAAGGTTCCTGGCACAGGTGAGGTCTGACCAAGACAACATGAAATATACCCTATAAGGGGGACCCTTGGTTTTGTCAGCCCAGCGTCTCCCAAGTGTCTGCCCATCCACAGCACCCTCCTCCCGGTGGTTGGCTTGGGGCTTCCCCATCTCTAACTGGCACGTGACCCAGGCCTGGCCAATCAGAGCACCCCAGACCTCTGGCTACAGTGATTGGCTCCGCAAGGGCACATGCCCTAGCCAGGCCAATCAAGGGTCTTTCTGGAACTTTTCCTGGAACTCTCAGGAAGGAAGGGACCTCTCTCTCTCTCTCTCTCTCTCTCTGAAATCAGGACCTAGAGATCTAAAGCCTAGAACCTCCAAAGCAGGGCCAGGGATAGGGCAGGCAGGACAGGCCCCACTGGGGCTGGAAGCTGGAGGAGACGTTTGTGCCCTGGGGTCTCGCTTGCCCACCCCAGTCCAGGGCCTGTTCCAGGGAGCCCTTCTTACCCCACCAGTCTGTGGAAAAAGGCCGGTTGAGTCCTGATAGGATCTTTTGACCTCTCCCCACTGTCCAAACCGCATAAGCCAGGCCTGAAATCCTGGCTTTTTAAATAGAGTGATTGGACTTTCTGTTACAACTCAAAGAATCCTGGATGTTACGAATAATTAGGCATTAATCCTGTGCAGAACGCGAGAAAGGAGACGCTGGCAGAGAAATAGCACCTTCCTGCCCCCGTGAAAGGCTTAAAGGTAATAGCTAGTATCTCCAGGGTGTAACTGTGCCTGGCTGTGCTCTCTGTGTAGAAATCATCAGTGCTTTTAATCCGCCCAGTCCCCCCACTGGGTGCACACGGTTATGACCGGCCCGTCCGTGCCTTGTAGGTAGGGAAACGGAGGCACCTCGAGGTGAAGTTTCCGCCTGAACCGTGCGACCCCACTCGCTGGCAGGCCTCAGCCACATAGCCGTGCGGCTGCGGGCCTCACCAGAGACCTAAGAATGTTGGGAGGACCAGGGAGGAGGATGTGGGCAGAATGCCTTGTCTGATTCTACACATAGTGTTTATAATTCTTATTGCTGCTTTTTTTTTGTTTTAGTAGTATTGTTAGATGGCTTGTTAGAAAATTCTGCCAGGCAAGGAGTAGCTTCCCCAAAGCTGGACCAGGCAGAAGGCAGGGTGTGGGCTGGCAGGGAAACAGCCAGAAGCCAGTCCTGGGAGGGTTCGTTTCCCCCGCAAGGCTCTTCAGAAACTGAGACGGGGCAGGAATTTTAGCCATCCTAGGAGTTCTTTTTCTTTTTTTTTTTTTTTTTTGGCTGCATTGGGTCTTCATTGTGGTGTGCGGGCTTCTCATCACGGTGGCTTCTCTTGTCGTGGAGCTTGGGCTCTAGGTGCGTGGGCTTCAGTAGTTGTGGCTCACAGACTTAGTTGCTCTGCAGCATGTGGGATCTTCCCGGACCAGAGCTCACATCTGTGTCCCCTGCACTGGTGAGTGTATTCTTAACCACTGTGCCACCAGGGAAGTCCCATCCTAGGAGTTCTTAACCTGCAGTCTGTGGATAGATTTCAGGGGTACCATGAACCTGGGAGGGTAGTTACAGGTTTATTTAAATGAAACTTTAACTGAAATCTAGTATTTTCTTCAATTATGAATGTAGGCGGTACTAGCAATGGCTGGGACTATGGAACCCCTAGAAATCATGATACTGTCTAATCACATTACATGTTGGAGAGATCTCAGAACAGTATGTACAGTCATCTCCAAAATTACAGAAGATATTAGACCTGCTGCCAGATCTTGTTACTAATGTGTTAATAACCAAAGAAAAAAACTCAAAATGGATTGTATACCTAACTGTAAGAGCTAAAACTATAAAACTCTTAGGAGAAAACACAGGAGTAAATCTTCACTTCGCAAGGAGTGACCTCGAGTAGGCAAAGCCTTCTTAAATACAATTCCAAGAGTATAAGGAACAAAAGGAAAAAAGTAGATAAATTGGACTTCATCAAAATTTTAATTTGGGTTTTTTTTTTTTTTTGCAAATGATACCATCAATAAAGTTAAAAACAGTCCACACAGTGGGAGACAATATTTGCAAAACATGCCTGGTAAAGGACTTTATCTAGAACATGTAAAGAATTCTCACAACTCAATAATAAAAGATGAATAAAATGGGTAAAGTATCTGAATAAACATTTCTCCAAAGAAAGTATACAAATTGCTAATAAGCACATGAAAAGCTGTCCAACATTAGCCACCAGGGAAATGAAAATCAAAACTGCAGTGAGATACCACTAGGTATCCTAGCCCACTATGATAGCTATAATAGAAAAGAGTGGTAATAACAAGTATTGGGGAGCATGTGGAAACGTAGAAACCTTCATACACTGCTGGTGTGAAATGATGCAGCTGCTTTGAAAAACAGTCTGGCAGTTCCTCAAAAAGTTAAAAATATAGTAACCATATGACCCAGCAATCCAACTTTTAGCTATGTAACCAAAAGAATGAAAACATAGGCCCACACAAAAACCTGTGCACAAATGCTCATACTAGTGTTATGCACAATAGCCAAAAAGTGGAAAAAACTTAATGTCCATCAACTGAAGAATGGATAAACAAAATGTGGTCTATCCATAAGATGGAATATTTTTTTAACTTCATTTTTTAATTAATTTATTTTTTTGGCCGTGTCGCGGCTTGCAGGATCTTAGGTCCCCAACCGGGGATCAAGCCTGTGACCCCTGCGGTTAGAAGCACAGAGTCCTAACCACTGGACGGCCAGGGAGTTCCCTCATAAGATGGAATATTATTCAACCATAAAAAGGAAAAGGATACTGACATGTGCTACAACATGGATGAGCCTTGAAAACATTATGTTAAATGAAGGAAGCCAGTCACAAAAGAGCACGTACTATATGATTCCACTTACATAAAATGTCCAGAGTTGGCAAATGAATAGAGACAGAAAGAAAATTTTTGGCAGCCAGGGGCTGGGAGAGGAGGGCACTAGGCAGTGACTGCTGATGGGAACGGGGTTTCTTTTAGATGTGAGGAAATGTTCTAAAATTGATGGTAGTGCTGGTTGTACAACACTGTGAATATACTAGAAACCATTGAATTACACACTTTAACTGGGTACATTGTATGGTATATGAATCCTGTTTCAATAAAACTGTTTTCAATAAAGCCTCCCTGCTGGGCCTGGAGATCTCGGGTCCGGCTCTCGGCCTCCTCGGGTGCTGTGGATGAAGTTCTGACTTTGCCCGGATGCCAGGGCCAGCAATGGTGACTACAGGAAGGCCACCTGAGGCTCCTGTCTCACAGGTCCCTGCTCGGTCAGGTCCCCGTTGTGCATTATGGCAGCCCCAAGTCAAGTCTTGCCGCCTCGACCTCCACGTTACAATGAGAGTCAGAGGCCAAGCCACAGCCTGTCTTCAGGGTGGGACTTGGGAGTGGAAGTATCAGGCCCAGGCTCTTCCTGCCCAGTTCCCCCCGCTCTTTCTTTAAGTACCTTCAGGAATGTTTCACTCTTTATCTCTTTATTCCCTCCCCAAGAGAATTTGGGAGATGGCCACAGGCCTGGGATAAGCGTGGGGCCTCCGAGGGTGACCCCCTCAAGGGGCTACAGGCTTGTGAGAGGACCAGCTGAGACAGACCTTAGCCCCAGGCCTACAGGTGGCTGAGGGAGGTCTCCTCACTAGAACCCAGTGGCCCTTCAGCCCTAGGTCTGTCTCAAGTTTCCACACTTTGGGGACCCCTCCCTTCCTGGGGTTGCCCCTAGCATGCTGCTCCCACCAGGCCACGTGGCCCACTCCTTCATGTCTCAGCTCACAGGTCACCTCCTCCAGGGGGCCCTTCTGGCTTCCCTGACTACCTGAGGCCCCTGTCCCAGCCCAGGTCCCTGAGATCCTCCTTCCTGGGACCGATCACAATTATAATGGTCTATGTGTGGCACTACCTTTCTCTCCCTCTGGAAAGTAAGCTCCATGAGGCTACTCTGTGGTCTGTGAGCCTCACGCACAGCAGGGCTCATTAAATCACCACTGCTGACTGTTGTGGGGTCAGGCTGGGACATTTAAACGAGACTTGAGTCAGAGCGTAAACATCGCTGGGCAGTAAATGCTGAGCATAGCACTGGCTTCCCAGGTAGCCCCGTGGCTGGCAGATGCCGGCTCTCAGGCTGCCGCCTGGCTGCACTCAGACATTCAGACCCTCAGAGAGAGGACTGCCCCTTCTCGCATCTAGAACCTGCCTTCCAGCGTGTGGTTTCCTGTCCGAGGACCCACCCCTTATCTACAGGAGCGACAGTGGGAGTAGGACCCCCTCCTCCCCTCACCCCACAGGATGCTATCTCTGAAACAGGCAAACCTGCTAAAGCCCCCCTGAGACAAACAGACACACAGACAGGGGAGACAGATGGCCCTGGGAGTTGGCGTGGGAGCGCTTAGTCCTGGAGCCAGGTCACGCCACAGGAGCTGCAGGGGGCCTTCTCCTGGGCAGGGTGGGGGGTACCTGGGCAGTTCCTCCTCCCCTCCCTGCTTGAATGTCGGACAGCCTCCCTTCGCCCCAGAACAGCCAAGGACATCCTTGAAACGTGGACTGGATCCTGCCCTTCCCGGCTCACAACCCCCAGGGCTTCCTGCTGAGGATAAAATTCAAAGCCCCCTGAGGGAGATCCAGGCCCCCAACGCGTCTCCCTCCCCGCCTTCCACTCCCGGCCTCTCCCTCACCTCCTCGGGGACTTTGCACAGGCTGTTCCTGGCCTGGAGCACCTCTCCCCTCCTGACTCGGCCATCACCTGCTCGGAGAGTCTTCCCACCTCCAGCGCCCCCCGGCCTCCCCCTGCAGCGCCCTCTCCGCCTCCCCCTGCAGCGCCCCCCGGCCTCCCCCTGCAGCGCCCTCTCCACCTCCCCCTGCAGTGCCCTCTCCGCCTCCCCCTGCAGCGCCCTCTCCGCCTTCTCTCAATGACAGTTGTGGCTCTTTGTTCTTGTTGGCTGTTGCTCACTCAATAGACACCACCTTGGCACCGGGACATGTCTGTTTGCCCTGCTCACAGCGCACTCCAGCCCTGGCTGGTGCCTGGCCTAGAGGAAAATACACCTCAGGGTCCCCCTCGTGGTGCGCACGTGGGGTCGGGGGGTGCCGGGGGTGATGGGGGCGAAGGGAGGGCCCGGTGAAGGCCACCTGGCCGCTTGCGAGAAGGACTGCCGTGGCCCAAGGGCAGGGCTCAGCCAAAGCCCCTCCTCGGTCCTCCCACCATCTCACCAGCCTTCCTCGCTCCAGCCTGAGCATGTCTTTTTTTAAAAAATTTTTTTTATTATTATTTTTTTTCCAGCCTTGCCACGTGGCTTGTGGGATCTTAGTTCTCCAACCAGGGATGGAACCCGGGCTCTCAGCAATGAGAGCGCAGAGTCCCAACCACTTGACCGCCAGGGAATTCCCCCGAACATCTGTCTTGCCGGCGTCTGTCCCCTCACTGGCCTAGAACACGTGGGCCTCGGTAAAGGTGAGGGGTTCTGATGAGTGGCCCAAGAGGAGGGCATCCTTTTAGGTGGGGGCACAACACGGATAACATCGGGACCCTTTTAGCAAATGCCCGACATTTGCGGAGCCAGTGGAGGAATCAGGCAGACCTGGGCCAACCCTGCTCCGCCTCCCGGGCGTGGCCTCCGCAAACTCAGCCTCCGTGCCCCTGCTTCTGCTCTGAGGAGCGCTGAAGCCTGTCCCCAAGGGCTGCTTGAAAAATCTCAGAAATCCTTAGAAGGAACGGAAAGATGGTGGGTGGGGCCCATTTGTTCACCTTCGCTCCTGCCCCAGACCCCACCAAAACGAAAACGAAGGGACAAAAACAACAGCAAAATCTTGGAAGCTGAAAATCAGATGGGAGGGTGGTCACCGACTTCACCCACCAGATAGAGCTGGTACCAAATCCAGCTGTGGGGAAATCCGAGGAGTCACCCCGGACTATGCAAACCCCCAAAGCCTTCCCGTCCACACTGTGGGCACCAGGCCCGCCCCCTCTGCCCAGTGGGAAGTGGGCTCACTACTTCCTGGTGTATTTAAGGGTCCTCCTGGCAACCCGATGATGTAGGGTGGGAGACTGTGCAACTCAAGTTTGCAGAGCTGGCCAAGGATGGAGGGACCCAGCCAAAGAAAGGGAGGAACTGTGTATGGACCCAGCCACAAAGTGGATGAGCCTGAAAACAACATGCTAAGTGAAAGAAACCGGCCCCCAAAGGTCACACGGTGTCTGATTCCATTTCTATGAAATACAGAATAGTCCATCGAGACAACAGATTTGGGTTGTCAGGTGCTGGGGGAGGAGGGAACAGGAGTGGCTGTTTATGGGGACGGGGTTTTCTGTCGGTTCTGCAACAGATACTAGAGATGGTTGCACAACACTGGTGAATGTACTTAACAACCACTCAGCTATACAAGCCAAAATGGCAAAAGTGATACATTTTATGTTATGTGTATTTTCACACACACACACAGGAGAACTGAGGGACCAAAGTTGGAGCCCAGGACTTCCCTGGCGGTCCAGTGGTTAAGACTCCGCACTCCCAAGGCAGGAGGCACGGGTTTGATCCCTGGTCGGGGAACTAAGATCCCACATGCCGTGGAGCAACTAAGCCCGTGAGCCACAACTACTGAGCCTGCGCTTCAGAGCCCGTGAGCCACAATTACTGAAGGCCGTGAGCCACAGCTACTGAGCCCATGCACCACAACTACTGAGCCACATGCCTAGAGCCCATGCTCTACAACAAGATAAACCACTGCAATAAGAAGCCCACGCACCACAACAAAGAGTAGCTCCCGCTCACTGCAACTAGAGAAAGCCCGCATGCAGCAACGAAGACCCAACACAGCCAAAAATAAATAAATAATATAAATTTTTTTTTTAAATAATATAAATTTTTAAAAAATTCTTTAAAAAAATTTTTTTAAAAACAGAAACCAGATCACGTCATTCCCCTGCTTTAAACCCTCCATTGGCTCCCATCTTACTCGGAAAGGAAACAAAGGCTTTCCAGTGGTTCCTAAGGCCCTACCCAAGCAGGCCCCCAGTGACCTCCTGGACCCTGTTTTCTCATCTGGCCTCCTCTGTGTCACCAGCTGGCTCTAGCCCCAGTACCCTTCCTGTTGATCCTCGAACAAATCAAGCACACCCAGACCTCAGGCCCTTTGCACCTGCTGTTCTCTGTGCCAGAAATGCTCTTCACCTAAAGACCCCCTCAGCTCACTCCTCACCTCCTTCAGATCTGACCACTCTTTTGAAACAGGCCACCCTCCACCCAACACACTTCTTCGTTTGCACATGTCACCAGCTCGCATATTTTACGGATTTGTACTGTCTGTCTCCCCCTTAGGATGGCAACCTCTTGAGGACAAGGATTTCTGTGTGCTTTGTTCACTCTTGTTTCTCCAGAACCTAGAGCAGTGCATGGCACACGGTGGGCTTCCATAAATATCTGATAAGTGAATGAACCGTTTTAGGGTGAGGACACAGGGCCCAGAGGGGCAGAGTGATGCAGCTGTGACCGGCAGCTCCAGGGTTTCCTCCAGGCCTCTCTCCGGAGCTCCCCGATCCTTCCAGCTCTCGGTGCTTGTTATTTTTGTTAGTATCCACTCGTGCTCAAGACGCAGTGTTCTCACAGCATCTTCTTGCTGAGAAGGCAAATGTTCAAAAATACTTTGACAATGACATTCTCCACTTCCCCAAGGCTGTGTGAGATGCCAGAAATGATGGGACTAATTAGCGGCACCGACTCCCCACACATCCTGGCATCTGTGTCTCCCGGGGAGAGGGCACGGGAGCCAAGACTCTCTGGACACTGCACATGGACCAGGGCAGAGGGCAGTGAGGTCTTGAACCTGGGCTAGGACTGGCTCCACCTCTGGCAGACCGAGGGCCCCTGAGCCCATCCTGGGCCTCTCTGGCCTCAGTTTCCCCACCTGTAAAACGAGAGGGCTTTTGCCTCAGGTTCAGGTCCAGATGCTACCTGCTGCAGGAAGCTGCGCTGCCCCCATCCTAGAGCGCAGGGCCCACGTGCCACATGCCAGCGCCAGTGAGGTCTGAGCGGTTCTTTCTGAACAACCTCAGAGACCTGAGCCCCTCTCACTCAAGCCCACTGTCAGCCTGTTTCACTCTTTGGCAATGCCACACGGCTTGCAGGATCTTAGTTCCTTGACCAGGGATTGAACCCGGGCCCCAGCAGTGAAAGTGCTGAGTCCTAACCACTGGACTGCCAGGGAATTCCCATCAGCCTCCTTCCCTCTTCAGGCTAGCTCCACACATCTTGAGTGTTCCGCCATGCTGGCTGCTAGGGACACAGCAACAGGTTCCCACATCAAGGTCAGCTCTATCCTGGTCCCAGTCCCCTTGAGACCAGGCTTTACTTGACCCTTGCAGCAACCCCAGGAGGCCTCCAGCACAGGGCTTATTGCTCCCATTTGACAGATGTGCAAAATGAGGCCCTGAGAGAGCAAGTGACTTGTTCCAGACCCCACAGGAAGCTGGGTGGGTAGAACCACAACTGGAACATGGGCCTTCTGACTGCTGGTTCAGGACTCTCATCTGGACACCTCTGAGAAGTGTCAAAAGGGAGCCTCAAAAGCTGGGAAGGGCTCCCTATTCTCAATCACAGACAGATGGACCCAAGCTCAGCTCACAGACTCCACCAGGATCCGGGGCCGCGGAGAATGGCCAGAGGGGCTGGAACTGGCCAGGACCAAGGTGGGAGCTAGGTCACCCCAAACATCAATTTCATCAAGCCACTCCTCTGCTAAAGAACCTTCCATGGCTCCCACTGCTGAGCCGCACCAAGCCTACCTCCCTAGCATCACCCTAAAGCCCCACATGGGTCCATTGACGCCCCCCACCCAGCTGCAGCAGACTGGTCTTCAGGTTCCTCCAGGTCCCAAACTCACCCCCACCTCGGCACCTTTGCTTGGGCAGGGATCCCCACGTGGAGCTCCCCCACCAACCTGGCCCCATTTCCTTCCCTCCTCAGCAGCCCTTACTCCATGCCAGCTCTCCCTCCCGTGGTCCTGGAGATCAGAATTCAGGAGGACAAGGTCCCCACCCTCCAGAAGCTCAGGGCCTAGTTGGGGAAGCAAATATGTCTGTGAAAAATCAGAATACAACGAGGCGGTGGCATCTTGGGAGTGAAGGAGCCAACAGGGATGGCAGCTCCTGATTCTACCGGGGGCCAAGAGAGGCCGCAGGGCTCCCAAACCAAGAATAGCTGGAAGGACACTCCCAGCAGGAGGAACAGCCTGTGCAAAGGCCCCCTGGAGTGAAAGAATATGATTTTTTCCTGGAAAACAACCCACCATTTCCCAAGCCCAGGTTCTGCATGGAGATGTGATGGCAGACGAGGCCTGGGAACGTGAGGGAGCTTGAATGCCAGGCGAAGGTGTCGGGCTTTATCCTCTAGGATAAGAGTGAGCAAACTACCACCTAAGGGCCACATCTAGCTCACCACTGGTTTTTGTACAGCCCGTGAGCTGAGAATGCTTTTACTTTTTTAAATGGTTGAAAAAAATCAAAAGAAAAAGACTAGGGCTTCCCTGGTGGCGCAGTGGTTGAGAGTCCGCCTGCCGATGCAGGGGACACGGGTTCGTGCCCCGGTCCGGGAAGATCCCACATGCCGCGCGCGGAGCGGCTGGGCCTGTGAGCCATGGCCGCTAGGCCTGCGCGTCCGAAGCCTGTGCTCCTAACTGTAGAGGCCACAACAGTGAGAGGCCCGCGTACAGCAAAAAACAAACAAACAAACAAACAAAAAAAAGTAAAAGACTATACTGTGTGTGACACAGAAAGTTATATGAAATTCAAGGTTCAGTGTCTATAAATAACATTTTATTGGAAGACAGCCACACCCACTTGTTTACATAATACCTGTGGTTGCTTTTCACTTCAACAGTGGCGTTGAGTAGTTGGTTCACAGGGCGTGCCAAGCCTAAACTATTTTCTATCTGATGCTTTCCAAAAAGTCTGCCCACCTCTGCTCTAGGAAGTGGCAGTGGTTCCCAAAGGGGATTCCAGGGAACACTCATCCCATGAGATTCTCTGGGAGAATAGGGTTCCCCAGGCGAGTAAATCTGGCCTACTCTGCCTGCTGCATCCCACTCCCTCCAGAGAGGGACAGTGAGCAATAGTACAGTAAAGGCACTGAGAAGTCCTGCAGGAAAGAACCTTATTTAACTGCGATGAGTCATTAGAGCTGTTCACAGAGATTTGAATCCTCTCCTTCCACGCCCATGGGAAGACTGCATATCTCCTTGGAGATAGGGTTGGCTGGGTGGCTCACTTTGCCACTGAGATGCAAGTGGAAGTGACATGCATCCTCTCTGAGTGGAGGCTGTATGAGTCCGTGGGTGACTTAACACTTCCTCCTCCTCTTGCCCCTGGCGATCAGTGTAGCTCCATCAGCCTGGGCCCTGGAGTGAGAAGACTTGGAACAGAGACCCTGCCAGCCCATGATGGACATGAAACAAGAGGACGAAAATGTCCTTTGCTGTGTTGTGCCACTAACAAATGGACAGGGGTGGAGGGGCATATGGGAAAGCTCTACCTTCCACTCAGCTGGGTTGTGAACCTAAACAATGAAGTCTAATTTAAAACAAATGGGCAGAGCATGTGATCCAGCAATCCCACTACGGGGCATATACCCTGAGAAAACCATAATTCAAAAAGAGTCATATACCACAATGTTCATTGCAGCTTTATTTAAAATAGCCAGGACATGGAAGCAACCTAAATGTTCATCAACAGATGAATGGGTAAAGAAGATGTGGTACATATATTCAATGGAATATTACTCAGCCATAAAACCGAATGAAATAATGCCACTTGCAGCAACATGGATGGACCTAGAGGTTACCCTACTAAGTGAAGTAAGCCAGACAGAGAAAGACAAATACCATATGATATCACTTATATGTGGAATCTAAAATATGATACAAATGAACTTATTCACAAAACAGACTCACAGACATAGAAAACAAACGTATAGTTACCAAAGAGGAAAGTGGGGCGGGGGGGAGGGATAAATTAGGAGTTTGGGATTAGCGGATACAAACTACTGTATATAAAATAAACACTCTTTTACCAAGGACCTGCCAACCTGAGCCACGTTTGCACCAAAACCGTGAAGAAGGCGGCCCGGGTCACCATTGAGAAGTACTACACTCATCTGGGCAACGACTTCCATACCAACAAGCACGTGTGCGAGGATATCATCTTTCTGTGTGTGTGTGTGTGTGTTACGCGGGCCTCTCACTGCTGTGGCCTCTCCCGTTGCAGAGCACAGGCTCCGGACGCGCAGGCTCAGCGGCCATGGCTCACGGGCCCAGCCGCTCCGCGGCATGTGGGATCTTCCCGGACCGGGGCACGAACCCGTGTCCCCTGCATCGGCAGGCGGACTCTCAACCACTGTGCCACGAGGGAAGCCCGAAGATATCATCTTTATTCCCAGGAAGACGCTCCGCAACAAGATAGCAGACTATGTCTGATGAAGTAGATTCAGAGGGGCCCAGTGAGAGGTATCTCCATCAAGCTTCAGGAGGAGAGAGAGAGAAGAGATAATTACGTGCCTGAGGTCTCAGCCCTGGATCAGGAGATCATTGAAGTAGATCCTGACACTAAGGAAGTGCTGAAGCTGTTAGACTTTGGCAATCTGTCCAACCCACAGGTCACTCAGCCTCCAGCTGGGGTGAATTTCAAAGCACTGTGTGGAGCCATTTGACTCTTCCTGCTGTGCTGTAATATCTTCAATAAACCTCAGACAACAACAAGAAAAAGATAAACAACAAGGTCCTTCTGTACAGCACAGGGAACTATATTTAATACCCTGTAATAAACCATAATGGAAAAGAATATGAAAAATAATATATATACATATATATCTGAATCACTTTGCTGTACACCACAAACTAACACAACATTGTAAATCAACTATACTTCAATAAAAATTTTTAAAAATTTAAAATGAGGCAGAGGACCTGAACAGACATTTCTCCAAAGAAGATACGTAAATGGCCAATAAACACATCAAAAAATGCTCACCACCATTAGTCATGAGAGGAATGCAAATCAAAACCACAGTGAGATCCCATACCCAGAAGGTAGACAATCACAAGTGTTGGTGAGCATGTGTGGAAACTGGAATCCTCATGCCCTGCTGGTGGGAATGCGAAATGGTGCAGTCACTGTGAAAAGCATTCTGGCAGTTCCTCAAAATGTTAAACATAGAGTTACCATAAGACCCAGAAATCCCATTTCTAGGTCTATGCCCCAGAGAAATGAAAACTTATGTCCACACAAAAACTTGTACACAAATGCTCATAGCAGCATTACTGTGTTCATCATAGCTAAAAAGTAGAATCAACTTAATGTCCATCAACTGATGAATGGATGAACAAAATGTGGTCTATCCAGGGACTTCCCTGGTGGCTCAGTGGTTCAGAATCCACCTGCCAATGCAGGGGACACGGGTTCGAGCCCTGGTCTGGGAGGATCCCACAGGCTGTGGAGCAACTAAGCCCATGAGCCACAACTACTAAGCCCACGAGCCACAACTACTGAGCCTGCGCCCCTAGAACCCCTGCTCCGCAACAAGAGAAGCCACCGCAATGAGAAGCCCACACACCGCAGCGAAGAGTAGCCCCCACTCGCCGCAACTAGAGAAAGCCCGCGTGCAGCAACGAAGACCCAACGCAGCCAAAAATAAATACATAAATTTATTTAAAAAAAAAAGAATCCATCCTCCAAGGCAGGAGACGTGGGTTCGATCCGTGGTGGGGGAACTAAGATCCCACGGGGCAACTAAGCCCGTGCACCACAACTACTGAGTCCATGCACCACAACTAGAGAGAAGCCTGCACGCCACGATGAAAGATCCCGTGTGCCGCAACTAAGACCTGACGCGGCTAAATAAATAAATAAATATTTTTTAAAATGTGGTCTATCCATATGATGGAATAGTATTCAACCATTAAAAGAAATTAAGTACACCATGGATTAACCTTGAAAACATTATGGTAAGTAAATTAGTCACAAAATGCCACATATAAGATTCCACTTATATGAAACATCCGGAATAGATAATGCTATAGAGGCAGAAGGATTAGTGGTTGCCGGGAACTACGGGGAAGTGGGTTAATGGAGATGGATTTCTAATGAGTGCAAGGTTTCTTTTGGGGGTGATGAAAATGTTCTAAAATTGTTTGTGGTGATGGTTACACAACTCTGTGAATACACTAACTGAATTGTACATTTCAGATGGGGAATTTTATGGCATCTCAATAAACCTTTTATTTTTAAAAAATCTGTAGGCAATTAAAAAAACCCAAAAGATTCTGGGGTCGTTTGTTACTATCACATACTCCAGCCCTTCCCTTATGATATAACTCAGAAAGAGGAAGTGATTTGCCCAGACCTCATGGCTAGTGGGCAGCAGGTCTGGCCGTTCACCACCTGCCTTGGTCCCCTGGCCAAGGAATGGTAACTGTGGTCTTGGTGGGTCCCAGGTCCTGGGTCGCCTGGCGGTCTGAGAGAGCTCTAGGGTGACTACAGGGCAGCCCCCCTCTATTCCACCTGTCCCACCCTGGAGGACAGCTGTGGCTTCCTAGAGAGACTGCCTGGCAGGTGCTATGCAGGGGGCGGCTGGATCCCCAAATATAATTGCAGGCAAGACGGAACCTGGTGAGTTCCCATTTCTGGACACAGAGGCACTCTTCTCTCGGGCCCAGCGTGGGCCTGAGGGAATCACAGCCACGTGCAGAGCCCCTTCCCAGGCAGTTTCCCTAGGGCTGCAGTACTCACGGGACAGGTGGGCCCACCTCTTAGGTGGCTCCAATCCCGAGTACACGCCTCATTCGTTCATTCATTCATGGAGGGTCTGCTCTGTGCCGTCCTGAGCTGGGTACTGGGGCCAGCACTGCATCAGCCCAACAGCCCCCTTGTCCTGGAGGCCATTACACCGCTCACTTGGCCCCCACCAGACCCTCCAGTCCAGCCCCCAGTTACATGACCACAGCCCACCCCAGCTCCAAACGTGTGACGACTCCCAGCCACTTCCAAGCAAAAGGCAAGCTCCTCAGCCTGGTATTTGAGGCCCTTCATGGTCTGGTCCCTTCCAGCCTCTCCCATCACCTGAGTGCCCGGGGCTCCTGAAAAAGGAACCTGATCCCAAATTGTTCCCAGAATGGCCCCTACCTGATCCCACCCCTCCTTCTGGTCCATTGCGTTCCCTCGCCTGGAGTGCCCTTCCCTAACCTGTCCGGTTGGTCCAAGTCTCTGCTGCTGGACGATGGGTAGGAGGGGGAAGGGCAGCAGAGCGGCCCCTGGCTCTGCCTCTGGCTGGGGGAGGGTGTATGGAGGTCAAGGAGGTGGTAGCCGAGGCTCCCCTCATCGGAGTCAGCCCAGCTGAGCTCTTGCCTCCATGGGTTAACCCACTGGCTCCCGTGAAGCTGTCATCTGTCATTGTCCTCTTTGTGCACAGGAGCAGTCTGAAGCCCAGGGGGAGAGGTGACCTGCTCCTTGTCACGTGGGTGAGAAAGTGGCAGAGAAGGGACTTGAAGCCAAGGAGCTAGACCCTCTGAATCTCAGTGCCACTCTCCCCCACCTAAGGGAGCCACCCTGGCTGTGGCCCCAGCTCTGGCACCATTGGCAGCCTGGGGCCCCATCACTTACTATTGCAGGGCCTCAGTTTCCCCATCTGCATCGAGGGGAGGCTGATCCTGTCTTTTCCTACCCAGAGGACACTCTCTATCAGATGGTTCCACAAACACAGCAGGCCCGGCTCTCCCGATGCCAGCCCGGCATGAGCACTGGGACCTGGCGGGGCAGAGACGTCATGCCCACACAGGGCGGCGGGTGTCCTTTCCCTGGCTGTCGGGGGAGACAGACCAGTAAAGGGGCTGTGTGACCGGGCTGGGGAAGAGTGCTGTCTGGGTCAGTGCAGGGGCTGGAGGAGGGGACATGGGAACTGAGTGAAGGGCGAAGAACAATTAGAGGTTTGCCAGGCAGACAAGGGTGGGCAGGGCATTCCAGGCACTGGGAAGAACACGTGCAAAGGCAGGGGAGGAACCAGTGTGAGCAGAGCCTCCGCCCTCAGGCGCCCTGCAGTGTAGAGAGGGAGGGCAGGGTGGTGCCACGGTGGGAGCCTGGGTGAGGCTCCGGGGCAGCATTCCTGATGACCTGCCCCCGGGCCCCTAAGGTCCTGAGACCCAGAGCAGCAGGGTTGGGTTAGCCTTGGCCCAGAGGCCCAGAGAAGACCGGACACCCTGGTACCACACAGCAGGCAGGGCTCTAAGGGCACCTACCCAGCTCACAGCTATTTCTGGTCTGTTCCCACAGGCCCACCCACAAGAAAACATCGGCTGCCTGAGGTTTGGGGTATATAATTGGGGAGCTTCTTTCTGGGAATAAGTGTGGGTCTCCTAATTCCCGGTGCAATTCCCTTGATCAAATAATGAAGCTCCTACTCCCATTCTCATTCCCTTTATGCTTTGCCTGCCAGGAAACTCCTAGCTACATTTGATGCCCAATTACTGATCATTAATGCCCTGGTATTGGAAAATGCATGTCTCTCCACATTCCTCATTGTTCAATATTATCTGTTCCTATTGTTATGAGTTCATTGTTCCTGACTTTCTGTAGGCTGTTGCTAATTCTTTCTGGAAGACAGAGTGGTATGAATCGCAGATTATACATAAGGAAAACCCAGCACATTTGACCCCGTTCACAAATTCTGGGACCACATGGCTAAGCAGGGAGGAGGGGCTGCTGGAGACCCTGCAGAACCTGCTGTCATCCTGCACCACACCCACTGAAAAGCCTCAGTTTCAGGCAGGCCTGTCTTCCTGCTGCTGCCCACAGGTCGAGGCACCCTTGCCCAGGCTGTGCCCCCTGCCTGAATGCCCTTCCTGCTCTTTCTAATCTGTCTTGGTCTAGGCTTCAGGCTCAGCTGGAGGGCACTCTCCACCGCACAGCCCACCCCGACCACAGCCCAGGTAACCCAGGCTGGCCCCTGCATTACAGGGTGAGGGGGGTGGGCAGGGCCACATCATGGACATTTCCTGAGTCTCCACAGAAGTGAGGCCAAGACGAGATCTTCATCTTTGCCGATGGGACCTTAGTACGTAGAGGTGTTAGCCCAGGTGTGCGCAGGAAGGCTGGCCTTTGTCGTGGGGCAGGGTTTGGGGGCCCATGGCTGCCCTGATGCGGAAGGGAGCTCCCCACCCCAGGGAGGTTGGGCTGAGGATCTCTGAACTTCGGGAAGTACTCGGCTGGAGGACACGGCAGGGCCACCCCTGCCTCCCCACACCCACCCCGCGGGCTGGGTGACGCTGCAGTTTGTTGATTGGCTGAGTGAGTCCTGGCAGGGCTGACACCAAAGTGCCCCCCCCACCCCACCAAGTCTCCTGCTCCCAGTTGGGCAGGAGTGCTGGGCTCCATGGGGTGACCCCACGGTATCACAGGCAGCTCCTCAGACACACGAGCAGGGTTCAAAGGGCCAGGGTGGGAAGGACAAAGAGGACAGCAGCCCCGGGGCTCAGGATCCAGGGGGCCTGAGGGCTGCAGGGGGTGGGATTTGCAGGACAGGGGGACATTCACGGTCTGACACAGTTTATCTACATCTCATGCTGCTGCAAGCACTGCCGCACTTAGCCAGGTCCTGCTTCCTAGTGGGATAACACGGGTGGGGCTTGCCTTAGGTCACCTGCAGGGAGGATATCACACCTGCAGGGGGTCCTGGTGTCCTCACCGAGCCCCCTGAGGGTGGGCTAGAGCAGCAGGAGTGGCTGAGCCTCTCTGATGACCCCCCAGCGTGACCTATCACTTTTCTCTGCCCATTAGGAATGGCCTCTCCACTCCATCCCCATCCCCAACGGGTCAGAATCACCACAAACTGAGAGGAACTGGGATGACGCCCAAGTGTCAGGTGAGGAATCAAGCTCAGGGCCCCACCTGGCCTCCTCTGCTGGGTCCTGGGTCTGTGGGCTCTGGAAGGCAGGGACCAGACCCAACCCTCACTGTGGCTGGGCCCCTGGCTTGGAGTCTAGCCCAAGGGGGCTGGGCATAGAAGGAGACCACCTGCTACCTGCAGACATTCCTCACGCACCTGGGGTGGCACACACAGCCCAGAGGGGCCCCGGGCCCTACCACACCTCAGACCAGCCCATGGTGACTGCAACAGGCCTTGGGGAGCCTATCGCTGCAAGAGGCTAGAGTCTAAACCTCTGCTCTTCCCCTTTTACAGATGGGGAAACTGAGGCCCAGCTTGGGGTAAAGGGGAGGACCATGGTCCCCCAGCCTGTAGACTAATAGTGCTCTCAGGAAGGAGCTGGGGAGCTAGGCAGGGCCTGGCCTGCCCGCCAGGAGGGCACAAGTGTCCCGGAAGTGGAGTGACGTGGCCTCTGCCACCAGGGGAGTAGGGCCCGGCCCTGTGGGACCTTGGCTTGTGGTAGATGCTGAGGCAGGGCCAGGCGAAGAGAGGGGTCACGCGGGTCACCCCATGGCTCCCCACAGCCTACCCCACGCTGGGAGGGGCTGCCCTGGGCCTCAACAGGTGCCAGGTGACCCTGCCCTCCCCCCCTGCCAGCCCTGTCTCCTCTTACGATGGAGGGAGGAGTCTGCCCCCACCCTCGCCCCCGCAGAACTCAGCACTCCCTCCCCAGGTCCCCCTTTCGAGAACCTTCCAGATTGATTTATTCTTCCGAGGGAGGAGGGAGGAGGAGGCGAAAGGAAAGAAAAGAACCGCCAAACCCAGCGAGAGTTTGGAGGAGCAACTGGGTCCCGACCCCGTTGTCCAGATAAGGAAACTGAGGCCCAGAGGGCGCGAGACTGGCCCAAGGCCACCCGGAGGCCAGGGCTTGGCGGCGGCTGGGCCGCGGGGCCTCCGTGGGGGTCTCCGCGAGGCCGGCGCCACCCCCGCAGCCCTCATCGCCGGCGCCGCGGGTTCTTTGTCTCCCGCGGTCACCATGGCTACGGTTCCCGGCAGCTCCCGGCCGCGCCTCCTCCACCCGCTGCCTGCGAGGGCCCGGCCGGGGGTGCGGGGGGAAGCGGCCGGCGGTGGCCTCGGCGGCCCCGCCGTCACTTCCAGGCCGGGCCTCGGTCTCCTGACCCGGCAAATGGGCGGGCACGCCGCCAGGGAGAAGCCTGGAAACGTGCCGGAAAGGCGGAGACCCTGCCTTTTCCCCTTGGGACGGGGCTGAGTGTCCTGGGGCGGGGCCCTCCGCGGGCCCCTCCCCTTTCTGCGCCCCTTCCCGCCCTTGTCACATGGGTGAGACTCATGCGGCGGGAAGGCCACAGGAGCCTTGGGACACGGCAGTTACCCACTACTTGAGAGCCACTGTCATTATTCTCAATAAAACATGATGACTTGGGTTGAGTTGCTTCAATCATCTAATGGCCAGCGAGCTGGGGTCTGGACAGGCCCGGGATTGGTGCTGGGCTGCGGCAGGACGAGACCCAGGTGTCCCCACCCTCACTGAGCAGACAACACAGTCTACCCCGTTTGCTGTTAAGAAGAGCTGAGCCTGGATCTGAAGATGCAGGAAACTGCCGGGGAAGGGCATTTAACGCTGAGGGAACAGCATAGACAAAGTCCCAGAGGCTAGAAGTCTGGGGCCCTTCCCCAAGCTGAAAGAAAGCCCGGTCACAGGAGGACCCCAGGGGGTGGCGTGGGGGGAGGCCAGCCCCTTGGGCTCTGACATGTGCAATCCCATGGGGGTCCCCTGCCCAGAAGAGCCCATGTTTGGTTTAATGCTCTGCTGTTGCCCATGTGAAATTCTTAATTTTTGAGCAGGGTCCCTGCAGTTTCATTTTACACTGGGCCCTGCAAATTATGTAGCTGGTCTGGCATGAGGCAATGCAGAGCCAAGGGAGGATTTCTTGTTTAATTATTATTTTTTAATTGTGGTAAAAATATACATAAAATTTACCATTTTAAAGTGTGCAGTTCACAGGGAACTTTATTCAATATCCTGTAATAAACCATAACGGAGGGATATGAAAAAGAATATATATATATATATTTATACATATGTATAACTGAATCAGTTTGCTGTACACCAGAAACTAAACACAACGTTGTAAATCAACTATACTTCAACTAAAATAATAATAATAATAAAGTGTGCAGTTCAGTGGCATTAAGTAATACACATTGTTGTGTAACCATCACCACTGTCCATCCACAGAACTCTTTTCATCTTGCAAAACTAAAACTCTATACTCATAAACAACTCCCCATTTCCCCCTCTACCAGCCCCTGACAAGCACCATTCTATTTTCTGTCTCTAAGATTTTGGCTACTCTAGGGGCGCTCCCATAAGAGGGGTCATGGGGATTTGCCCTTTTGTCACTGGCTTATTTCACTCAGCATAACATTCTCAAGGTTCATCCATGTTGTAGCATCTGTCAGAATTTCCTTCCTTTCCAAGGCCTGAATATACTCCACTGGATGGATAAACCCCGTTATTTATCCATTCATCCTTCCATGGGGATAAAGCCGGTGGGCTCCCCGTGGCCTCGGGTCCCTCACGGTCTCGCCAGCTGAGCCCCAGCCTCACCTGACACTACCCTCCCCTGCTCCCAGCACTCATTCTTCTATCGTTCATCATTTAATGAAAATCTACTACATATCAGGTGCTGGGGATACATCACAGAACAAAGTGGACAGAGATCCGGCCTCCAGAGGCACTCAGGCCACAAGGGCCACCAGTTCTCCCCAGTGCTTCGTGACCCTGCCACCTCAGGGTCTTCAGTCCTCCAAGTCCCCTGCATGTACTGATCCCTCCCGCTTAGCTGCTCTCATGCTCCCCCCTCAAATTTCCTTTCCCAAAACAATCTCCCCACCTCGCCACCATGGTCGGGTTTCCCTTGTACACATTTATACTTCCCTGTCCCTCTTTTCCACAGATGTTAGCACAGCCCAGTGGCGGACCACTGATTTATTAGTGGGTCATGAAATCAATTTATGGAACAACTAGCATTTTCTTTCTTTTATGCAAAATTGTCACACAGTGCAATGCACCCATTTTAAGTATCTAGTTCTTTACGTTTTAGCCAATGTATGCGTCAGTTATGATATAGAGCATTTCCATCACCCCAAGATGTCCCTCAGTGCCCCTTCCCCATCAATCCTCGGGGCCCCAGCAACCCCAGATCCACTTTTTGTCACCACAGATTAACTGGGCCTGTTTTAGAATTTCACATAAATGGAATCATACAGTACATAGTCATTGTACAAGGATTTTTTTCACTCACTGTAATGTCTGTGAAATTCACGCATGGTCTTGTGTGTATTAGTAATTTGTTTACTTTCACTGCAAAGCAGCATTCCTTTTTACAGATATACCACATTTGCTTATCCATTCATGGGTGATGGGAAATTGGGTTGTTTCCAGTTTGGGACAACTATGAATAAAGTGTTAAAAAAAATTAAATAAGATAGGCTAGACATGGTACTTTGTAAGGGTAAGCTCTGTTCCATAAGCTTTTCTTTCCTTTCTGTAATTGAATATGAGTGCACAGGGCATGGGATAGAATGTAATCCTTCCCGCAGCCATGGTGGAGCAGCCAGCTCTGGATTCCACGTGTCCCTGGTCAGGGGCAAGTGCGGGTCTGCGTCAGAACTCTGCAGGCCTTGCTCTGAGCCAGGGTGGGAGTGGGGAGGATGGTCTGTGCCCGGAAAGAGACCTCCACCTGACCTGGAGATCTGGGACCAGGCACTGGGACCCCCAACAGTCCCTGGGAGAGTGTTTAGGCCATTACAGCTCTCAGGTCCCTGCACTTGGGCTGGTCCCCGCTGTGCTTCTAGAGAGGGAAAGCCTGGTGGTCAGCCCCACTTCTGCTCTGCAGCAGCCCTTCCTCTGGGACCCCATCCCCATGGTCAGGACTTCCTCCACTGCTAGGTCCCAAGCCATGATGGTGGGAGGCCAGGGAGCTCAGGGAAGGAGCCCAGACACCCCCAGGGCCTCGGACTCGGTGACACTCCTTGTCTCTGGGAACGTGCCTGTTCCAAACTCGGGCTCCCCAGCAGAACAGCAAGCAGGACTTGGCCAAACTGTCCCCAGGAAGAGCAAAGGGGAGGCTGGGCTTGGCGCATCCCAGGGCTGCAGGGGCCCCTGGGCACGTGGGCTGGAAATGAAGTAGGGTTATTCGTTGAGGAAGCTGAGGCTGGGAGGGCCGGGATGCCGGCCCTGCCGCCAGAGGGGCTGGAGCCACAGGGGCAGACCGTTAAGACCAAAATTCTGACACACACCCACTTCCGATGCAACTCAGGAGGACTTTCTTGCCTTCACAGCCCAGCC
Organism: Monodon monoceros; assembly: GCF_005190385.1. NCBI lineage: Eukaryota > Metazoa > Chordata > Mammalia > Artiodactyla > Monodontidae > Monodon > Monodon monoceros. The sequence continues at coordinate 171,606,790 of NW_021703778.1, read as the reverse complement.
CCATTGGGGAGGGTCCCCTGACTCCTCTCTCTGCCCTCCCCGCTGTCTCCTGCCTCGCCTCCCACGACAGCTGCGCTGGTGTCGCCCGAATTCCGCAGATGAGGAAACCGAGGCCACTTTAAAGTATGTGCAGGGAGCCTTCCCTTCCCTGGTGGCGCAGTGGTTAAGAATCCGCCTGCCAGCGCAGGGGACACGGGTTCGAGCCCTGGTCCGGGGAGATCCCGTATGCCGCGGAGCAACTAAGCCCGTGCGCTACAACTATTGAGCCTGTGCTCTAGAGCCTGTGAGCCACAACTACTGAGCCTGCGCCCCACAACTCCCACGTGCCTAGAGCCCGTGCTCTGCAACAAGAGAAGCCACCGCAATGAGAAGCCCGCGCACCGCGACGAAGAGTAGCCCCCACTCACCGCAGCTAGAGAAAAGCCTGCACGCAGCAACGAAGACCCAAGGCAGCCAAAACTTAATTAATTAATTTTAAAAAATAAAGTATGTGCAGGGAGGGAGTGGCGAAGCCAGAGTTGCCCTCCAACCACTATGCTCCAGGTAGGGGGTGTCTCCGCTAGTCCCAGCCCCACCCGGCAGGTGGGCAGCCCAGCATGGCCCTGTGCCCTGAGTGGTTGCCAGACACCCCCAGAAATCCCTTTCTCCTCCCACCCTTCACACCGTTCCTCTCTTCCCAGCTCCTTTGCACCAGACCCTCCTCAGATGTTCAGGCCACACTGTTGTGAGGGCCTGTGACAGGTGTTCCCAGCCAGACTCCCAGGGCCTTGGGGGCAAGAAAGCCTGGCAGGCCGCGTGGAGGTGTCCCAGCTACAGCTGAGTTACTAAGAGCAAAATCCTACGCTTAACCTGAACACCCGTCCACTGGGGACTGGGCGCATGAATGGGCGCTCCTGGCACAAGGGCCTGGAAAAGGAGTAAGATGGCCCTCTTTGGAGGTCTTGTCATGGAAAGAGCACCTGGACAGGTGGCTAAGTGAATAAAGCGGGCGCAGGCCATGGGTGCGGAGAGAGAGACCACTGTGTGCCTGGAGGAGAGAGACTGACATCGACAGGAACTGGAAGACACCTGGAAACCCAGACAGCCTGACAGCGGTCACCCTGCTGGGCACCAGAGCTGGGCTGCGCTTTTCCAAGCCATCCTGTGCTTCCCAGGGTTTTTACCAGAAACATTTATTACTTAGATTAAAAACAAATTATACAAAATCTACTGAACGAAAAACAAAGTGAAACCTCATTGGAGCCTTCAGAGTTTTCCCAAGAAATGTCTACGGAGAGGGGGACTACCAGGGTAGGGGCATATCACCCTGGGCCTGAGGTTCCCCCCACCCTAGGGGAGGGATCCCCATTCCCCCCTCCCCGCTGCCTTCCCAAACCCTCCAAGCACCACAACTTCCCCGTCCCCAGGCTGTTACCATATTCTCCCTGTGGAAGCTCCGGTTACCATATTCCCTCGTGTATGTGCCAATTGGGTGCTCCCCTGGATCCGTGGAGCCCCTTCCCCCAGGATAAGGAGAAGCTCGATTGTTCAGGACCCCTGGGGACATCACTGTTCACACCAGGGAATGTTCTTCCTCCTCCTTATCTCTTTCTCTATTAATTAATGTGTATTTTTATCGAAGTAATGCAATAGTTTAAAGTATATGCACATGACATGCAAAGAATTTTAAAAGATAAATAGGCCTGTAATGTAAATCAGCAACTCCTCCCCAACTGCGCCACCCCCATCCCTCCCCGGAAACAACCCCAGTCAAAGCTTCTGGCTTCTTCTGGATTTTATCTCCATGTTTATAAACGACATGCTTGTGCTGCTGTTAACTTGATTTACCAATTTGAGCCATTATCTAGTGACTTCCTCTTACAGAAGACAAGGGTTGAGCTTTCTCACATATCCACCCCAACACACCCACACAACACACTCTCCCTGTGTCACTTCTCATTACCAATATGTAACAATTTTTGGTTCAACCAATATTCACTTGTTTCATCGTAATGATTATATAAACATTGTTTGCTACTGAGTCAAGCAAGGCACTATGGTTGAATTTCCTTCCCGGTTTAACTTTTAGTTTTTCATGAAGTTAATAATTAGCTCTGTTTAGGCTGCTTCAAAAGTGGCTCCCAAAGATCCCCACTACCTGGTGTTCACACCCTTTTGTAGTCCCTGTCCTTGAGTGCAGGAGTGACCGGTGACTCACCCTAACCAATGGAACATGGCAAAGGCGGTAGGATATACATGATTATGTGATACAGTATAAGATTGCAGAGCCCATCATGCTGGCGTCTCTTGCGCCCTCGCTGGCTTAGAGAAGCAAGCTCCCGTGTTGTGTGGCCACCGTAACTATATGTGGCCTCTAGGAGCTAAAGGCAGCTGCTGGTCAAATTTCAGCAAGAAACGGAAGCCCTCAGTCCTATGCAGCAAGGAAATGAATTCCAGCCACAACTTCAGTGAGCTTGGAAGCGGGTCCTTCCCCAGTCGAGCCTCTGATGAGTCTATAGTCCCAGCAAGCACCTTGAGTGTAGCTTTGTGAGGCCCTGAGCAGAGGACCTAGCTAAATTATGCCCAGACTTCCACAGAAACTGTAAGATAAATTTGTGACCATTTGTTATGCAGCAATAGATTACTAATAGTTTACTTTGCATCCATCGCTAAATCTTCCCAATGCTTGAATAATCTCTCAATACTGTCTCCTACCTATCACAAAATCTGTCCTCCTCACCACCCCACAACTTCCCTCCCAGAAGCCCCCCTCCTGCAACAATCCATGCTAGCTGCTCTCTGGGCCTTCAGCACAGCTACTGTTGACCTGGGATCCCCCTTTGCCTCTCTCTAGGGTTGGATCCCTGTTTCCCGGATCCCACGTCTTTCCTGTTCTTGGTTTCCTTGTCTCCAGCAGCTTCCTGAGAAAAGGTGCATGGAAGACTATATAATCCTTGCACCTCTGAAAAGGTCTTCATCCAACAGCATGCTTGGTGATAGCTTGGCTAGATATAGAATTTCAACTTGAAAATCATTTTTACCAGCATTTTGAAGGCATTTCTCCATTGCCTTCTTAGCTCCCAGTGCTGCTGTGGAGAAGCCCATAGCCTCTCTGACCCTCAATCCTTTCATGACACTTGCTTTTCCTCTCTGGAACTGTTTGGGATCTTTGATTTAGCCCTGGTGCTCTGGAACCCCTCTGCCTGGGGGGCAGGGTGGGGTGGTCTTTGTGCAACTATTGTGCAGGGCAGGCGTCTATGCTCTGGGAACTCATACCCTGCAGACCTCTCCTTCTGGGACTCCTGTACTTGGACTTAGCCCTCCTGAGTTCATCCTCTAATTTTGTTGTTTTTCTCTTTTCCTATTTCCCATTTCTTTGTCATTTAGGTCTACTCTTTAGCGGATTTCCCTAACTTTTACTTCCACCCTTTATTTTGACTATTGTCTTTTAAACGTCTACAAGCTCTTTGCTCCATTAAAACAAATAACATCGTTCTGGTTTAATGTCCTCTCTAAGGAATTAGGATTTATTTTGACATTTTCTTCTGCCCCCTGAATCCTCTCTTTTCATCCTACTTCCTTTTCTCTCTTCGTTTTGGTCTCTGTTCTTCCATTGGAGGGTTTCCTCTAATGCCTGGTGATCCTCGGCTGCCACTCACACTACCGTAGAGCACGGACAGGCCAGTTGGAATCTCTGTGTGTTGAAGGACTCCCTGTTGGATTTTCAGGCATCCAGACAGCTTTCTTGGGTGCATCAGTCAGCTTTGCTAAGTTATGCTACAGTAACAAACAACCCCCCAAATCTCAGGGACACACAACAGCAAAGGTTTCTTTCTCCTTCATGTTATGTGGTGTCTGCAGGTTGCTGCAGCTCTGCTCCATGTGTCCTTTTCATCCTGAGACCTGGGCTGAAGGAGCTGCCCCCTTCTAGGACATGCTCTTCTATGGCAGAGGGAAAAGAGCAATGGCAGGACCACAGGATGACTCTTCAAGTTTTCAGCAAATGCAACATGGCACTTCCACTCTCTCTTCATTCACCAAAGCAGGTTACATGGCCTTTACAGCAAGGGGCAGTGAGTGATCAGGAATCTTCCCGTGATGGTGCTTTTGGGTCTCCACAGAAGACCTCTCCAATCTCCCACCTGGGGACACATGCTTGGTTCCTGGCATTCCAGAAGCAGGGCAGGGAAGGATTGGGAAGCTGTGGTCACTCAAGCGTCTTTTTCACCTCCACACTCATTCCTGCCTCTGCCATGCCTGACACCCGATTTTGGAATCTCTCTCCAGAGATGATGCATCTTGTCTTCTGCGGGGGGGGAGGGTGGGGTGGGTAGAAACAGGGAAGTAGATGGTGAGCAGCCGTGGGAGGACTTGGGAGTATACACATTTTCTATGCTGTGTAACAAATGACCACAGACTGAACAACTGAAAACAACACACATTTATTCTTTCACATTTCCCAGGGGTTGGAGGTCTGGGTGACCTGGTCCTCTGCTCAGGGTCTCGCTTGGCGGCAATCAAGGTGCCACTCACTGTGTGTTCATCTGGAGGGTCGGCTGGGGGAAAAAAATCTGCTTCCAAGCTCATTCTGTCGGTTGCTGGCAGGATCTCTGTCCTTGTGGCTGTGGGACTGAGGGCCCTGGCTTCTTGCGGGCTGGCGGCTGGAAGCCACACGCGGTCCGTTGCCTCTCGGGCTTCCTCTACATGGCTGCTTACCTCATCCAGCCCGCCAGGAGAGTCTCTCCCTCATCTGCTTAGACAGAGGCGGTATGTCCCATCACCTGTGCCATGTTCTATTGGTTAGAAGCAAGTCACAGGTCCTGCCTGCACTCCGGGGAAGGGATTTACAAAGGGGTGTGAACATCAGGGGGCAGGAAATCATTGGGGTCACATTAGGGTCTGTCCACCATGAGGGCTGTCATCAGACCCGCCCCCACCTTCCACAGTGCCCAGCCTAGTCCCCCCAGTCTCTGCTGGTCTAAGGTATATACCACCTCAGGGAGGCACACAGGTAGCTGTCGCCCTTCTCTGCTGAGCCCTGTCAGTTTCTATCTTCCTAAAATGTGCTGGACCTCTCACCTGCAGTCCTCTCCTCTCTCGTGTTTATACCTTTTAAAACGTTTTTGCCATCGTTTTTATAGAGTTTCCAGAGGAAGCGGAGATAAGCATGAGATTTATTCTCCAGGTTTAACCTCCCCCCTCTATCCACCAGCTAACCCTCCCCCACCTGACAGCCTTGGCTTTGATGTGGTCTTCCCTGCCCCCTCTGCCCATCCTCCGCCACCCACCTCCTGCAACCACCAGCCCACCCAGTTCAGAGGCCTGTTGCTGCTCCTTGCCTGCACCTTCGCAGCCTCCGAGAGAGACACTGACACCTGCGCAGACACACTCCGAATTCTTCGCACTCAAGTTCTAATTCGGGGGTTTTCTGGGCGCACTGTGCTCTTTCCTGCCACTGTGCCTTTGCACATGCTGCTCCCCCTCTGGCGCTCCTCCACCCTCACCCTGCCTCTCGGCATATCTTCCTGTGATTCCTACTCATCTCCAGGCTAGGCCCCTCTCCTGGGACGCCTTCTCTAAGTGGTCCAGGGTCTTGCATCGACAGACATCTGCACAATGGGCATCCCATCCATTTCCCTCATCCTCCCACAAAGCCGACCAGGGCGAGGAGGTTGCAGGGTTGCCTGATGGAGCAAGAAATTCTTTTCTTCCCAAGCTGTCAGAGCCCTGAGAAGGCACCAAGGCCAGAGGGATCTATTAAAACCCTAATTGGCTGCACTACGTCCCTGCTTACAACACATCTGTGGCCCTTCTGTGCTGTTAGGCCAAAATCCAAAGGCCTGCGAGTGGCCCACAGTGCTCTGCGGGGCCGCCTCTGTTCCCTGCCCCCAGCTCGTTGTTCTTTCGAGGGAGACCAGGAGTCCTCTCCAGCCTCAGGGCCAGCTGCTTAGAGCCCTTTCTATCTCTCCAACTCCAGACCTTTCCCTAGTCATTTCCAAGCTCACACTGCAGGTCTCTCAGTGCCTCTTCCTCAGGGACTCTCTGGGCCCCTGCCCCTCTGACATCCCCCTCCCTGTAGTTCTGGGACACAGACCACCTTGTACCATCCCCAGGCTGTAAGAGCCGCGGGGGGCGTGGCTGTGTCTGTGCCGCTCAGGACATGTCCCGAGGCTATCTCAGAGAGTAGGTGTTGCAGGAACATGGAACTCGGGACAGCAACACCCACTTTGCAGCTTAGAGCGTGCACAGATAACCAAGCGCAGAGGGTGCTCAGGGTCAGGGGGACGTGCTGTAAGCAGCCTGAAGCCAAAAAGCCAAGCGGACAAGTGCAGTGTGGACCCAGCCTCAGCCTCAGCTGAGCCCAGGGCTCTGTGACACCAGAACTATGCTCTCTGCCCCTCACCCTCCCTCAGATGGGGTCCCTGCCTGAGGTAGCCCTGGCAGCATCAGGTCACCAGCCCCCTCCCCACCTGCAGGGCTGGGTGCCCTTCTCCAAACCAATGGGTCAGAATGCTGGTTGCCAGGCCCATAACTAGGAGGGTGGGGTGCCACCCACCATACCGTATGCCTGCAGGTTGGCTGGGTAGGGTTCCCCTTGGAAACCCGGCGTGCTCTTATCTGAAGAAGGAGGCATTGGAAGCTGGCCAGAGTAACCCTCAGGGGAGCCCAGAGGAGTGGGAGCAGCCCTCCGGCCCCAGGAGACTCAGCCCTGGAGAGCTGTCACCGGTCACGGAGCCCAGCGCCCGGACTGCAAGGCTGCAGGATGCCTTTGCTCCAGACCCCATAGTGGCCCAGCCCAGACAGCAGGGCTGGCGAGTTGGAGGAAGAAGCAGTCACATGTGTGCCCTCCCCAGCAGGCACCCAGGGCACTGAACAAAGGACCCATCCCGGGCGGGAGGGCGGGGTGAGTCACAAAGTGGAGAGAAGGCTTCCGGGATAAGGTGGGCCTCCAGCGGGGGAAGGGAGGCGTCCACACGCACAGGAAAGAGCCCTGGAAGACTCAAATGCCTGGTCAAGTCACTGCCCTGCCCCATTTGCCGCCTGTAAAATGGGTCAACGATCCCCCTCCGTACAAGGCCAGGGAGCATTGCAGACCAGCCCGAGAGAGGGGACGGGCAGCCTGGCTGCGGGGGAGTTTGCAAGGCCAGGGTTTGAAAACAATCGGATTAATTCTCCCCATCAGGTCTTGGGGACAGGGGTTAAAGTTCCAACTTAATCTCCTCGGGTGTGACGCGGAGGGGTGCATGCGCACTGGGCTGGGGGAGCCGCCCACCCGCGGGTCCCCGGAGGCGCGGAGCCCCAAGTCCACAGACTGCGCGTCCGCACACTACACCCCCCGTCCGCAATCCGTGCGGGTGTCGAAGCGGGCTGCTCGGTCCCCGGGCCGTGTGGTGGCGCGCGGTGCTACCCCCCAGGCTGAGCTGGGGGAGGTGATGCGGCAGGGGCGCGTCCTTACCAAGGAAAACCGTGCAGCCCTTGATGGGGTAGGGGCGGGAGTTCAAATCTCGACGACACCCCACCCTCCTGAGACCTTGGAGGCCACCTAGCCCCTTTTGTGCCTCCCTCTCACCCGAAACGTGGGATAATAATAAAAGCTGCCTCGTGAAGTCGAGCGCTCCTCTAGTGGCTCCCGGCAGCTGCGAGGGTATTTCTGGGGGTGGAGCCCGGCTCACAAATATTTTGGGGGTTTTTTTTGGGGGGGAGGGGGAGTTATTTTCTGAGTTTCTTGTGTTTTTTTTCCAGTGACTGTTCATTACTGTTGGTCTTGGACAATAAACTGTCCTCCAAGAGGCCCGCAGTTAGGGGCACGGCTTGGAGGCGGTGCCATCGCCCCATTTTACAGCCGCGGAAGCCGAGGCGCACGGCTGGGGGCGGGGCCGGGTCCTCCCTGAGCTCAGACGGGGCTGAGCGGTCAGAAACAGACACACGCACACACACACACACACACACACACACACACACACACACAATCCAGCCCCGGGTCAGGCTGTGCACCAGCGGTTGTGGCGCGGCCGGGAGGGGAGCCCTGGGCTCTCGGATTTCATCCCACCGCCCGTTCCCAGCAGCTCCTTCCAGATGTTCTCCCGTTGGGCCTCCTGGGCCGCGTTTTAGGGGCCCTTCGCTGGTTCTTGGGGGATGGGAATGGGCCGCCCGTGCTTTCGCCACCAGCTGGCAAGGCTTAGCGAGCACCTGGCCGGGATGAGAACAGCGGGCTGGGCGGATGTGCCCAGAAGGCCGCGAGGCTCGGGGGGGTCCCTCCTGTACGCCAGGCCCCGTGCAAGCAGAGCTTTCTTCCCTCCTCCCAGCTCCCCAAGGGAGGGACCACTTTGCTTCCTGTTACGGCCGGGGAAACTGAGGCCCAGAGAAGTTAGGTAGCTTTTTCAAGCTCAGCAGGCAAGCTTTGAGCCGAGCCTTGAAGGATGGGAGAGATCTGTTCATCTGGAGAAGGGAGGGTTGGTGTTAGGCAGGGGAACAGCTTGGGCAAAGGCATGGAGGTGGGCCAGGATGCAAGGGGCTACAAAGAGAGGTGGAAGCCAGCCATGAGCGAGGTCGGGCCAGATGGCGAGGGCCCAGCACGCTGGATGGCATCCGCCCCCAGTGCACTGAGGCTTAGCTGGGCATCTGAGGAGCCGGGCGGTCAGATGGCATCAGGGGAGCAGCCAGGAGGTTGTCCAGTGTTTGCTGGAGAGATTTTGCCTCTGATCAGGAGTGGGGCAGGGAGGGCCACTGGGAAGGAGGACAGGGCTTGTGGGGCCTGTCGCACCTGGTGAGTGCTGGGAAGCTGGTTCTGGGGAGAAACCACCAAATATCTGTGTTTGTTGCCGGGGCAGGGGGGTGATTCTTGCAGCCCTCTCTGCGCAAATCCCTCCTCTGCCCCCTCCAAAGGTCTGGGAATGGTTAGGAGGCCTAACCATTCCCAGAGGAGGAGGGCTCCCTGGAGGAGGAGGCACTTGGCAATGTGACAGCCTGGTCTGAGGGGGTGGGTTCCTCCATGAAAGGTGGTAGGGGCAGCAGGGGCTGAGGGCAGAGGACAGCCAACAGGGTGCCCAGCAAGCTGGTTGGACCGGCTGGGGAGGGGGCACAGCCTCTGGGTGGGGCACCCGTGACACACTCCTGCCTGGAGGCTGGTGACCTCAGAGGCCGCATCCGGGGGTGTCACCCTGGTTGGGGTCTGGGGCAGCACCGCGCTGTAGAGAGCGCAGAGGGCGTGGCCCCAGCCCCACACCTGGCCACCCCGAGCAGAAGCCTTAACCCCTCAGCCCTTGACCCTACACCTCCTCAACAGCTGTCCAGCCCTCTGTGCCCTTCCACAGCCAGGCTGCTCCCTAGAGGCATCCAGCCCTCCTGCCGCCACCTCCCTTGTGGCCTCCCTCACCCTCGCTCTGCCTTTTGCTCCCCAAAGGCGTCCACCTCCCGGGCCGCCCTGGGACACAGAGCCCTCTTCTGTCAGGTCTGTACCCACTCTCCCTGGGGGGAGCTCCCCTCCCCGGGATTCATCAACCTCCACCCCCAAGCTAAGGGCGCCCACCCCGTGCCAGTTCCAACCTGCCTCTTCCTGAACTTCAGACCCAAATAATGGCTACCCTGGGGGAACTCAGTGCCCACGTTCCGCAGACTCCACAGACACACCATGCCCGGCCCAGCTTCCTCCTCGGGCTGAAAGCCGTGTGGATTTGAATTCCAGCCTGCTCCAGCTCTTACAGGCTGTGGGATTTGAGAACAAGCTACTTCCCTCCCTGTGCCCCCCCAAATGGGGGTAACAATAGTGCTGACCTCATAGGGTGGGAGAGAGGGGTCCACGTAAAGTTCCCGGCACAATAAGGGTTCCGTTCCGAGGGTGTTAGAGTCTAAGAAGACCCCTCATCCCACTCAAAAGGGACGTCTTCTCTGGGAGATTGTGGTGGGCAGCCTTCAAGAAGACCCCAAACGATCCCGTGTCAGGCATTTACAGCTGGGCATAATCTCCGCCCCTTTCAGTGTGGGCGGAAAGTAATGACCTATTCCAGGCAATAGAAGAGAGCAGACTTGATGGCATCGTCACTTCTGAGATTAGTTTATAAAAAGCCTAACTTCTGTTTTGGGTGCTCAGCCTCCCCCTCTTGCTGGGGGCGTGGGGTGCCATGCCCTGAGCAGCCCTGTGGCCAGGCCCCCTTCGCCAGGACCTGAAGCCGCCAGCCTCCCATAGGGGAGCTTGGGAGCAGATCTATGCTCAGGGTCCTTCTAAGAGTTTACATTTTCCCCTGGTCTTCACAACTGTCTCATCTATACCTAATTCACTAGCAATTTTAAAAATTAAATTGCTATGAACAGGTCTTTCCAACTTGCCAACTTAGTTTTCATAGGCACAGTGACTCTCTTTTCACACTTATATTTCAGCAGTTTGTGTATTACTCAATTAAAGGACTCACACTAACGTGTTTCATGGTGTAAAGAGGTTGGAGAACAAGGCAGTGATCTCAACGAGTAGGGCAGAAGCTTAGGGTACGCATGGAGCAGCCTCTCTCAGGGGTTTCTACCCTGGCTGGGGTGGGAGGATGGCTTAAAGGTTCCAGGAGCTCCTAGGAAGTGTACCCACTTTATTGTCATGGATGGGTGTGTGTGGGTTTTGGAAAGGGTCAGTAGCAAACGTCAGTTTTTGCCCATGTGCTTTACAGAGGGTGTGGAGTGGCTCCATGTAGTGAGCTGGTTAAGTGCAGCTGGGTTAAGAAAGCTTCTGCTGTGTTGTTATGGTTTAATTACCTACCATGCTATGGCCTTTTCAGCTTCTGGGGCTTCTAAGTACTTAAATCTGGGGAACATCTCTGTCGACCCCCACATTTACCTCTGTACCCCATCAGTCACCAAGGCTCAGTGGTTGTGCCTCCCAGATATCCCCGTGGTCCCCTTGGCTTCCTCCCGGTAATCACACCGCCCCCCTCAGTTCAGCTCCTTCCAGAAAGCTGCACTGGGCGCTTCCTGCTCCCATGGGCAGCCAGAAGCCATCTCTCACTCCCCTGCTTACACCTTCCTGCTTCCTCCCCTTCAGCCATTCAGCCATCCCTCTGCCTCACCTGCCCACCCAGTCCTTTCACTGCTCCCCCTCCTGCCCTTTGAAGTCCAACCTTCCCACCTTGACCAGGTATGTTTCCGAGGCCCCTCCTTGCCACCTGCTCACCAAACTGCAGATAGAGGGTGTGCAAAGAGCCTGGGGCTCTGGTCCTACCAGCTGGGACACTTATCTGTCCTAGGTGTCTTAGTTGTCCCAGCTATAAAACAGAAGTAACGGTGGCTGTCCTAGCTCTTCCCTAGATTGTTGGGGGAATCAGATAACAGAGATGAAAGGGCTTGAAAAGTGTCAAGGGCTTTGTGAAGGGCTAGCATTATTATTATTGCTGTTGTTATTTTATTTTTTATTCTGTTTTGGATTACAGCTAACAGTTTATTTTATTTTTTTATTGGAGTATAGTTGCTTTACGATGTTGTGTTAGTTTCTGCCGTACAGCAAAGTGAATCAGTTATACATATACATATAGCCACTCTTTTTTGGATTTCCTTACCATTTAGGTCACCAGAGAGCACTGAGTAGAGTTCTGCGTGCTATACAGTAGGTTCTCATTAGTTATCTATTTTATATATAGTAGTGTGTATATGTCAATCCCCATCTCCCAATTCATCACCCTATTATTATTATTAATTATCGTTGTTGTTATAAGCACTCAGAAACAAAACATTCAAAGTCATCGGATGGCTAGTAAGAAATGCCAAAAAGCAGCAAAAATCCACCAGGTCCTTCCCCAAGTGGCAGGCGGTGGGCAGAAGAGGTTGGGGGTGCAGAAGACCTGGATTCAAGACCTGGGTTCAAGTCAGCTTTCAATGGGAGGAGGCTGTCAGGCCAGCTCCCCTTCCTCAGATACAGCGACACAGTGCCTGAGGCCACAGTCCTTTAGGGGACCATGAATTGTTTCAATTCTGTTTAAAATCAGAAAGGAGAAAAAAAAGGAACTTTTAGGGCGAAGAAAATGTTCTAATATATATTATTAATATATTCTTTATACGAATGCAGTCATAAAATAGAACTTCTGTTTTTTGTTATTTGTTTTGTGTGGAGGAAGGAGCCCAGGAAGGCCAATTCCCTCAGGTGTCTGAGAGTCAGGCGTGGCCCTGGGCCCTGGGCAAGGTTTTCACATCGTGAGCCTCAGTTTCCTGGCCTCCAGCATGGGTGTGGTTGTATGAGCCGCGTGGGGATGAGTGAGCCATGCAGCCTGGGTGCTAGGCTGGGGGCTCCTCCATCCACCCATCCAGCGGGGTCTCTGATCACTGCTCTGGCACCTGAGACGCAGTTTAAGAGAGGCCGACAAGGTCCAGGCCTCATGGGGCTTAAAGGGATTAAGATGACGAAAGTGCGAAAGGAAAGAAAGGAAGAGAGAGTAGAGTGAACCAGATACAAGGAAACCTTTGGAGAGGACAGACCCTTTCCACCTTCTCCAGCCGGTGGAACAGAGGCAGGGGAACTAGAGCGGGTGGACAGAGCTCCACCGGCCTTGCTGGGGTCTCCTCCGGAGGAAGGAGCAGAGCAGCCTGAGGGACAGGAGCCCTCCACATCCTATCCACATTCCCAGCGTCCTGGGCATGTCGTCTGAGTGCTTCTCATGCGTCAGCATGTGCCATGCGTGCATTGAACCCCTGTGAGGTGGGAGCAGGTAATTCACCTGCCTTACGGGTGAGGAAGCTGCCACTCAGGCAGGTTAAGCCTTGTCTGTTTTTCAGGCTTGGGCGTGGCCCCTCCATCTTAGGGAACGTGTGCTCTACTTAGAAGATGCTCAGGAGGAATTGCAGACAAGCTGATGGAGGGGCAGAGGTGTGTTTGGAACAGGAAGTCTGCCCTGGATATCCCAATACCTGTGTGTGTGTGTGTGTGTGTGTGTGTGTGTGTGACAGAGATTTATCACCTACGGGCACATCCCAGCCCACAGCCCCACCACATACACACAAAAACGCCCCTATGCTGTTGTCACCCAACATGCTCAACCCGCGCGCAGGCGTAACTTCCATCCTGGGAGGTGACACAGCAGGCGGAAGAAAATGTTTGGCCTCCTTCATTCTGAATTCAGACACCACCCTGCCAAGCACCCCAGGACAAACTGCAGGGGCGACGTGTACCCTTCCTAGGAGGCCGTGCATGGCCAGCTTCCCCAGCCCTGGGTCCCATCAGGACCCTCCTCTGTGCTGCCTGGGAGTGTGTGTGGTGGAGAGGGCCTCCCAGTGCAGCCCTGTAGCCCCTCTGGGCCCCGGGGCCCCTCCTAGCCTGCTGGGCAGCCTGCTGGGAGGATGAGGGCTACGGAAGGGGGGCTGAGGGGGGGGTGGGGCAGGCATCAGGAGGGAGCACCAATGGGGGCCCTGGTCCCTCTCCCCGCCGGCCTCCTGCCAGGACCCCTGCCAACTCCCCATTCCACTCCCCCCACCCCCCGCCCTGGCTCCAGGCCTGGCAGCCTGCCCTTTACCACTCTCACGGTTCAAAAGAGGGGGTGGGGAGACCCCACTGAAGCACAGCCTCCAAAGTGTGTCTGGAAACTCCTGTGGAGCCTGGGTGTGGGTCGGGGGGCCCTGACTCCCCCTGGGCCTCAGTTTCTCCCAGGAAGACCCACCTAGAGCCTAGAACCTAGAGGAGCCTAGAGGAACCCTGAGGACGGGGTGGTGTCAGGCATGCGTGTGCTTCCCACCCGGCCTGGCAGGCTGTGGGCGTTCTTGGCAGGAGCCAGCCAGTCCCGGGCTCTGCAGGAGGAGCCCGGATGGGGGTGGGAGGCTGCCAGCTCTGGGGAAAGGAGCAGCACAGCCTCCGGGCTCCCGAGGAGGGGCCTCCATCCTCCCCACCCAGAGAGGCTGGACCCCAAAGGGCAGTGGCCTCCTGCTGATGGAGGAGGGCACGCGGCTGTTGTCTTGGGTCATGGGTGGCCATACCCCCCACCCCCAAGATCCCTGGCTCAAAAGCGCTCTGGGACAGATCGCTGGCTGTCTCCGAAGACCCGGGCCTCAGTCTCCACTTCTGTGCAACGAGGGGCTTCCGATTCAGCTGCCTGGGCGGGGTCGGGCTCTGAGCACGTGGATCTCGAGGACTTTGGGAGCCGCCCTCTCCACCCCACTACGTTCATCTCCCTCCCAGATCAGCAGAGGGGCTGTGGACCCCAGATGCTGGAACCCAGGGCCTCAAAACCCAGTTCCCGGGATCCCAGACTCCAGAGCCCCAGCCCAGGGAATGCTGGACCAGGAACGCGCTCCAGAGCTTGGGCTGCTGCGGGTAGAGTGTAAACTCTTCACTGTCCTCCATGCAGCTCAGTGCTTTGCATTGTCTCCCAGGTCCAAGGCCAGGCAGAACGGAGCTCTTCCTGCAGAATCTTGGGGCTCTTCTCCGGAATCTCCCAGTCTCCGAGCCTGGGTGAGTGAATTCTGCCGCTGGGGCTCAACCCCATCCTGGAGGCTCCTGTCATTGCCCTGCAGGGTCACCGGGAGGGAGCAATGTCCACATCTGTGGAGGAGGAAACCAGGGACCCGCAGAGCTCACCCACCAACCCACCCATCCTTCTCAGAACAGGACTGCAGTGTCCTGAGGATGCCTTGCTGGTCCTGGCCCCAGTGGCTGCTCAGGATGGGGCGAGGCTCCAGGAGACCCAGGGGCGGGGCCTCCGGAGCCTCCAGCGTCTCACTTCCCAGTGTGCTGTCTGCTCCAGCCCTCTCGGGCTCAGCGGCTTTGGGGGCTGATGTAACGAGGCATCCCCCCTCCCCCGCTTGGGACCGTGTGAGAAACCTGGCCAGGGGCCTGCACACCCCTGCTTGGGCGGCCGGGGAGCTGGCACGTGCCCAGCCTCGGGAGCATCATGGTCATGGGCACAGAGGGCATGCCCGGAGCCCACCCCAGGCTGGGGTGTGGGCACACCCTGAGTGTCTCTGGAGGCCCTGGGAGGAGTTTCTTTGACTAGAGCGTCAAGTGATGTCCTAATCGGACCTTGGACCTCCACAGAGCCTCAGTGAGCCCCAAATCATGGCGGAGGCCAGGCCTAGAGGAGGGGATCTGAGCCCCCAGGGGTCCATGTAAAGCCCTGGCATTTCACGCTTCCCTGCTCTCAGTCTCCAGTCTGTGGAATGGTAATAACCCCATCTCAGGGGCTGTGGTGAGGACCAGATGACACCGGGGAAGTGCCAGCCTGGCACATGGCCTGCCCCGGCTGCCTGTCCCCCGCCCCACCCTGTTAACCTGGAAGTAGTGCCAAGAACTTCGGAGGGGCGGGGCTGGAGGCTGGTTTTTAAACACCTGGAACCTTCTACAAGATCCAGGTCCACTTTGGGGCAGGGCTTTGGGGCCCAACCCTTCCACCCCCAGTCTTGGAAGGCCAGGCGGGTAGTGCAGATCCCGGAGGGTGGAGGCTGGGCTCAAGCGCAGATTCTGTCCGTGGCCTGTTTCTCCGTAGGCACCCCAGGGCGTGCGGTGGGCAGCGCACTGGCACGGATGGCCTGGAGCTCCCCTCAGCCCCTCCCCGCAGCTCACCCCTACAGATGGCACCTCCCTGCCTGCCCAGGCTCCCCCGCCTGCCCCCACTGTGCTGCACACTGCTTACACAGTCACCCTGCCTGCAGCCCTAAGTGTCCACACCTCAGGCCTTTGCTCACGCCGTGGCCCTGCCGGCCAGGCTCTGCTTTCCCTCTCCATCTGTCCGTCCTCTGAACTAATTCCCCCCTCCCACGTTATCACAGCTCTTGCTATTTACATCAGCCGGCGTGGTGGGCCCTGACCTCCTATCCCCCACTGAAGTGGGCACACCCCAGGGCAGGTGCCTGCACCTCCTGCTCTGGGAGCCAAGGACACAGCACCAAGGGCTGCTGAGCAAATGTCTGTGGAAAGTAGGAAAGTCTGAATGACAGAAACACACAGATCAACAGATGCTATTCACAGCCTCACAAGAATCTCACGTTTTCCCCATTTTACGGACGAAGTGGGCTCAGAGAGGTTAAGTGGCTTGCCTGAAGCCACACAGCCTGGAAGTGGCAGAGCTGATCTGAAGCCAGGTCAGTGAGCCTTCAGCACTTGCCTCTTGGGCCCCTGACAAGATGCAGGCAGAGACACCGTGGCCCTCACAGTCGGGCTGACAGACACAGGAACGGAGACTCCTGGTCTTGCCCTGGGAGGAGGGGGAACAGCCTGAGGAAGCTTCCTGCCTGAGGAAGGAAGTTTTCCACATCAGGGACCCACGGAGAGAGGGGCTCAGATACCAAGAAAGCAGGTTTGCCCCGGCCTGGGGCCTCTGAGAGCACGCAGGCCCCTGAGGGCCTTGGTCGGGGGCTTGGCTGGGGGCATGACTGGGCAGCTGGTCCCAGGCCTTGCAGGCCCAGGGAGAGGACTGTGTTTAGCATCCCTGATGGTCGAGGTGCCCAATGCTTACTCTGGGCTCCCTTGGAGGTCACCTCTCCACAGCAGTCGAGGTCTGAGGGCTTGGGGGACCCCAGAAGCCCTCTGCCAGCCCTGTTGCCCTCAGAGTGTCTGTGTGGGAATCGCCCAGGAGCGAATTACAACGGAGAGTCCAGACAGGGATGTGGGGGGTGGGGGGATGGGGGGGGCAGGAGGCTGGCGTCTGCCTTTTAAACAAGCCCCACCTCCACGCCCTCTCCTGTCTGCCTCGCCAGGGGAAGCAGGCCGGCCAGTATGGATTTGGCTTATCTGCAGGGCTGTGGTGTGGCCAGTGCCCCCAACGTTCGTCAGGGGCAGGTCAGTCCCCTACGCTTCCCGTCACTGTCACTGACCGCAGTGCTCAGTCATCCTATCAGCTTTCACTAAGCACTTACTTCGGCTGCTCTGAGGGCTGCTCTGGAGGATCTCACTTAACCTCACAGCTCCCGGTCTTACAGAGGAAAGTAAGGCACAGAGAGCTATGCAACTTGTCTGGGGTCACACAGCCAGTGTGTGTAGGGCTCAGGACTTGAACCCAGGTTGTCTGGCCCAGAATCCCTGCTCTTAACCACCAAGGTCACAAGGCTTTTGTATTAAACAGCTCGAGCGCCCGTCTTGAAATAGGGAGAATGTTCTTCTTGGCCCCCTGGACCCCTCACCCCATCCACAGTAAGTGCAGGCACTCCTGGGCCTTGCTCAGGCCTGGAGAAACACTAGGAAATCTGCTCTGTCACAGGGACATGCTTCCCGGCTGCCTGACTGCTGGGGCCACCCCACAGAGATGGGGGTCAAGGGACAGGAAGGGAGGAAGGAGGGGCCGCTCCCAGGGCTTGGCTGCCTGGAATCGCCCTTTGATTACACACATGTCGCAAGCCACCCCCGGGCCTGGGTCATAGCAGACCCCCTGCAGTTCCCCAGGGCCCTACCCCTTCCTGCCAGCCCCTCAGGGGCCTGAGAACAGCAAGTGGAGTGTCCCGGAGCCCTGGCTCCCCAGCAGGCCAGATGGCTTTGCCTTACTTCAATTTTTTTTTGCTTGTGAGATCTTAGTTCCCCGACCAGGGATTGAACATGGGCCCTGGCAGTGAAAGCACAGAGTCCTAACCACTGGACCACCAGGGAATTCTCTAGAGCTCTTTAATATTTGTTATCACAGTAGTACAAGGGGTGAGGTTAGGAGAAAAGGGAGCTACAGAAAGGCTTGGGAGGAAAAGCACCCATGATTTCTTTCCTACCTGCCCGCCCCCAGAGAGCCAGGTCAGGGCCTGGTGATGACCTCTTCCCTCCCCCCTGTCCCCCTTCACCAGCGCCCGAGTCCCTCCCCCATGGCACCCATCCCCAGTCTTGGTCCTCTCTTCCCCTGCCACCTCTGTGACCCTAAGAGATATGATGCCCAGCCGTCCTCTGTCCCCTCAGATCCCTCCTGTCGCAGGATGACCCTGGGGGGCCTTCCCTCCCCCCACCCCCCAACGGTCTCCCTGTCTGTGTTAATCAGGTTACAGGTTGAAAATCAATAATCAAGTTTTAGGCTGCTGCGAATCTGTAAGTCTTGGAACAGGCACCTTTTAAACGGGAGCTGTTCTACCCTTGGTTTTGGCCTCCGTGGGCACTCTGCTGCAGGGTCACGAAATGTCAGGGCAGGGAAGGGCCTTGGAGACACTCTTCCTACACCCCCATTTCACAGAGACACGCAGGAGCTCAGAGAGGTGAAGGGACTTGCCCAAGGGCACACAGCTTGCCAGTGGTTGGGGCAGAGACCTCTCACCGCCCCTCAGGTTCCTGTTCCCACCCCACCACCTCCACTGTCCGAGGAAATAGAGCCTCTGAAGGTTTATCTGGCCATTTGCTGCCTGGAGATAAGATACTTCCCAGCCTCTCTTACACCTGGGTGTGGCCATATGACTAAGTTTTGGCCTAGATGTAATAGTGTTTAATTTCAGGAAGGGTCCTTAAAGGACGAGGCACGCCCTGTTCCCCTTTCTCCTTCCTGCTGCCTGTAATGCAGATATAATGGCAGGAGCTTCGGGAGCCATCCTGGAGCACAAGGTGATCTTTGGAACGAAAACTGTGCATGGCAGAGCCACGTATAGAAGGAGCCCAGGCTCCTGATGAGAGAAAACTAAACTTCCATCTTATGGTAGCCACTGGTAGTTTGGGTTGCCAGCTGGGTCTGTTTCCTCTCCCAGGGTGTCTTCTCTAAGGAGGCCCCACAGGGAACAAGCAGGTCTTGGTGCAGAGCAGACCCTGGGGCTCGTGACTTGACGCCTCACGGGAGCGCAGGTGCCCCTAATGTTGTTTTAGTAGCTTAACCCCCGAGGAAGGAAATCTTATTCAGAGGCACGAGAACAACAACGAAATCCCTTCTTAAAGTCGAGAAGCTCCCGTTGAAAGGAGTGGGGTGGGAGCTCCCTTGCTCAGCCTCCCCTCGCGGGCCCCAAAGCCCCTGAGCCCACCCAGCGCCTGCCCAGGCTCTGTTCTCAGAAGCACCTGCCTGCTCCCCCTTATTGACAAACAGACTAACGGAAGGTTATAATGACTTAGCCTGGAGGTGCAAACAGCCATTACCCCCTGGGGCCGGGCATGGGCTCCACGAATTCAGGGTGTAGCTGCATCCCTCCCTGAGCCCGCCTCATCCTGCCGAGACAGGCGAGAGAAGCAGCAGCCCCCTAGCCCCCTCCAGGATACTGCCTGGCAATGGCTGGGCAGCTGGAATCAGGGTCAAGCGCAGAGAAGCACGAGGGGCTGGGGCCACAGTCCCCCCACCAGACCCCTTCAGCACCTCTCCACCTCTCCTCCTGTGTGTATGGGCCCCTGGCCTCTCTGGGCGTCAGTGCTACCTTCTGTCGAGTGGGCACATGGCACCTTGCCCTGCCTGCCTCTCTCTGTGACTCAGAGAGAACAGATGAGCAGGACTCTGGGGTGAGGGGCTGCTGTGCACGTTGCCAACTTAGGGGGCCTGGGAGGCAGCCGCAAATGAACCCTTGCTGACCCTTGCGTTCCAGGGGACCCATCCTTCCGTTTGATGAGTCATCACGAAGCGCGTCATGAGACAGGGTGGTGCTTTCTCCCCAAAGTGGCAGATGGAACACAAGCTTCTCGAACTTCTTCACCAACATTTCCTTAATTGTGGAGGCCAGTGAGCTCAGAGGATGGGACCTGCTGCTAGCACAGAATCCCTTGGTTTATCGAAACATTCATGTGGGTGTTGGGCTCTTTCCCTTTAAGATGGGAATGCTTCAGAAACAAGAGTTAAGTTTTATGCAGTCACTCAATTTCCCGCTTCTCACCCCAAATGCCTGACTAAACCCGATGCTCTGGAAGCTGAGCTGTGTCTATCCGTGGCTGTTCCCCCACACCCCGTGCCACACACACACACACTCCTAGTTGAGAAACAAAGTTTTAGGAGAGCATGAGTTTTGCAGTCAGAGTGACTGGTTTCCAATTTTGGCTCTGATGCTGTCAGCTGTGTGACCCTGGCCATGTCACCTAACCTCTCTGAGCCTCCATTTCCTCTCTGCTTTCACTCCCCAGCAAGGCCAGTGTGGGGATGGAGGTAGGTGGGGTGGTAGTCAGGATGTTGTTTTCTTTTCTGGCACAGAGCAGGTCCCCGAGAACTTTAAAGAGGCTCTGTGGAGGGCTTCACTCTGTACAGGGAGACCGGGTCCAGCAGAAGCCGTCTTGGGCAGACTCAGGAGACTGAAGATGCAGAGTTACTGAGGCCGCTGTGAACAGTGCCTGTCCTCCATTCACCGCTTCCAGGAAGAGGAGCTTCATGAGGGTTTCCTGCCTTGCTGTGAGGCTTCTCTCCAGGGGAGCCACATGGAGCAGATCCAGCTGACCCCCGTAACTGACTCCCCTGACTCTAGGCTGCTAAATCCGCTTAGGACTGATGGTCCAGCAGGAGAGCCTGCCCGGCCACTCGGATCTGAGTTTTCCCACTGGCAACTGTGATGTCCCCTTGCGGGTGGGTGAAATGCCCAGATTTCACTCTTCAGTCTCAAGGCCTGGCTGGGTGACGGCGTTCTGGCTTGGCTGCTCTGCCCTGTCCGGGACCACAGCAAGTCCACCCAGGAGACAAATACGTCTGGTTGTACAGCAGAGAGGCCCTCCAGTCTCGCTCAGTGGGTGGATCCGAGGGTAGGATGAGCTCTTGGGTGCCTGGAGGAATTTCATTTTTAAAAATCGTGATAGGGCTTCCCTGGTGGCGCAGTGGTTGAGAGTCCGCCTGCCGATGCAGGGGACGCGGGTTCGTGCCCCGGTCCGGGAGGATCCCACATGCCGCGGAGCGGCTGGGCCCGTGAGCCCTGGCTGCTGGGCCTGCGCGTCTGGAGCCTGTGCTCCGCAACGGGAGAGGCCACAACAGTGAGAGGCCCGCGTACCGCAAAAAAAAAAAAAAAAAAAAAATCGTGATAAAACACAAATTACGTAAAATGGACCCCCTTGACCATTTCTAAGTGTGGGGCTCAGTGGCATTACATACACTCACATTATTGCGCAACTCTCACCCCCGTCCATCCCCAGAACTTCTTCATCTTGCAAAATCGAAGCTGTTTCGGGTTTCCATTAAACAAGAATTCCCCTCTCCTCTTCCCTCCAGCCCCTGGCAACCACCTGTTTCTACTTTCTGTCTCTACGAATCTGACGGCTCTTGGTGCCTCATCGGAGCAGGATCATGCAGCATTTGTCCTTTTTGACTCTGCATAATGTCCTCAAGGTTTATCCATGTTGTAGCATGTGCCGGAATTTCCTTCCTTTTTATGGCTAATACTCCGTTGTCTGTATAGGTTCCATTTTTTTTTATCCATTCATCCATCCATCCATCCACGGACACTTGGTATTTTCCTACCTTTCGGCTACTGTGAAGAATGCAGCTCTGAACATGGGTGTGCAAATGAGGTAGATTTTTTTGATGGTGGCGAATTCATTTGAACACATATTGGAGCAAATGACGAGTGCACCACACTTCACAGACATGAACGCTTAGGGCGCCGCCAAAGTGATGGTGATTTAAGGATAAACATCCAAGAATGACGGCGGAGGAATGAAAGGCCCCGCGTGCCTTGGGTACCACTAGGTTTTGAGAAAGTCGGAGCCCCGTCGAGCGGAGGCCAAACCGAGGCCTCTCTCCTTGTCTTTCCCTTTCCAAGGCCCTCCTCTCTCTCGTCGGCCCTACCCAGACCAAGCCCGGAGACCAGCCACTGCCCAGCCTGTCCCTCTCCGCCTCTTTTGGCTCCAAATCCCGGAAGGCATCTGATTAGCTGTGCTCTCACCAGGCCACCCTGATAGGTCACTGGTCAGCCTATGGATGGGCTCTCCGTGGTCAGGTGCTCTGCCTGGTCCAATCAGCGGTGGGGAGAGCGGGCTCACGCGGGGCTGCCTGGGGAGCTGTGGTTCTCCCGGCGGCCGCACTGCTCTCAGATTCCCAGCTCCCGTGGCTCCTCCGAGGTGGGCCTTGGAGGATCCCCTGCAGGTGGGAGGCTGAGGGTCAGGGTCTAAGCTGACTGCCCCTGAACCCCAAGTCTGCCGATAAACAAGGGCGGGAGGAGTGAGGGGGAGTCCTGCTGCTCGGTTGGGACCCGCCGGCGCCCCTTCTCCTAACGAGGCACCCGGGTCTTGGTGTGTGGGGAGTTGGTTGCTGCAGCTGTGTGTGTGGAGGAGGGGGCCTAGGGGCTCCCCAGACGTCGCCTTGCTCTCCTGGGCAGCCGTGCCTTCCTGCCAGCGCCCCTTTTCTCACTCAGGGAGCCCGACAGTGAGGACTTCAGCTCCTGTGCTTTGTCGGCCTTGCCTAGATCAGAAAAACCCAGGTCCTAGGGTGTCCTGCTGGGAGGTGGGACCCTCTGCACCGGCTTTTCAGCGAGCCTCTGAGCACAGCGGTCCGTGGGTTCCAGACCACGGGGCTCGGGGGAGGAGTGGTGTGTGTGCACTGCTCTCTCCGCCAGGCACACACTCTGTCTACTTCTCCCAGCGGATCTCCCCTCCCCGAAGTGCCTGCCCAGGGGAGCCAGGCCCCGCATCCCAAGAGAGGAGCATCCCTACTTGCCCGGTACTAATGGCTACGTCACCTGTGCAGCTGGGCGGGGCCTCCGCTGGGCCTGGAGCTTGTTACTGGGAGGAAACGCATTTCTCCAGACTGGGAGAATTCAGACTTGGCGGGGGCGGTTAACTTCTTCTGGTTTGTAGCATTTATCATTCAAAACAGGCCTCATTCCCTTATGGAGGGTTTTCTGTAAACAACTTAGAAGGTATCCCCACATCATCTGGGCTCCTACCCAGCTGGGGTTCCTGGCCTAAGGGACAAGGGGTGGCACCCCAGGGCACTGCAACACTACACAGGCCCCCAAGGGTTTGGGATCTGAAACCTGGAAGGCTCAGGGCTGTCTCCAGCACTGGTGGGCCCTCAGAGTGAGGTCCCCAAGGGTTTGGGATCTGAAACCTGGAAGGCTCAGGGCTGTCTCCAGCACTGGTGGGCCCTCAGCTGAGCCCCAGCCCACTCTGAAGGCCTAGCCCTGGTTTCTCTCTTGTTCTCTCCAGAGCTTTATTGATGTATAACTTATATACCATGAAATTTCTGGAGTTGAAAGGGCATAATTCAATGATTTTTAGTACATTTATAGAATTGTGCAACCATCACCACAATCTAGTTTTAGATCATTTCCACCCTCCAACAGAATTCTCTGCGCCTCTTTGAAGTTAATCCCTGCTCCCACCCCCAGCCCCAGGCAAGCACTGACCTGCTCCCATATCTATATATTGTACTTGCCTTTTCTGTATACTTCATGAAAATGGAATCATACAATACATAGTCTTTTGTGTTTGGTTTCTTTCTCTTTTTTTAAGTTTTTTTTTTTTACATATATCCCCATATCCCCTCCCTCTTGCGTCTCCCTCCACCCTCCCTATCCCACCCCTCTAGGTGGACACAAAGCACCGAGCTGATCTCCCTGTGCTATGCGGCTGCTTCCCACTAGCTATCTATTTTACATTTGGTAGTGTATATATGTCCATGCCGCTCTCTCACTTCGTCGCAGCTTACCCTTCCCCCTCCCTGTGTCCTCAAGTCCATTCTCTGTGTCTGCGTCTTTATTCCTGTCCTGCCCCTGGGTTCGTCAGAACTATATATATTTTTTTAGATTCCATATATATGTGTTAGCATTCAGTATTTGTTTTTCTGACTTACTTCACCTGTATGACAGGCTCTAGGTCCATCCACCTTGCTACAAATAACTCAATTTCGTTTCTTTTTATGGCTGAGTACTATTCCATTGTATATATGTGCCACATCTTCTTTAGCCATTCATCTGTCGATGGACACTTAGGTTGCTTCCATGTCCTGGCTATTGTAAATAGCGCTGTCAAGTTGTATTTTACTGTGATAAGATCTACCGTCCTAACACAATTTTAAGTGTGCAATACATTCTTGTTGACCATTGGTGTGTTTGATTTCTTTTACTTAGCATCATGTTTTTGAGGTTCCTCCTTGTTGTGGCATATATCAGAGTTTGTTCCTTTCTATTGCTGAATAATTTCCCGTTGTATGGATAGACCACAATCCCTTGATCTATTCACCAGTTAATGGCATGTGGACGTGTGCTTCCACCTTTTGGCTATTACGAACGATGCTGCTGTGAATGTTCAGGTACAAGTGTTCGTGGGGACACAGGTTTTCATTTCTCTTGGATGGATACCTGGGAGTGGAATTGCTGGGTCATACGGTAAGTTTAAGAAACTGTCAAATTGTTTTCCAAAGTGGCTGCACCCCACTCCCGAAGTGTGAGAATTCCAGTGGCTCCACATCCTTGTCAACAGTTGATATGGTGCATCTTTTTCATTCTAGACGTTCTAATAGGTGTGTAGTGGTGCCTCGTTGTGCTTCGCCTTGCATTTCCTTAATGACTAATATGATGAACGTGTTTCATATGCTCATTGGCCATCTGTATATATCTTCCTTGGTGAAGTGTTGTTCAAATTTTTTGCCCCCTTTAAAAACTGGGTTGTGGGGGACTTCCCTGGTGGGCCAGTGGGTAAGACTCCACGCTCTCAGTGCAGGGGGCCCGGGTTCGATCCCTGGTCGGGGAACTAGATCCTGCATGCATGCCGCAACTAAGAGTTCACATGGCGCAACTAAGAAGTCCACTTGCTGCAACTAAAAGATCCCGCACGCCACAACTAAGACCTAGCGCAGCCAAAATAAATAAATAAACTACAGCACATTTAGAAAAAAAAAAAAAAAAAAACTGGGTTGGTTGTGGGAATTCCCTGGCAGTCCAATGTGAAAGGACTCCGCGCTTTCACTGCTGAGGGCTGCGCGGCACAGCCAAACCCCCCCCCAAAAAAAACTGGGTTGTGTCTCTTATTATTAGTTCAAAGAATTCTTGATATCGTCTGGATATGTGATTTGCAAATATTTTACCTCAGTCTGTGGCTTATCTTGTCATTTTATCAATGGTATCTTTTGAAGTACAAATGTTTTCAATTTTGATAAGGTCCAATTTATCATTTTTGTTTGTTTGTTTTATAGGAAAAAAATCTAAGGCCTCTTTGTCTAACCCAACGTCATGAAGATGATCTCCCAAGCTCATTCTTAAATTTATCTTCTTATCCCTCACCCCCCCACTTCCTAGGCCTGACAGTTCCACCTCCTCCATTTTTTCTCTTTGCACTCAGCCACCTCCTTTTGTTCCCTTTCAGCAGTGATTTTTTAAAAAATCCCCAAATCAGATCACACTCCACAAGGGCAGCGATGTTCCTCTGTTTTGTTCACCAATGAGTCCCAAGTGCCTAGAACAATGCCTGGTATACAGTAGGTGCTCAGTAGATGCACTTTGGGTTGAGTCATATTGTTCCTCGGGAGGCACTGCATTGCACTTGGAGAAAAGGCCAGCCTCACTGTTCAGGCCTACAAGATCCAACACAATCCAACCGTACCCACCCTGCCCCCTTGCCCACTCCCCTCCTACCACCCCGATCTTCCCTCTAATCCTCAAAGGTGTCAAGCTCATTCCCATCTCAGGGCCTTTGCTTCAGCTGTTCCATCTGCCTGTGATTCACTTCCCTCTGCGTTCCCCAAGCCTGGCTCCTTTTGTCAGTATGAACTCGGCCTAAACATCACCTCCTCTGAGAAGCCTTCCCTGACCACCTCATCTAAAACAGCTGTCCCACCTGCCCATCACACTAGCACCACCCTATTTTCATTGTCCACAGAGCACTTATCTCCAGATATTTTCCCAGTTTATATATATTTACTTAGTGGATGGTTATCCTCCATCCTCCATGGGCCCCAAGATGGGAGCAGGGGGGAGAACAGAGCTCCCAGGCCCTCTTTAGGCAAGCCCTTCCTCCTTCAGGAGGCTTCCTTGGTTATTCCAGCCGCTAAAGCTTTCCTGTCTCCTGTCTGTCTTCCTTCCTTCCCCACTGCAGTAAGCTGTAAAGTTGGTGCCCCACAATGGACCATGCTTCCTAGTATTCATGTCCTGGGGAGGTCTCATTCCACATTGTTGCTGAGCTCGGCCGTGTCACTTGTTCTGGCCAATGAAATATTAGCAAATACGATGGAAGTAGAAGTTTGATGCTCTCTTGCATATTGAGGATTGTTCTCACTGGAACGTAGCTGCCATGCTGTGAAGAAGCCCAAGTTAGCCCTGTGTAGAGGCCAAGTAGAGGAGAATCAAAGTACAGTCATCTCGGTATCCACGGGGGATTGGTTCCAAGACCCCCGCAAATACCAATATCCAAGGATGCTCAAATACCTTATATAAAATGGCATAGTATTTGCATATAAACTAGGCACACCCTCCTCTGTATTTTTAATCATCTCCAGGTTGCATATAATACCTAAGACAATGTAAATGCTGTGTAAATCCTTGCTGGCACCAGGCAAATTTACGTTTTGCTTTTTGGAATATTTTTCCCAAATATTTTCAATCCTTGATTGGTTAAATCCAGGAATGTGGAATCTGTGGATACAGAGGGCCACTGTACCTGAGATGACAGCCCACGCTGGCAGCCAGCTGAGTTCCCAAGCTGACAGTTAACATCAACTGCAGCCATGTGTGTGAAGCCACCTTGGACGTTTCACCCCAGTTGAGCCCTCAGCTAATTGCAGCTGTATAAATGATCCCAGAGGACAAAATATGAAGCAGAAGAACTGTCCAGTCAATCCAGAGGATGGTGAGAAACAAAAAATCATTGTTGTTTCAAGCCATAGTTGTGGGGTTGTTTGTTACACAGCAGTAGGTAACTGATACACCTGTGGAAGTCTCTTTTGTCTCTCAGGGCTCATTGGCATAATAACTGTAGCCCACCTACCCATCCAACCCTGCTTCCCGCTTTCCTGTTCATTGCTCTTGGAGTTTGGCAGTTTGCCTAATCCTCCCCCTCCTTGGAGCTGGGAAGCCCCTCCCAGGCCTTACTGACCTATCTCCTCACCTGCCCAGTTCTGTGCTCCCTCCACAGTAGTCATCAGGAAAGCTTAGGACCTTAGCGACACCTGGTAAGGCCCTCCCTGCCCCTCTAGGACCTCAGCGCCCCATTGGACAAGGGGTGGCAGAGTGAGGGGCCACACCCCAAGGATCCCTGACCCTCCCATCCAGACTGCACTGGACCCTCAGTGGGCTCCGCTAGGCATGTCCCGTCCATTGCTCCCTGGAGTGGGAGCAGAGGACAGGCTTGGGACGCAGTGACATGGGGGTGGGTGGCCCAGGAGTGGGTCACAACCGACAGCTAGGTTCCCTCTGAGCCACCTCCCAGCTGGGCACCTTGTGGCCGGCTTCTCTGAACACTCTGGTCTCAGTGTCAGCCTTCTGTAAAATGGGCCAGGGTACGACGAACCCTCCCCTGGAGAGGAGCAGTTAGGCCGCTTGCAGAAGCAGCAGGCTCAGCTGGGTGGACAGCATTCCAAGCCAAGGAACAGCTAGCAGGAAGTTCTGTTCCCTGGGGGAGAGGTAGGGCTGGGCGAAGCGCTCGGGCAAAGCCGGTCACCAGGGGCCACTGTGGCCCGTAGGCCGCTGCAGGCGCTGGAGGGCAGAGGCGGGGTTGGGGGTCTTGTGGCTGTCTACCTACGGGGACCAGGGGGGCAGCGATCGTCCTCACTTCGAAGATGGAAAACAGAAGCACCCCTCGGCCTCTTCCACTCCCAGAGAGCTGCCCTCCGCACCCTGCGTCCTGCCGGGGTTCGAGGACTCCCTGGAAGGGGGAGCCCCAGGAAGGGATGTGAGGGGAGGGGGAAACGCAGAGCGGGAGCCCCCCTCGCTTTTCGCTCCCTCCCCATCGGACAACCCCCCCCCCAGTCACGCCCCGGACTTCGGATTGGCCCATCGGGGCAGTGATCCCGCCCACGAGGAAAGGGGGGGGCCGCTAACCCCGGGGAGACCCGGCGTGGGTGAGGAAAGCGGGGCTCGAGGAGCCCGAGGGGGCGGCCGAGTGGCCACAGGCGTGGGCTGGGCACGATTGTCGCTCTTTCACGGCGGAGACTGAGACCCAGAATGGGAAGGGGCCTGCGGCGGCCACGTGGCGAGTGGAGAGCGGGGTGGGCTGTTCGTGGGTGGAGACCCAAACCCGCGAATCCCGCCGCTGGGGCAAGGCGCTCAGTTGTCCCCTGTCCGCTAGTGACCTGGGGCGCCCCGGCCCCGCTCCCTCAGTGAGCCCCGTGCGGGGCTGAGGGCCGCAACGACGCGCGCGGCCGCCAGGGGGCGGTGTCGGCTCGCGCCGGGCGGTGGGACAGGACACCGCTTCCAGTTCTGAGCGGATGGAGAAACTGAGGCCCGGCCCACAGTGGCTCCAGCCAGGGCCTCGCCCCCTCCTCCGTGGGGCCGCACGGTGGGATCCGATAAGGGGACCTCCCTCCCCAAGCCCCGGACCCGGTGAGTCCCATAAGCCTAGTTGAGGTCCCCGTCCCCCCATGCCCGCTCCAGCCCCTTGCTGAGTGGCTCCGCCTCCCCGGACCTCAGTTTCCTCTCGTGTCACCTGAGAGAAAGTGATAGTGAGACGCGGGGATCCAGGCCCGACTGCTCGGGGGGTCTTGGGAAGCGGGAGGTTCCTGTGCGCGGCTGGTAGGCGGGGCCGCTGTTATCCTTAGGACTCATCTGAGCTGTGTGAACCAGGGCCAGGCCTTAGTTTCCCCTGCTGACTCTCTTCACTGCAAACCACAACTGTTTACCGAAGGGGACAGTGGAAAAGAAAGCGGGAGGTGCAACGAAGTGGGGGGCTGCCCTTGGCCCGGCCCACCTCGGCTGTGCCCCCTCAGCACCCAGGGACGGGGTGCTGCCCGCTCTCCCCAGGGCAGCCCCAGGCCTGGGCATGGAGCCCCGAGGGGACAGCGATGCGCTCAAGGTGACACAGCCAGGCCAGCATCCAGCCCCTGCGTGCTGGGAGGCTCAGGGACAGGGCCAGCCGGCCTGCCCCGCCAGTGTCCTGCCCCTGCCAGAGCTGGCCTCCCCCAGGAGAAGCCAGGTCTGAGCTCTGTGGGCCCCTGCCTGGGTGGGCTGGAACCTGGGCTGGGCCACGGCCGAGTCCCCCTTGTGCTCAGGGCTCCTGGTGCCTGGGACTCTGGTGCAAAAGAGATGAATCATGTACTTCCTGCTCCCCGCCCTCCAGGGACCGGCCCACACTCCCCAGAGGGTGACCCCTAACCTGATCAACTCCTGCACTTAGTCATCAGCATTTATGGGGCACCTACTGCCCCCCGCAGGGACAGGCTGTGGGCAGAGGAGAAACCCCCAGGAGCGCAGGACGCTGTGGTGGAGCCCGGAGAGGCTGAGCGAGCTCCTTCAGCCACGTGGCGCCTGAGGTGAGTCCGTGTGGACTTCTGGGGATGGGCCGTCCAGGCGGAGGGCACGGCATGAGCCAGGGCTCAAGGCTCTGAGGCCTGAAGGCCAAGGTTCTCGTGGAATGTGAAGGGGTCTGGTCCTGAGGCAGAGCAGGGGTTTTCGACTCGGGTGGGTGGCATCTTTGAGCAGGGAGGGCTCCTAGCAGAAGGGCTGAGTTGACTTGGATTTGACGGGATCCCCTCAGGCTTCAAGAGGCTGGGGCTGAAGCTGGAGCCTGGAGAGTCCAGGGCAGCCTGGCCCTGGGAGGTGGGATGGAGTAGTGACGGGGGCGGGGTGGGGCGTTTGGACACAGAGTCCAGGGGATGATGTGAGGGGTGCAGGTGACTCCTCTTCATCTCAGGTAGCCTCCTCCTCCAGGAAGCCCCTCCTGCCCACTCACCTGTGATCCTCAGGGCAGGCTGCAGGGGCTTGTTAGTTGAATTACTGAGTTAAGCTGCTCAGAAGGGCTGGCTGACCATGAGTCCCCTGGCGAGGGGGACCATCTGAGTCCCCAGCCCACCATCCCAACCTGCGTCTGAGGCCCCTCCTTCCTGTGAGTGGGAGACATTTCTAGCAGAACTTTCCTCAGCTTTCACAAGGGGTTGGGAACTCACGAAACCAAAGCCTTCCCTTCCTAGGCCCGGACGAGGCTTATATGCTCCAGCCCTGTGGGCAAAGCCCTGTCCCTTCTCTGAGCTTGTTTCCCTACCTGTAAAGTGGGCTGACAATCCAGCCTACCACCCCTGTGAGCCCATGAGATGACGGCTGAGAGAGCATTTTGCCCGCGGGACCTGCCTCTTTAAAAACTTACCTTAATTATGCAAATAATATTTGAATATATGTCCCTTGTGAATGACTCAAACCATAAAGAAGGTACAGAGAATAAAAACTAAGAGCTCCTTCCTCCTCCCCCCCTCCCCCTCCCTGATGCTCTCCCCAGGAGGCCCTGCCCTCCACAGATCAGTGTGTGGCTTCCAGTATTTTTCAAACAATATGGGGGCTTCCCTGGCGGTCCAGTGGTTAAGACACTGCGCTCCCAACACAAGGGGCACGGGTCTTTTAACATTTTTGTGTTGAAGTATTGAAAATTAATCCTAGGAGCTCTGTTACTGCTGTGTCCTGCAAGAACTCAGTGACTTCTCAGGAAGGCTCTCCTATCTCCTCTTGACAGATGAGGAAACTCAGGCTCTTTATTACTGCCTGTGTCTGCGTGATACCTGGGCTGTGCGTTAGTTAGTCACGTGGCAGCTGTAGGTTTTACCTCCTCCTAAACCAGGACCTGTTGAGAGTGAGGGGGACACTATTATAATTATGCTGGGATGACAAGGACTGTCCTGAGCAAATACTCTTAAGGAGCCAGGAATTTTTCAAGTGATAAACCCCTGTCTCCAACTGGCCTAATTCCAAAACTGGATTATTTAAATATTAAATAAATTATTAAATAAATTATTAAAGACTAAATATACTTTAAATATTAAATAAAACATTTATTTAATTAATTAAATATTAAATTAAAAAATAAAAAACTCAACTGGCTCATTTAATGAGGAAGCCTGAGTCCTCAGGCACGGCTCTTTCCAGGGATCCTACATGGACCCAGAGACACCAGCGAGAGTCTCACATTGGGTTGGTGGTGGGGGCGGATTTGAGGGAGATGCTCCCTAGGCTCCAGGCCGACACAAGGTCCTATCCAAGAGCCAGGAGAGGAGCAGTGCCCAGCTGGGAAGGATGCAAAAATCCCAGCTGGGATGGATGCATCACGATTATTTTTGGTGTTCCCCTTTGGATGGTCACCTAGGAGGTTTCCGTTTTTTGGGTTTTTTTTAAGATTTTATTTTATTATTTATTTATTTATTTTATTATTTATTTATTTTATTATTTATTTTTGGCTGCATCAGGTCTTAGTTGCGGCAGGCGGGATCTTTCATTACAGTGCATGGGCTCTTCGTTGCGGTGCGCGGGCTTCTCTCTAGTTGTGGCGTGTGGGTTTTCTCTTCTCTAGCTGTGGCGCGCAGGCTCCAGAGCACGTGGGCCCTGTAGTTTGTGGCACACAGGCTCCCTAGTTGAGGCGCGTGAGCTCAGTAATTGTGGCGCACGGGCTTAGTTGCTCCGTGGCACGTGGGATCTTAGTTCCCTAACCAGGGATCGAACACATGTCCCCTGCATTGGCAGGTGGATTCTTTACCACTGGACCACCAGGGAAGTCCCAGGTTTCCAGTTTTTTATTATTAAAAACACAGCAGGGACTGTACCTCCTTAACAGTTGGTAGTTAACCTGTATTCTCTTCAAAGGTTTTACTCTGAAATAGTTAGAAATAAAATATGCAGGCAGACCCTCATTTTATTGTACTTTACTGTGCTCCACAGATACTATGTTTTTCTCAAATTGAAGGTTTGTGGCAACCCTACGTCGAGCAAGTCTGTTACCGCCATATTTCCAACTGCATTTGCTCACTTCCTGTCTCTGTGTCACGTTCTGGTAATTCTTACAATATTTCGAATCTTTTCATTGTTATTATGTTTGTTATGATGATGTACGATCAGTGATCTTTGATGTTACCACGACAACTCACTGAAGGCCCAGATAATACTTAGTATTTTTGCCAATAAAGTTTTTCTTTAAATTAAGGTGTGTGCTTTGTTTTTTTAGACATAGTGCTATTGCACACTTAATAGACTACAGTATAGAATGAATTTACTTTTATATGCCCGGGGAAACCACAAAATTTGTGTGACTCGCTTTATTACAATATTTGCTTTATTGTGGTGGTCTGGAACAGAACCTGCAATACCTCTGAGGTCTGCCTGTAAAATTAAGGTTGAATTCTTTCATAAAACTGTAAAGAATTAAACAAGTGAACAAAACCATAGCAGTGAGCATCGTACATGGAATTTGGCACTTGGGCCAGTATTTATCTGGATAAGATACCTACAAAAGAAATTGATGGACCCAAGAGCATGAGCATTTTCCCTGCTGGTGGCGCCTTCCAAGGTGCCCTCCCCTTCTCTGCCTGAGAGTGAGGGCTTGATTCCTGACCTTGTCAGTACAGGCTGTTTTCGGGATCCTCAGTTTTTGCCAATAGGCAAAGCAAGAGCTTGTACGTTTGCCCATTTCTTACAGAGCTGAACATCTTCATGGGTTTATCGGCCAACCTGTGAATTGCCTATTCATACCCCTTGCCCATTTGCCTGGGTTAATCTTTCTAACAGGTTGCAGGAGCTCCTTATACATTCTGAATGCAGACCCTTGGAGGCCAGGTGGGCTTTGGCCCAGTCCATTCAGGTAGTGGTAGTGCAGGACCCAGGAGAGGTGGGGGTGGGTGAGGGATACCCCTCCCCCCTCCCCTGGTCCTGGCCACTTCCCATACTGGCCTTGGCCAATCCTGTCCCCTGGAACAACTTCCTTTTGAGATCCGAAAATCCACCTGACTCATGTCACAGATAGAAACTGGCACTCAGACAGGTGTAGTCACGCAGCCCAAGTCCCACAGCTGGTGAGTAGTGAGTGATTAGAACCCAGCTTGTCTGGCGCCAGCTTCCTCCCCCAGGAAGCTGCCCTCCCTCCTCTCTACCTGCAGCACAAACCCCAAGCCGTGCTCCCAGTCCTGGGCCACCTGCCGGATCCCCCCTGCTCTGATGACAGGCTCTGCTGGGCTTGCTGGGGGCAGCTGGGGCTCAGGTCAAGGAGGATCTTCCCGTGGTCAATGAACCCCTCTCCTCAAGCACCGCCCTCCACCCCTTGTCTCTCTAAGCGAATGACCTTGAAAATAGAAGCCATCTGAGTAGACTTCTCTGACTCACCTTTACCTGTGCTCTCATTGGCATCCATGCCCAACCCTCTGTCCCTCAGGAAAAACTGTCCCTGCCTGTGGCAGGGGCCTTCCTTCCACTCGTGGCAGCGCAGTCCCTGCTGGCCTCCAGGTCATGGCTCCACAGGTCCTTCCTGCATCAGTGTTTTGGCGCATCAGTGTGCTGCACACATGCACACATGTGCAAGACATGTGCAGCACACTGCACACGGACATGTGTACACACATGCATGCACACACACACGTGGCTCCAGGTTTTTTTTTTATTATTTAAAATATTTATTTATTGAGGTTGCACCAGGTCTTAGGTGCAGCATGCGGAATCTGGTTTCCTGACCAGGGATCGAACCTGGGCCCTCTACATTGGGACCCCGGAGTCTTATCCACTGGACCACCAGGGGTGTCTCTCTGCTCTTTTATTCTTTAACCCACTTACCTCCAGCCCCCCTTTCCTCCCTACACATCTTTCCCAGTCCCTCCCCTAACGCTCCTCTCCACATAGGCTTCTCCTGCAGTCCCATGACCTTCTGTAAAGGGCACCATGACCTCCATGTAGCCAAATCCTCCTGACCCGCTGGTGGCACTTGTCCCAGGTGGCCACTCCCTCCTCCTCCGGACACCTGGGCTCTTTTGACTTCCAAGGGCCTCTCCCCATCCCTACCTGCTAGATGTTCCAGCCTGGCCTCCCAGCCTTCACTCCATTTTGTTTTTAATGTTTTGTTTAATTAATTTATTTATTTGGCTGCGCTGGGTCTTAGTTGCGGCATGTGGGATCTTAGTTCCCTGACCAAGGATCGAACCTGGGCCCCCTGCATTGGGAGCGCAGAGTCTTAGCCACTGGACCACCAGGGCAGTCCCCGAGCCTTCACTCCGGGTGTCATGCTTTCAGTGCCTTCTCTCTCCTCTGACCCCCAGCTGTATGTCACCAGCAGGGCTTCTCCCTCCACCTCCCGTTACCATGGACACCCCAAGGTGGCTGACAGGCATCTTCAGGGATGCCCCACCCCCTGCTCCTCCCCAACCCGGGAGGCATTCTAGACTGTTCTCTCCCTCTCACACCCACCCTAGTTGGTCAGAGTCCACACAGAATTCGCTGCTTGTCCCAGTGCCCTCCATGCCGCTTGCCCTGCCACCCCTTCCCAGGCCAGTCAGCTACTGGGGCTTCCACCCTCTCCTCCTGGGGTTTGCTCCCCGTGGTGAGAGGGAGCCTGAGAAAACCCAAGGCAGCCCCTGCTCGGAGGCCTGGCTCCCCCGAAGTCCTCCCACTGACCTTGGGGTCCGTCTGTATTTGCAGCCTCGCCCACTACCCCTCCGACCTGGCCGCACACTGACGCTGCCAGCCTGCGGGGGGGCGGGACAAGCTCTCCCAGGAGAGAGGGGAGCATGACAGGGTCAAAGGTCAAAGCCATACTTAGAAGGCTGTGCTGGTGAGCCAGGCCTGAGCCGGGCAGTCCTCTCACTCCCAGGCCCCCTTAGTCTCTCTGGGAATTGAGCCCTCTGCCCCTCCTCCGCCCACTCCCCACCCCCACCCCCGTTCGCAGCCTCAGCGGGCACAGGATGCTGCTTCCTTAGGGGGAGCACTTCCCCCCATCGCCGCCCCAGACTCTGCCACAGCCCCATGGAGGCGCGGGCAGGCTGTTCACAGCAGCACTGGGGGACCACACACGTGCTGGGCACAGGGGACAGCTTTCACCAGCAGAAAACTCAACAGAGATGACGTGTGACCCAGAGCGGCGCGTACCCCAGAGGGTGAGTCTAAAAGTGACCGTGGGAGAAAAAGGCAAGCTGCTGAGAGGGCGCGCTGACAGCGTGATGGAGAGGGTTACAGTGTCAGCTGCCACCGTGGGAAAGCGCCGGCGCTGGGACTGGGCGGCAGGACAGGCACGCAGGCCTTCAGATTTCCCCACATGTTAGTTCTTAAACTGGCTCATGGGCTCCCAGGCATTTCAAAGTTATATTATCGTTTTGTGTGCCTGAAATAATCCACTAACTTCCAAACCTCCAGGTCCTTGGACACACCCAAGCTCCTTGTCTAGCCATTCAAGGCCCTATGCTTCCCGGCCCCTCCCAACTGACCTCTGAAGCCTCCCTCTGCCGCTTCCAGACCTTTGCTGCAGCCGTGTCCGGGCCAGGAATGCCTTTCCTCTGCCCCACTTGGTCTTTCTGGCTAAGTCCATGTCCATGGGAAGCTTTCTAAGTAGTGGAGAAATGGGGTTGAAACCATGCAGCTTAGATTGGGACTTGGACCCACAGGCTGGGACTCGAACCCACGGTCTTTTAACTGAGATCACACACCTGGTCTCAGGACTTAATGAAGCTCAGGTTCTTGATGTCTCATCGCAGAAAGAATTCAGTCAGAGACAAAGTGATGGGTAAGAAGTGGATTTCTTTAGAGATAAACACACTCCACAAGACAGAGTGTGGGCCATCTCAGAAGGAGAGAGTGGCCCCAGGGTACAGGGTTGTCAGTTCTTATAGGGGTGGGTAGTTTCACAGGCTAATGAGTGGGAGGAGTATTCCAGCTATTTTAGGGAAGGGGCGGGATTTCCAGGAATTGGGCCACCGCCCACTTTTAGACCTTTATGGCTGGCCTTGGAACTGTCTTGGCGCCTGTGGGTGTGTCATTTAGCATATGCTAATATATTACAAGGAGCATATACTGAGGCTCAAGGTCTAGTGGAAGTTGACTCCTTCACCATCTTGGACCTCTTTGGGCCTAATCAGTTTGTGTAGTGTCCTCGGGCTGTGTCATTCTTTTAAAGGTTGTGCCCTGCCCCCTTCCCTCCTGTTTCAGGGTCGGACTTGATTTTGAGAGAGGCCTTCGGGAATCCCAGCGAAGAGTGACGAGGGCACATCAAAGGGGGAGGCGAGGAGGGTTCGAGGGGTGGAGAGAGACCTGCCCCGAGGCCAGCTGCACACCAGGCGCCTACAGCCGATGCCCTGTCACCCTCATTCCACCAGCAGCCATGGAGATGGTGTGAGGTCTCCCTCCAGCCCTTGAAGAACAGAATGGGGACATGGGAGCAGGGCAGCTAGCGTCTTGAGCCGCAGGTAGTTCACCTGGGACACCACCTCCCTACGTTGTCTCCCAGGGTCTGGGGGCTCCAGAAGGCCAATGTCAACCGTGCAACCCCAGGATTTCCATTCACTTTGCCCCATCCATCAGAGAGGTCTGGAACAGGATAGCTGGGAGAAATTGTAGGGAGACTGAGGACTAAAGCAGGGAGGAGAGGACAGGTGAGGTGGGGCAGAGGTTGACCCTGGACTCCCAGCCCAGTGTTCCCTGTACCCCCCCACCCCTGGCCCATGATCGTTTTCTGTAAATCTGGTGGTGATCACGGACCCCCTGAGAGGTATGGTAGGGCCTGCAGGGCCATGTCGCACTGAGGTGGGTGGCATTTTGGGTGGGGGTATCTGGTGGGTCTCCGGCACGTGTGTGCTCCACACTTTGGCCCCCTTGTGGAGAGGCCGGGGTGGTCAGGGCCCCATCCACCACAAATGTCTGAAGGAAAGAAAGGGAAGCACCCAGTTTCCCTTTTAGCTGCTCCTCACTTGGAGGTCACCTCCCAGTGAGCCCCGATTTCCTGGCCGGTGAATTAGGAGTCATAATTCGCACGGCTACCGGTTGCGAAAATGAATTGAAATCAAGTATGTTTAGCACAGAGATTGGTACACACAGGCCCTCATAAATGGCTGTCTGCATCCGTTCATCCATTCGTACCCTGGGAAAGTCAGCATGGAGCAGGGGCTCGAGACGCCCCGACCCTCCCGGGCAGAAAGCGGCCAGGGCCCTTAGGGGTGACAGTTCCTACGCCCCGACCCCTCCACGTACAGTCCCAGAAAACAGTCCCGGAGGAGGTCATCCCCAAGGTCACAGAGGGTCAGCGTAAAGGGAATGTGGAATACGACTCGTGGGGTGCCGAAGAAAGTCACGCTCGGCGGAGCCGGAGCGCCTAAGTGCGCGCCCAGTCTCTCACTGAGCCGGGGCACAGCAGGCGGGGGCCAGGGGCCCTTCCCGGCGCAGGTCTCCCGTCGCCGGGAGCTCGAAACCCGGAGCCTTTTCTCGCCGGCCACTCGGGTTTCCGGGAGCCCCGCCCCGTTCACTCCTCATCCCGGCCCCGCCCCCCGCGCGCCCTCAAGTTTCTCCCAACTTTTCCGCGGGTCCCCCTGGGCGCCCCGCCCGCCGACCGGTGACGTAACAATGGTGCAGCGCGGCGGCCAATGGGTGGTGGCGGGGGCCGGCAGCGCGGGCCAATGGCGGCGGCGGGCGGCCCCGCGGTCCTGCCCGGCCGGGGCCGCACTGCGCCGCCCGCCGCTCGCCTACAGAAGATCCAGCGAGATCTTCTGT